>NC_064638.1:620789431-621096515 GCF_023864345.2 Schistocerca serialis cubense | reverse complement strand
TGATTCTGGTTCTCAGTCAGTTATTCATAACTTAAATCTCCATATACCAGCTGGACAAAAAGTAAGTAAAAGACCTGTTGTCAAATATGTTGCAAATAAGATTAATTTTCGCTCAAATAATTAATATTTAGAAGAAGCAATGTTTATCGAGGTTTTGAATTGTGGATGAAAAAAAGCAGAGTGAGAGAGATGGGAGGAGAACAAAAAGTACACAAATAATGCTCCCCAATGTTGAAAGCATGTAACATATTCTGCAAATGGTCCTCTACTGCATAAATACACAAATAATTACAGCTTAATGGATATACATATATGTCCTTTGTAGCAGTGGTTGGGAGTAGGTTTGTGAGGAGAGGCAGCAAGGATGAAAGGAGAACTGTGATTTATTTGCATCAAGGAAAAGGTCAACTCACTCAGACATTTGTTGCTCAGACACACCGGATATGTGCTAATACTTTGGGAAAGTCAGAACACAAATGTTAGTGTGGAGGAAAGTAAAAACATATAATTTAACTATTAAAATGTGATGATAACAGCATGTAGTGACAAGTTTACTGTGTTGAAACATTTTGCAAATGTCTAAAACGGTTCTGAAGATGAACAAAACAGAAATCTTTAGTGCTCCACAAATGCTAGTGATAAAAAGCAGTTCAATGTAGAAAAAACTATAACGTTTTTCACAGTATATATAGTAAATTCTCTTAGACATGCCTTGTCTCACTCATGCAAAACTTATTCATTCATATGCTAGGGAAGTAAAACATATCTCAGATATTACAAATTTACCTTCTCATTATCTCAGACTACATCAGCTCTCATTGTATGAACCAGTATAGTCTCTCAAATTACTTAAATGAGGCTGAACAGTACTCCTTTTATGGAAGTTTGTCTAAGAACTCTTTGCAAGCATGCACCTTCAAGAATTCAAAAAAATAGCTTACAGACGAATTTTTTAGTTTCATGAAGGGAGAGAAATCAGGTAGGATAATTACTTCAAGGGGGATGCAAAAGTAAATTAAGAGAGCAACTCCCAAGAAACAAATATGTATTTGGCGCTATTAAACTGGTTTTGTTAGCATGATGAAATAAAATCACACAGAGATATCTCCTTGACTAATACTCCTGGATTTATTCAAAAAGCTTAGGAAGAGGTGTTCCAGCATTCATGTGCAGTAAACAATATGCTCTTCATTTTATTTATAGTATCCTTGTTTTGTTTTCCTTTAATAACTGAGATTCTCAGTATTCAAACACATGACTGTTCCTTTCTGTATGGATAAAGTTGGAAGAGCTTTACCTTTTGTTGGCAGTTAGAATGTTTGATTTTGACCTGTTGGGCGTAAACCCACAGAGAACCTGTATATACTGAGACTTATGCTAATGGATTATACAGTCTCTTTTATTAGTATCTATCAACTACAACCATTCCTTACACTGAAACGTATACACAGTATTTTTGAATAGCCATCTATACAATCTCCAGAGTAGGAAGAATTGTCTGATAGTTGCATTAACCATCATTATCAACTATTTTCAGCCTAAGAAAGTGATTTATTTGTTGAGCTAATGTGTTTCATGCAACACTACTCCTTCCTACACCCAAATACTAAACTCGGTTTCCCAAAAAGACACAACCATACAAATCAAAAAGTGATTTTGCCGGAGCAAAATGTTTCTTGGAACACTGGTGGTGACGCATTACTGAATAAATTTATCTTGATATGTTTCTGTCTAAGTATTTAAATAGTTGAAAATTTTAAAATGTTTCAGTAGACTGTTGTGTATTTAAAATCACTGATACAATATTCATAAAACTGAATAAGCATTATAAAGTTGAATATAGGAAATATTTCTGTCTTCTAACCCTATTGCAAAGTTAACCACAGTTCATGAATGAGGCTGCATGCCAACCAAAACAAACACTGCATTAACCTGACTGAGCATGATTCACTGATGACCATTCACCACCACCAATGTAGATAAAAAATCCTGCAGTGACCTATGGCTACCCTATATAGCCAGTCTCCTACCCCTACAATTCTGGGTTAGAATGGCAGTTAATGACATATTGTCTTGTAGAAGATTGTATAATTAGATGAATGACGAACAATAACTTCACTTAACGAAGGTTTATTCAGCACTTGCACATACAAGAGCATGGAGTGAACTGCCTCCGACCAGAACACATACAGTATATATACAGCTACAGAACATTCCAATACAATGATGGTTGACATTTGTGAATACTTCTAGAATATACTAGAACCAAATATAGAAGTTAAAATTGTACAGTCCAGGTGAGTTTTGAACTCACGACCTCCATGCAACAGTTTAGTATTATAACCACTACACCATGGTACTACTCTGTTTCTTCTGCAACATTGCTCCCTCCTTAAGAGAACAGCATCTTGGTGTTATGTTCTCCTAGTCCAGCAATGAGTCATTGGTCCTGCATACTCTGACTCCCAATGACTGATGCTCACCTTGGTGGTGATCTTCTTAGAACTTCTTTTGCCGCTACACTCTTTGTCATCTTTCCGCTTGTTGCCTGTTGCTGAAGCTTCAAATTTACCCTGGGTTGCAGGATCCTTGTAGGACTTCATTCAAAGGAAGTGGACCATATATCTGATCTTTCGTCATCTTGTGTCGGGGTCAAAATCTTCAACTTCATAAGTAACATCAGACAACTGTCTTACAATCTTATAAGGTCCAAAGTAGTGCCTGAGGAGCTTCTCAGAGAGACCAATCTTCCAAACAGGAGTGAAGATCCAGACGAGGTCACCAGGCTGGTAAACAACAGGACGGTGGCTCACATCATACCATCAGTGATCGGTTTCTTAAGCCTGCAGCGTGCGGAGTCAAGCTAACTGCCAAGCTTCCTCAGCTCTGGTTAACACCTGGCTGACGTAGTCATCGTCCACATCATCAGGATGTAATGGAAACACAGTGTCCATCATCGTAGTTGCCTCACACCGCATGCACCAGGGAACCAAACGGCATTACCTTAAACTCATACAGGCCCTCAGGGGTGATGAATGAAGTGTTCTTATGATCAGCCTCAACTACTTCAATTTGCTAGTATCCTGAGTACATGTCCATGATTGAGAAAAACTTAGCCGCCTTCAGACAATCTAGTAGAAGAGGGTAAACATCCTTTTTAGTTATCTTATTAAGCTTCCTGTAATCAAAACAAAAGCGCCAACTGCCATCCTTCTTCCTGATGAGGACCGCTGGTGATGACCATGGGCTCTGCGAAGGCTGAATGATGTCATTCTTCATCATTTTCTCTACCTCATCATGAATTATTCAACGTTCCCTTGCTGACATATGATATGCTTTCTGGCTTATTGGTTGATGGTCTCCAGTGCTAATCCAGTGCTTCACCATTGATTTGTCTCATTTGCTCTTCATCTGCGGATTGAAGCATTGATAGAACCCTTCTGTTGTTCCTTAGTGAGATCTGATGATAGGCTAGAAGATCTTGTCTTGTAGTGGTAGTGCTAATTTTGTCTACAGACTCGGCATGGGAGGTTTCTATGACACTCAGCTGTTCTTCAATTAATGGCTCAGTGTTTGCTTTGCACATGCATCTTGGAAGGATCTTTGGTTCTCAGCAACAGTTAACTATTCACAATTCACTGAATCCATTCTTAAATGAGACGAAAAAGGCTGGGATGGTCAAGTTATTTTTCAATGGTATGCTTCCCTTACATTTCACTACAAGATCCATGGGTTGATGCATGGCATGACCCGTGACAGTTACGTACATTACTAGTGCTGACTGCAGGAATGATCACTTCATCCAGTACACACAGTCTCCACACACTTGGATGTGCATCTTCCTGTCCACAGTATCTCATCTCATCTAGCATAATCTTAGAGTGACCACAATCTATAATTGCCTGAGAAGCTTTCAAAAAGTCCCATCAGAGAATGACATCATGACTACACTCTTGTAAGACGATGAATTCTAAGGGCTGTGTATGGTCACTTATACCCACATGAATGGTACATCTTCCTGTTGGTTTTACATATTTCCCATTAGCCACCTTCAGCAAAGATGTTTTGCTGTCGGCAAATATGGTTTTCTGCAACTGGTGATGGTACTTCTCCAAAATGACTGAGTATGATGCTCCAGAGTCCACAAGAGCTTTGGCTGAATGGCCTTCCATGAGGATATTGACGTAGTTTCCTATCATTTTTATAGTGATCGACAGCGGACAATTTTTCTCACCTCCAAGGAAGGTCGCTCCCTTTTTTTTGTTCACCTTCGTTGTCCCTGAGTTGGCATCAGCTAAGATTGGTCTGTTGTCTTCTGGCGTGGGCATCATCAAATATCCACCGCCTTTCTTGACAATAGTGCACCACATGTCTCGGTTGTCTGCAGTGGGAACACACTGGTTGGGTGTCCTGGGTCCTCCAGATATCAGTCTTCCTTGGTGCTCAAACAGGCTCCTCATGCGGCATTGTAAGAATGTAACTTCACCTGGGTCTCAACTTTTTCACCATTTTAAAGGGAAATGAAGGATGAGAGATTGGGTTCAATGTCTGTTCCACTTCCTCCCTTATGACCTATTGAAGCATCTCGGTTTTTTGCTTGCCGTCCAATCCAAGTGCCTTCTGAACTTCCTCTTTCACTACCTGATGAAGAACACTTGTGAAATCAGTTGCTTCCTCCATCACAGACTTTGATATGATGTTTGGAAGCTGTTCAAACTTGTTGCATGTAATTCATTTTTGATGCATTGTCTTGATATACTGGCATCATTTTATGAAGTTGTCTGCTGTCGAAACTTCCTTCAGGAGTAGGGCTTGATACATGTCCTTAGCAACACCCTTCATGAGATGTGCAACCTTATCTTCCTCCTTCATTCTAGGATCCATTATTTCACACAGCTCCAAGACGTCTTGAACATAGGATGCTGTAGTTTCTCCTGAACGCTGTGCCCTGTACTTTAATTTATCTTCAGCCTTGCACTTCTGTCATAGTGAGTTGCCGAAATACTTGCTCAGTTCCACCTGGAACACTTCCCAGCTTCTGAACTTCTCCTCGTTGTTCTCATACCATTGCTTGGCAGTGCCCTCCAAGTAGAAAAATGGGTTAGCCAAACACACAGTGTCATCCCATTTGTTAAATTTGGCTATACGCTCATATACCTTCAGCCACTTATTTGGATCTTGGCCATTGTCACCAGAGAGCTCGGAAGGATGTCTCATGTGGTGGCACACTGTTGCTGTCATCATAACGTCCTCTTCTTCTTCTGTCTCCGGTAGATTGCAGTTTGTTGAATAGGGCTTGAACTCGGGTTTCTCGCCACATAAACAGTGGCTCTGTCGTAGCCTGATGGGAGCCACTGTGTAATCGATAATGTGTACTATCACAAGTTCCAATACCCAGCACCTCCACCAGAATAATGTCCCATAGAAGATGGTGTAATTAGATGAATGACGAACACTAACTTCACTTAACAAAGGTTTATTCAGCACTTGCACATACAAGAGTGCGGAGCAAACTGCCTCCAGCTAGAACACATACAGTATATACAGGGTGTTACAAAAAGGTACAGCCAAACTTTCAGGAAACATTCCTCACACACAAATAAAGAAAAGATGTTATGTGGACAAGTGTCCGGAAACGCTTAATTTCCATGTTAGAGCTCATTTTAGTTTCGTCAGTATGTACTGTACTTCCTCAATTCACCACCAGTTGGCTCAATTGAAGGAAAGTAATGTTGACTTCGGTGCTTGTGTTGACATGCGACTCATTGCTCTACAGTACTAGCATCAAGCACATCAGTATGTAGCATCAACAGGTTAGTGTTCATCACGAACGTGGTTTTGCAGTCAGTGCAATGTTTACAAATGTGGAGTTGGCAGATGCCCATTTGATGTATAGATTAGCACGAGGCAACAGCCGTGGCGCGGTACGTTTGTATTGAGACAGATATCCAGAATGAAGGTGTCCTGACAGGAAGACGTTCAAAGCAATTAATTGGCATCTTAGGGAGCACGGAACATTCCAGCCTATGACTCGCGACTGGGGAAGACCTAGAACGACGAGGACACCTGCAATGGATGAGGCAATTCTTCATGCAGTTGACGATAACCCTAATGTCAGCGTCAGAGAAGTTGCTGATGTACAAGGTAACATTGACAACGTCACTGTATGGAGAGTGCTACGGGAGAACCAGTTGTTTCCGTACCATGTACAGCGTGTGCAGGCACTATCAGCAGCTGATTGGCCTCCACGGGTACACTTCTGCGAATGGTTCATCCAACAATGTGTCAATCCTCATTTCAGTGCAAATGTTCTCTTTACGGATGAGGCTTCATTCCAACATGATCAAATTGTAAATTTTCACAATCAGCATGTGTGGGCTGACGAGAATCCGCACGCAATTGTGCAATCATGTCATCAACACAGATTTTCTGTGAATGTTTGGGCAGGCGTTGTTGGTGATGTCTTGATTGGGCCCCATGTTCTTCCACCTACGCTCAATGGAGCACGTTATCATGATTTCATACGGGATACTTTACCTGTGCTGCTAGAACATGTGCCTTTACAAGTACGACACAACATGTGGTTCATGCACGATGGAGCTCCTGCACATTTCAGTCGAAGTGTTCGTACGCTTCTCAACAACAGATTCGGTGACTGATGGATTGGTAGAGGCGGACCAATTCCATGGCCTCCACACTCTCTGACCTCAACCCTCTTGACTTTCATTTATGGGGGCATTTGAGAGACTCTTCATGCTCGTATTGTGGATGGCTGTGATACAATACGCCATTCTCCAGGGCTGCATCAGCGAGCGCATCAGGGATTCCATGCGATAAAGGGTGGATGCATGTATCCTCGCTAATGGAGGACATTTTGAACATTCCCTGTAAAAAAGTGTTTGAGATCATGCTGGTACGTTCTGTTGCTGTGTGTTTCCATTCCATGATTATTTGAAGAGAAGTAATAAAATGAGCTCTAACATGAAAAGTAAGCATTTCCGGACACATGTGCACATAACATATTTTCTTTCTTTGTGTGTGAGGAATGTTTCGTGAAATATTGGCTGTACCTTTTTGTAACACCCTGTATACAGCTACAGAACATTCCAGTACAATGATTCTTGACATTTGTGGATACTTCTAGAATGTACTCGAACCGAATATAGAAATTAAAATTGTACAGTCCAGGTGAGTTTTGAACTTACGATCCTCCATGCAACAGTTTGGTATTATAACCACTACACTACGGTGCCACTCAGCTTCTTCTGCGACAATATACATGGTGTTTCAGAAGTGATGGTCAATATTCAGGGATATGACGGGAATGATAATTCAAAACAAAAAAGTCAATTAAACATGGGCACTAAAGTGCATACATTAACAACTGTGAGCAATTCTTGATCTTTATACTGTGAAACCAATCTCTCCTACTGCAAGCTCTTTGCTTTTCACATTTTGGAAAGTGGGAAAAAAATGTCCAGTAAACATGTGCTCTAAAATGCGTACCTGAAGAGCTAAGAGCACTTTTTCATCTTTGCTACTTTGAAACACAACTCTTCTACTGAACAAGTGCCAATAACTACCACTGCCCAAAATATGGAAAGCAAAGAGCTTGCAGTAGAAAAGATTTGTTTCATAGTATCAAAGATCAAGAATTGTTCATAGCTCTTACTAGCCCATGTTTACTTGACTTTTTTGTTTCAAATGCTCATTCCTGTCACAACCATGAATATTGACCATCATTTCTGAAATACACTGTATAGTACAATTTTATAATTGTTTAATTAATTGACCAATTTACAATAGCGTCACATCAATTTAATTTATGCTTATTTCAATTGCACTTAATGGTTTTCTGTATCTTCTTTAGTCCATGAGATAATTCCAGTTTATTAATATGCTAATTCTTGCATAAATAAAAAGTACCCTTAAATGTATTGCTTTGTTACATTTGATACACGAATGAAACCCACTTTTTAATTTTTTCTTGATAGTGGTTATAGATTTCTCAAATAACAATCATTTCAGATGGTAATTAGCCATTACTACCATAAATTGGGGTTATTTGAAACATTTTTGAACTTCCTCTGTGTCTAGTTTTTTCACTTTACAAAAGTATTGATTTAATGAGTTCCAGGGCACAGATGCCATTAAAGTGAAGATACTGCAATAAATTTTTTTAAAATAATTTCTTTATAATGACTTTTTTGTACAAAAAATGCTGATGTTAAAAGTTTCTCCATGGCAGGGTGTTACTTGAAACACCTCTACCTTTTTACTGAAAACTTTCAGTTTTGCAAATTTGATTTTTTGTGGAATACTTGCAACAATGTACTAAATACAAAAAAGATGTGTAATGTATTTTCATCTATTAAAAGCCAAAATTGAGTAAAAATTGAAACAGTAATGAATAATTCTTATTGACATACGTTTCAAATACTGTACATGAGGGTGAGATACAGTAGAAAGTGCAAAATAATGACAGAGTACTTAAAAATTTACAAACTTATATTTGCAGTGGAAAATGGCAATGTCCTCTTATTTCAAATAAAGAGGTAACAACATGGATAACATTTTTTTGTGGTAATGGAGCCTATATCTTCTTTCGGGAATATATACAGTATATGTAAGTTTATTTTGTTGACTTTCTCATGAATTTCATACCTGTCTGATACCATTAATGCATTGTACCTGAGCCACACAGTGTTTCAAAGTCAGTTTTTTGTTCCTTCATCATATTTAATCCACACCAAGATTAAATCATTTGGATTTAGCTGACTGTGGTTAGTATTTTCAGTGCTTGCAGTTGCATGTGTTGTGTGCCGACAGAACTGATCTTCAGTCTTGTCCTGGTAGTAGTATTCTACATTTTCATGCTCAGGAGAACTACTGCTAAGGTCTATGTCACTGCTAGGGGCATATGCAGAATAATCATGAGTATTATTGTTAGTGTCACTGCTGGTACAAATCACCTGTGGTTTATTCTCTTCCCTCATTTTATTAGTTCTCTTGACCTGATGTTGCACAGATTGAATTTGTTGCTTCCCAGGAGGGTTAATCAGTCTCTTCTTCTTCTGTTTACCCTGATTGGAAACAGAAGGCTACAGTTTTTTTGTGTCAGTATGCTATAGTTGCTGAATGACCTCCACTGACACACTTCTCCTTCGTATTATAGTAAGAAGCTTCCTTGTGGGCTGCGGTTCTGAGCACTGACTGTCTGAATGGTTACGTAATTCAAGTACCATTACAAAGTCCAGTGAAATGAGATTTTTATTCATCTTGTAGCAAACAGTTTTCAAGTCATTTGATTTGATGTATTGGTGACTGCTACAACTCTGCAAGTAAAACTTGGATATGTGCCATGGCACCAGCATGCTACCCTTTGAATATTTTTCCAATAGCATTTGCACAAGCCAGACAACAGAGGCCACCCGTGGTGGGCCACATGAGTTATGCACATGGCACAACATTCACCATGCCATCTGCTGGAGCCCTTCTCTTTATAAACACAGTGCAGTAGGCATTTGCTCTCATCAGCAACTGCTTGTATCAATAGCTGAATTGTTTTTATGTTTGTGTCTACAATCTCAACTTTTGTTTGCTTCTCTCAGAAGAAGAATAAACTTTGTTTCACTTTGGCTAAGCTGTTGTTTGTGTCTTACAATATGATACACTCCTGGTGTATGCACTGATCTGTGAGGTCTCAGCTCTCTTAAACTCCTCCAAAAATTCTTTTAAGCAGCTGGACCAAGATTCCTCATGTGTAGTCTCTTCATTTCCTTTTTTACCTGTGTCATACATCTGTACCTCACAGACTATTCCTGAAGGAAGTTTCGACAGCAGATAACTTCATAAAATGATGCCAGTATATCAAGACAATGCATCAAAAATGAATTACATGCAACAAGTTTGAACGGCTTCCAAACATCATATCGAAGTCTGTGATAGAGGAAGCAACTGATTTCACAAGTGTTCTTCATCAGGTAGTGAAAGAGGAAGTTCAGAAGGCACTTGAATTGGACGGCAAGCAAAAAACCGAGATGCTTCAATAGGTCATAAGGGAGGAAGTGGAACAGAAATTGAACCCAATCTCTCATCCTTCATTTCCCTTTAAAATGGTGAAAAAGTTGAGACCCAGGTGAAGTTACATTCTTACGATGCCGCATGAGGAGCCTGTTTGAGCACCAAGGAAGACTGATATCTGGAGGACCCAGGATAACCAACCAGTGTGTTCCCACTGCGGACAACCGGGACATGTGGTGCACTATTGTCGAGAAAGGCGGTGGATATTTGATGATGCCTGCGCCGGAAGAGAACAGGCCAATCTTAGCTGATGCCAACTCAGGGACAACGAAGGTGAACAAAAAGATGTGGGTGCAGGAAGATGTAGGTCACCATCGCCGCAAGCTGAGAGGACACTCCCCAACATGCCGAGCAAGGTCTCCATTATCATTTAGAAGCTCCAGATAATCACCTAGCTGCTGCAACCTGGAAAACTAATGGGAGCGACCTTCCTTGGAGGTGAGAAAAATCGTCCGCTGTTTCACCTTTTGGCAGGTTTTCCAAAACCTTAACTGTATTCAAAGACATAACCCCACATGATCTTCAAACCTTGCAATCTGATTTTGCTTAGATGAACCATCTTTTTTCTAATTCAGTCAAATATCTCTTCAGCAGATGAGGGAACAGTCTTTTGGAATGAGTCCTCTGTACTTCATCTTACATTCATCAAGAGTCCTCCACCAAGACCTCTTAAGAGGCCTAAAATATACTGCAGCAAGAAGTTGACACAAATGGGTACTGTTTGGTGGAAGTAGAACAAAACGAATGTTGTTCTCTTTGCACAAACTGATAACTGTCAAAGAAATGTGGTTGCTAAGATTATCACCAATGAGCAATTTAAGAGACTGTCAGTTAAACTTCTTTAAGTATGGCAAGGCAATGCTGCAAAACCAGTCCTCAAAAACAATGACATTGGACCATCCATTCTTAGATCTATTGTAGTGTGAGCCAGTAGAGCCCACTTCAGTCCCTAAGTTATACAGGTGTTCATCTTTGAATCAAACATAACCTGGTAGAAGAACTCCAGAGGCTGAACCACTAATCACTATGGATAAACTAGACTGTTATTCATTCTGGATGCTTACATCCCCTGTGAGTAATAACTTTTTTCCTTTGTGACTCATCACTCGTGATTGTTTCATCATAATTTACAATTACACCTTGACCCAACCCTTGCAGTGATTCTCTCAATTACTCAAGATATTCTACAGTCATTTCAGCAGTCAGAGCTGCTCTTGCTTGAGTTATATTCTGGCACAAACACTCTGACAGAACTGATCAATGTCTATCAAAGAACCCTCTGACCCAATCAATGCCAGGTATAGTTTTTTTCTAAAACACTTCTCTATAATCCCTCTTCAATCTAAAAACCCTATTACAATGAGACAAACATCTAACTGAGTTACTGGAAACTTGCCAGCTTAACTCCCTCTGCAATACATCTTTAATCCTTGGCAATCGATATTGTTGACCAGCCAACATTTTTCATATGTTCACCATGTAATTCTCTACTTAGAGTTTCTGCAGAGATTCCATGCAGCTGTGCTGCCTTATTCAATGAAATAACACCACTCTGCATTTACTTGAAAGCTAGATGTTAGATTTCTTCAGAATACCTTCTGTATTTTAGGGCACATGTGGTAGTTATCTACACTCTTGGGATCTTGGGCTAAAACAAAAGAAAGAAGTAAAATAACCATATTCCATGTAATATAGTGTGGAATGGTGTTTACAGTTATTGTGTGAAATTGTGTGTACAGTTCAGCCTGGGGTAACTTGAAATGTATAGGGATACTTGAAACACCCATTTCAAGTTACTTACACCTGCCATTAAAATTTAAAATGAAAAATATATCAGAAAGATGGAGAACTAATGAAAGTTTACTGCTATAGCCATTTTGACAATAAGTGAGGTTAGGCACCTACACAGTTTCACTAACTTTACTCTTTTGTATTTAATTCTACAGCAGAAGTTTGCAGGGGTTAATTTTTGGGTTAAGAAATGTCTCTATGACTGAAATTGCTTAAAAAAGTTTATAACAAATTTATTCCAGAAATTGTCTGAACATACAACAAATGAAGTACACCACAAATCAGTATTGTCAACCATGTAGAAGCAAAGCTTGACACTAGCATTTCAAGTAACCCCACCATTTTAGGTTACCCATTTTGCAGTATGTTTCAAGAAGAAAATGTGCATTCATATTAACCAGTATGTGAGATACAGCTTATATAGCCACAGCATATTTTGTATCAGTATATTTGTCATATTGTGTGATTTGCATTACTTCTGTTGTATACAGTTTACAAGTAATCATTGTAAAGTCTTGTTTCTAAGTTTTATTCCAAATTGTGTTAAGATTCTGACTTTCTGGTACACTCTTCTGATACTGCTCATTCTCCTCTTTACATAGTTATCTTGTCATATTGATAATATATGTGGATCAGAAGTTATAATAAAAACACTTTAATTCACAAATTCATATCTTTGTGTGCAAATTTTTCATTAATGAAATAGCCTATGAATGACTGGCTATAGTCACAACGTCCATCTCTTAATAAGGTTTGAGATTCTGTTGCCCATTATTTTCATTGTTCAACAGTGTGAAAGTCTCCTTCCTAAAATGTATTTTGGCACTGTCTGTATGTTACATGCATATGTGACACCACCATAATCAGCTTTTAAATTCTCAGGCTCCAGCCATCCAGTCACTGAATTCAAAACCCACCATTGAGCACCAGTTTCAAATACATCACTGCCACATGATCTTGATCATTCTCTGATCAATATGTGACAATACATTATGTGTATGATTCAGCAAGGAGTAGGAAGAGGTTTACAATGAGAAAACCTTAAAAATTGTTTTGATAACCTGCTGTTTGTCACTAACAGATTTCAACTCCTGTGGAAACCAACTGAAAACACATACTGCAGACTGCTGCACAATTTTTCTACACAGTGCTTAAGGGTGTGCTCACTATGTAAAGATTGTTCCAGAAAGTATTACCTCCATAACAAACTGCAGTTTTCAGCAGCAATTTTAGGGCTCTTTTGGAAGATTGGATTATCGTCAATCACATCATAACACTGGATTATGGTCAACTCTTCCAAATCATTGAAAAGTTACAGGAAATACTACAAGTGTGGAAGCTTCAGGCAAGAAACCCTGACAGTGTTAGTTCTGTGGCTACTGTTAAATAAAGCATACAAGGTACACAACAATTTAAGAGACTGTTTGCCAGTACAAGCTGTAAAGTGCAAACTAAGGCTAGAAAGAAGTTCCAACAACCCTACCACAACAGCGGTCAAAAATTAATTATGATTGTAGTCTTGCTCACGCTGCTAAATATTGCATTTTCGGGCAACAACAAAGTTATGTTATGTGGCAGGTGTCATTAGAGTACAGTTAATAAAGTCATTTCATGAAGTAATGGATAAACTAGGCACTCATCTTTTCGTGTTTCCCATGCTGATCTCGCTGGTCTCATTGTGAACTCATGGCTCAGTCGTCGAAAATCTAGGTGGTGATGATTCCAAGCTCGGATGCAAAGAGGCCTAGGTGTTATACTGCGATATTCAAAAGTTTTATAGATATGTTTCATAAACCATTCTTGAAGATTAAACTTTTGCAAGTTAGCACAATGGTGATGTAAAAAAGTAATCAGCACTCTGAATTTAAGTTACACTTCTTGTTTATAACTTTTGTTGCAATATCACTTCACAATATAAAACACACTTGAAAATATCTTCCTCACTGTCAAAGTTCACATTTCATTAACTGACTACAATTTGTTTCTTTTCAATATGACGACCAAGACTAAACTTTTCAATAACTGCTTATGCGCCCAAAACTCAGAGTTACAAGTATGTCAAAGATCATAGTGACAAAAGAAAGAATACACATAAGGATAATATCATTGTGATATAAACATATCGATGTATCAAAGTACCTCTACATCAATGAAATCAAATCTGAATGTTGTCTCAGAAATATGTTAACTACTTTACAGAAACACACTAGAATACTGCTGGTATCGAGAGGTTGAGGTGAGATGCCACAATGGTTACGTAATTCAAGTACCATTACAAAGTCCAGTGAAATGAGATTTTTGTTCATCTTGTAACAAACAATTTTCAAGTCATTTGATTTGATGTATTGGTGACTGCTACAACCCTGCATGTAATACTTGGATATGTGCCATGGCACCAGCATGCTACCCTTTGAATATTTTGCCAATAGCATTTGCGCAAGCCAGACAACAGAGGCCACCCGTGGTGGGCCACATGAGTTATGCACATGGCACAACATTCACCATGCCATCTGCTGGAGCCCTTCTCTTTATAAACACAGTGCAGTAGGCATTTGCTCTCATCAGCAACTGCTTGTATCAGTAGCTGAATTGTTTCTATGTTTGTGTCTACAATCTCAACTTTTGTTCACTTCTCTCAGAAGAAGAATAAACTTTGTTTCACTTTGGCTAAGCTGTTGTTTGTGTCTTACAATGTGGTACAGAGATAAGATGATTTACAATAAGAAAGATTTTCAAGAGAAATATGAAACTTTACATTATTTTATGTACATTCCTGAGATATTGGTACATGAAAACATACTGCAGCTTCCAGTATACAGAAACAAGATGTATAGTTACCTTATTCAAACTTTGAAACTGTTCTCAATGAATTTTTTAACAGAATAACAACACTTTTCCATCAGAAGAGTAAAGAGGAATCTTTTCAGTGTATCAGGCTCCATGTTAAAGATTTTATTCCCCTTTATTACCCTGTGAATTTTTAACCCCATGTACTCTGGTATCAGGAATGTGTCAGGAGTTTAAAATTCTCTCTGTGGTGAGTGCTGTAGTTGTGGTTGAAAGAGAAACAGCTTAAGGTACGCTGATATTTATATAAGAATAACGAAACTTTGTACATGTTAAGGGAGTTGCAGTGGTGTCTTGTGTTTTTGGCACCTGCCAGAATACACTTTGCAAATGCTAAGCTGTTGAGTTTATTTGCTAGGTAGTCAGTGCATACCTTCCAATTTAAATTTTTATCAAGATTTAGGCCTAAGACTACATGGTTTGCTTCCGTGATATCCTGATCACTGTAAGTTACCTATATTTCACTTAATTATAATACTTAGTTTCAGTCCATTTCGATGGAACCAAGGTTCAGGTATTTATAAAGTATTTTTGACACATTCTGGAATTATTTCAAGCATCTCTTTTTCAGATAGAACTGATGTATTGTCAGCAAATAAAACTGACTGAACATCAATAGCAAGTGGTAGAAAAGGAACAGATATGGACACAATATAAAACCCTGTGGGACTCCTTGGGAAATTGTTTTCCATCTTGAGGTGTAATTTCTTGAATTTGAAGTTCCAGTTATTCTTTAGGTTTCCTATCTGTTAAGTAAAGTTGTACTATTGTGAAAAAGAGCCCCTGGTTCCATGCATCTAACAAGAGAAAATCCAAACGGAATGTGACAGTATTATGAAAAGGATAATTGCTACTCATCGTACAGCAGAAATGCTAGGTACAACAAAAAGACTGTCAGAAAATGAGCTTTCACACAATAAGGCCTTTGTCAGAGATAGAACATACACAGGTTCTGAGGCCAGCAGCCAGAGGCAGCGGCCATGTATGTATGAGTTGTGTCTGCATCTTTGGGGAAGGCCTTGTTGGCTGAAAGCTCATTTTCTGACAGTATTTTTCTTGTGCCTTGTGACTCAGCATCTCCACTAAATGGTGAGTAGCAACTATCCTTTCCATAATATTGTCTATAATTTGTGAGGAAGTAGGCAGTGGTTTAGGCCTTTTTGCTCTTATCTAATGTGTAACATATTTTTTGAGGAAATGCATCGATGACATTTATGGTGCATTTTTCCTGCTGGAATTTTTAAATTTATTCTGCTACAATCTTTTCAAATGCTTTATAGAAGACTGGCAGAAGAGAGATAGGGTAGTGATTCTCCATATCTTCTGTTGATCTCTTTCCAGACAATGGTTTTAACTCAGGATATTTCATTATGTTTGGAAAACGTCCCTGCTCAAGAAATTGGTTTATAGTAACTGACAGTGGTTGTGAAATGATATTATGCACATTCTTGATTGAAGAAGTGGGTGTTTCATCCCACCCAGATGAGGTTTTCTTTTTAAAGACAGTATTTCAGTTCCCACATCCCTTTCGGTGATTTTTGTGAAATTGTTAATAAGATGCATTTTGGTTGGTTTCCAAGCTTAAGAAAATTGCTTTTTCTTGACAGGCTGCCATATTTACATCCGATCTTGCTACATTTAAAAAGAATTTGTTGAAAGAATTTGACATCTGATCAGGATTTATTACAATATCATTTTAAAGTCTAATTTTCAAAATCAATTGACTTTTGACTTTGGCTCCTAATTATGACTGAACAACTGACTACATTGCTTTTGTCTTATTTCTGTGTATGAGGATAAATCCATTATTTGGCATTTTTCAGCTGCCACTACAATTCCTCTGGATACAGATTTATAGCGTTTGATGTACATCACAAAATTAGAATTTCATGTGATTTTAATTCACTGTATAGCTCTCTTTCTGGCTCTAGAAATTTTTAGTTCTAGGTGTAACCCACTTAAGTTTACCTTGCTACAGTAGGAAGAAATATCAGTACACTCCAGGGAACATAATGTGCAGTGGAAACAGAAGCATTAAAAACTGGCCTCACAGTAAATGAAAACAAAGCAGAATGTATGATAATGTCACAAGAACACCTAAAGATATAAACATCAATGGGAAATGCTTCAAAGGAGTGGCCCTATTAACAAATGATAACACTATTGGAAAGGCTGTAAGGCAAAAAATACAAGAAGGAAACAGAGCTTACTTTGCAAATATGCAACTTCTCAGTAATAGCTTTGTCCTAAGAAAAACAAAACTACTAATATATAACTCCTTAGTGTACCCAGTTATCACATCTGGGTCAGAGGTATGGATAGTGGCAGAACAAGACAAAAATGCATTAAGAACCTTTGTGCGGAAAATATTACACAAAATCTGTGGTCCAATAAAGAAGGAAGAACGCTGAGAATACACTATAATGCCAAATTACAGGTATTAATACAAGGTAGGCACATAGTAACATTTGTGAAATCACAGTGAATACAATGGCTACAACATGTGGAGAGAATGGCAGAGGTTAGAATTCTAAAGAAAACGATGGAAGGTGTGATCCATTCAGCTAGGCAAAAAGGAAGACCTAGAAGAAGATGGACTGATGATGTAATAGTGAATCTCACCAGTATGGGAGTCTGAGGGTGGAAAAGAGTGGAAAACAATTAGCAAATGTGGAGGAAAATCATTGAAGAAGCCAAAGCTCACCAAGGGCTGTTGTGCAACCAAAGAAGAAGAAGAAGAAGAAGAAGAAGAACTTGCCATAGTTTATGGTGCTCCAACTTGAAACATTTATTTTATTGGGAATAAATGCATATTACTTTTGCAAAATTCCTTTTTATATATCCTCCTGGATGCATTAATTTAGCTGGGTTTGGTGAACAGAATTGAATGATCTAAAATATGTAGTTCTAAGCAGTACTTATTTGCATTTTCAAGTTGGCAGTTTGTATTAATTTTATTAATGCAAATAACTGGTCTGCTCTTTGTCCTAGTGCCATTGGAAAAGCTTAACTTGAAACCAGATTTCTGATTTGAGTCATGAAATTTTGTGGAATCACTGCTCACAACTAACATATTTAATTTGAAGTCAGCTGCAATCACAACTTTTTGCTTGTTTTCTTTTTGAAGGTATTCTAGAATGCATTGGAATTTACCTAGAAACACTTTTGTTACAGCACATCCACAAATTATATAAATTGCTATGGTCAATGTATTCAGAACACTTAACTCTGCAGAACAACTCTCACTGCTAGTCACATGGGGGAAATATCAGAACTGGGACAGAATTCTTTGACTGGTGGTTACTGGGTAACTAGTATTTCTAGGTCAGGTACAGGATTCCATAATGTCACCCGTGTTATGCACTAGGAGAAAGGTCTTGGTGAAGGTAGACATGTTGTATTTGGAGGTGCAAGAAATAATTTGGACCACATTCTTTATTACTCAGTTTAGGCTGAAAATATGGATGATATTTTGAGAACCTCCTTAGGCTAATGTAAATATCATGCAAATTTTGAGCAATACAACAAGCTTTGGATAAAAGACTCTGTGAAATGTGAAGGGTCAGTCAGAAGAGAGGGACATCTACTCACAAGTTTGACTGATACATCATCCATCATCTGGTCACCTCAAACACAGTATAATCTAAATATAAATTATGGTCATAAGAGGCTACTTGGTCATAAGAAGCTACTTACGTTGTTTATGGCCTATAGCAAGTAGAATGGTGAAAACAGTATCCATCCCATCTCAGTGTTATCCAATAATTTCACTAATCCCTTTTTATGGCAGTGTCTTTCAAAAAATAGAGCTGCAAAGTAAATATAGTAACAGCTAAAACAACTGCTAGAAAAGTGAAATAGTGCAGCTTGATATATCCATCACCTTGAAATATCCTTATTTGATAGCTTTCATCAAAACAAAAGGAACTAATTGTATAACAAAGATGGACTTCTATTATTTCAATATAAATTACAAATCACAGGAATCAAACACACAAACAACTTAAATTAGAAGGAACACATAGAAAATGTTGTGGGAAAGGCTAACCAAAGACTGTGTTTTATTGGCAGACACTTTGAAAATGAAACAGATCTACTAAGAAGACTGCCTACACTACACTTGTCCAACTCCATTTAGAATACTGCTGCATGGTGGGGTATCCTTGCCAGATAGGATTGACAGAGTACATCGAAAAAGCTCAAAGAAGCGTAGCACATTTTCTATTATCGCAAAACAGGGGAAAGAGTGTCCCTGAAATAATACAGGATATGGAGTGGACATAATTAAAACAAAGGCTTTTTCGCTGCAGTGAAATCTTCTCATGAAATTCCAATCACCGACTTTCTCCTCCGAATGCGAAAATATTTTTTTGACAGCGACCTACGTAGGCAGAAATGATCACCATAATAAAATAAAGGAAATCAGAGCTCGTACGGAAAGATTATTTCTGCGTGCTATACATGATTGGAACAGTAGAGAATTGTGAAGGTGGTTCAATGAACCATCTGCCAGGCTCTTAAATGTGGTTTGCAGAGTATCCAAGTAGTTGTAGACCTACATATATGATTAAAAAGCTCATATCACACTGTTGAAGTAGCTCTTGTAAAATAAATTGGGGAGTGGTAATAAACAAGAGGATTCAAGGCACTAGATTTACTGTGATAGACACTATGTACATCACCAACAGACATTAATGTCTAAAAATACAGCCCCTAAGGAGACTCCGAAATCATTATGCAGATAGTAAGAATTGGTAATTGTTCTGGATATGATATTGTTTCCAAAAAAATCATGACAATCTTATGCCAACTGTATCTACCCATAATCTAGGAATATTTACTGATAAATATGTAATGGCAGCACCTGGCTACAAAATGAAGAAAATTTTCTTTTAAATGTGCTAAGTTATGGCAGAGATAAAGAAGACAAAGTAACCTATTGGCATATTCTTTGTGATTTTGCTAAGGCCTTTCATTGTATGAATCATAAATCATTGTTTGGGAAACTAAAATATTATGACACAAAAATGCAACACCCTTGCAAGCATGGATTCTTTATGTCATAACAAGCTTAATAGTTAATTTTTTTATTATTATTTAATAATTTTCCAGATTATTCTGTTGTTTATTCATGTAGTTTTTTTCTTGGAGTTGAAATGGAGGTGGTGGTTAAGAATGAATGGAGGATTTTGCAGTAATTGCTAATTAGAGTTCTTAGCGGAGGTTTGTCATGCTCACATAGTGTTTTAATTCAATATATTATCCATGCACCATTCTTGCTAATGCTAATTTTACCCTCATTCGTTGTAGAATTCAAATGACTATGTTTATGATGTATATTTTAATTTAATCCACAGCGAATAAATGATACTGGAGTTTCTGGATCTTCTTCTCTACAACCACATTTTTATTTATTGCAATATATTTCCTATTTTCTCTTTCACTGATAAACTGCATTCTTTTGTTACATACACTATGTGATCAAAAGTACCAAGACACCCCTAGATGACCGCTAGATATTGTGACAGGTGGACCTATCAGTGTAAAAGGAGCCATGGAGTATAGAGAAGTGGTAACAGCAGAATGGCTCAGTCAGGAGAGCCCAGTGAAGTGACTTTGAATGTGGACTACTTTTTACTGTCATCTAAGTAACAAATTAATCAGGGATATTTAAACTCACTTCAAGCTGCTCAAGTCAACTGTTGGTGGTGTGATTGTGAACTGTAAAAAAATTGCTTGAAATTATTGAAAGGAATAGCTCTTGAGTTCCAAAGTGTACCAGCACAATGACTGGAAAGTGCTTAGGGAGTTAGAAAGATTGGGGTACAATGGTCAAGTAGCTCATCATAAGCCTGGCATTTCTGTAGCCAATGTTAGGGAATGCTTGAGATGGTGTAATGAGTGATGTCATGGCCAATGAATGATTGCAAACAAGTGATGAAACATGCTACACCTTGTAGCAGTCTGATGAAATAGTTTGGATTTGATGAATACATGGAGAACATTATCTGCCATCTTGTGTAGTGCCAACATTGAAGTACAGAAGAGGCTATGTTGTGGTAGGGGGTGTTTTCCAGGGTTTGTGTGTGGTCCCCCTTATTGCAATAGAACTCTGTACTTTGTTAGGCCAAGTGTTATGTGCGTGCACACACACACACACACACACACACACACACACACACACACACACACACACACTTTTATCATGCACAACTGTTCATTCATTCATGATGGTCTGTAGATCCCATCAAGAAGGAGATCCTTCACGGATATGGAATGAGTACAGCATATATTAAAAAGTGACAAGGTGATAATAGAAACTAAATCTGTTGCTCCCTCCTTAAGAGAACAGCGTCTCGGTGTTACATCCTCCTAGTCTGTAACGAGTCATCGGTCCTGCATACTCTGACTCCCGATGATGATTGATGTTCGCCCTGGTAGTGATCTTCTTAGAAGTTGCCTTGCTGCTACAGTCTTCATCACCTTTCGTGATATTTGTTTACAACACTGCCAAACAAGACACTACAGGATTTATGCCAATTTTCCTGGTGCATGGGCGTGAGGTGACGACAACGATGGACACTGTGTTTCCGTTACATCCTGATGATGTGGACAATGACTACATCAGCCAGGTGTTAACGAGAGTTGAGGAAGCTCAGCAGTTAGCTCGACTCTGCACGCTTCAGGCTCAAGAAAATTATCGCCGAAGGTTTTACGCGAGCCACTGCCCTGTTGTTTACCAGCCTGGTGACCTCGTCTGGATCTTCACTCCTGTTCAGAAGGCTGGTCTCTCTGAGACGCTCCTCAGGCCTTACTTTGGACCGTATAAGGTTGTGAGACAGTTGTTTGATGCTACTTATGAAGATGAAGAATTTGATCCTGACACAACACGACGAAAGATCAGAGATACAGTCCATGTCCTTCAAATGACTTTGAATGCTTGGTGCTATTAAAAATCATGCCATCTAAATTTAATCAAGTAAATGAGAAAGAAAGCTGCTACTTTGAAAACAGCTGCTGCTTGCCCAAATATATGAGGCACTTTCGGGAAGTAGGTGTACTAGATTTTTTAAATATATTTTTTAGAAATAGTGTAATTGAAAAAAATTAAGGATATTATTGACACTTCTTGTTGTCTATTTTTTCATATAATTGCCAAAGCCATGGCACAAGCTTCTGTGTGACCTCCTCAAATAATGCTCATGCCAGCTCCTTCCCCCACTTCAGAACCTCTTTCTGCACCTGCCATCAGTTGAAATTTATTTCCACTCTTGTGTACCTTCAGAGAGATGAAAAGATGATAATCTGATGGCGCCAAGACAGGTAATCCTGGAGGTGGTTCAAAACATCCCACCCAAATGAGCCCAAGAGCACATTAGTGGCTAAAGCTGTGTAAGGACGTGCATTATTGTGCAACAAACACACTCCTCTTATCATCATTCTCCTCCTTTTGTTATGAACGCCCCTTTTGAGTTTTTTAGGGTCTCACAATACCTGCAGCACAAATTCAACCAAAATGATGCCTCTTTGCTCCCAAAACAATGAGGTCATGATTTTTTTGACCAAAATTGTGGTTTTGAATTTTTTGGCAGATGGGGAATTCGTGTGACACTACTGTGGAGGTAGCCTTTTTGTCTCAGGTGTGTAATGAACCATCCACATTCCATCTCCAGTCACAACAGAGCTCAGAAAATCCTCACCTTCCAATCCAAGTTGCTCAAGAAATTACCGGGTGCTACTGACCTGATTTTTCTTGTGCCACTCTATCAGCTGTTTTGGGACCCATCTAGCACAGTTTCCAGTATCCCAATGTTTTTGTGAGTGTCTCATACAAGAGAGTTCTGGAGAGTTATGGAAACATCGCAAAATTTCATCCACTGTTCAGCCAGTACTCTTCATGAACAGTTTCCTTGTTTTTTTCACCAAGTCATCAATCAAAATAGAAAATCTTCCACTCCTCTGTTCATCATGAACATTTTCTCTACTGCACAAAACTCCTTAAACCACTTAAACACACTCATTCTGTTCATAGCACTTTTATTGTAAATAGTTTTGATACAAGAAAAATCTTCAGTAGGTGTCATTCTTTCCGCAAGTGGGAAGTGGAACACAGCCTGTAGCTCGCACTTGGCAGGATTTCCTACCAACATCTTTCATGCAACTGGACACTACAATGTGGGTTTAAGTACTACCATGTTCCTGTGTTGCTTGTTCTGGTCAGAGGATCCCCCTCTACCACTCACTGTTGCCAACCCTCAAACAATATGTGGTCACAATACACTTATTTTCTGAACATTCCTTGTTTTATAGAGATGTTGATTATCTTGAGATTAATATGTCCTTGACTACAGTGGTATTTAAAAAAATATGCTTACATCTGTAACTACTGAGTTCAGTTTACAGTACATTACTACTTGTCATGCAGCTAACAGAACTTCTCAGTCCTTGAAACTGGATATTCACAAATTTGTAAAAAGAGCGGCTAGTAAGGTCAAAGCGTATATAAAAATTTCACTACTAGGCCATTTTGGACTGGTCTTCAAATTCTGGGTAGCATGGTTGTAGAAGATGAGCAAAATTTCTCAATGAAGGCATGCTATGGAATTTTTCATTCGGTACTCAAATTTCATGGAACTTCTTTACACAATTTTTCTCTCCCTTTGAAACCTATGCTTGCAATATTATTATTAAGATTCACTGTTTTTCTGTTAATCCCACCACATACCTGTAACATGAAAGACAGGTATGAGTTTACATGATCAAAGAATGGTGTAATCAATAGCTGTTTGCAATGTAAGTGCTGCAATCAATCTTTTGAGTCTGGTTATGTACTAAAGAAAATACCTATGTGTTATCCAGCTACAGCTAAGTTCAAATTACTATCTCTGCTACCAGAGACTTTCACCCCACCTCCACCAAGGGAGAACCATACTGCCCTTTCAAATATCTAAATAAGTTGAGCCAAATGATAACAGAATAAGTTAATATAAGACACCAAAGAAAAATAGTTTCTCCGCATCCAGGGAAATGATTAAGAAGAGAAAGAAAAAAATCAGTAGTAGTAAATCTGAATGCCATTCATTTGTAGTCAATCTTACCTGCAGTCACGAATTCCTAAAATTAACTATTCGTTGTGTGAAGGTTTTCTTGTTCTTTGCGCAGTTTCATTTTTGTATGTTCCATTATTTCACTCTCACATTGCTGAATCCAACTGCTTCCACAACCATCTCTGATGTTAGAGCACTCATTTTCTCTTGATAGATAAAATACATCAAGTTTCACATTTGTGTGAACTGGATTACCAGTGATGTTTCTGATTCATCCTGAGTTTTACAATTAAGATCACTCTCCAAACTCTTTTCTGGACCCCCCACTTATAACCAAATGATTTTCTTTCCTGTGTTCTTGCCCAAAAAAGCCCTTTATTTGCTTAGAATACTAATTACCTTGTGATAATCACTTAAAAGTTCTCCACACCAGGTCCTGACCTCCCCCCCTTTTAATGATTAGCGCTAGCAATAAGGTTTTCTCAGTCTACTTAACCCTCTTCTTTCAAATCTTGGCTTGCATTTATGCTTTGTACTAACAGTTTGCTTTTGAATTTATTAGCTTGTATGATTGCTTTTGTCCATTGTCTCCAAAACCATGAAACTATTGGAGGTATTTAGATTGAAGCTGCCAAGCTTGCAGCATCTCCAAAATCTTTTTACTGATTTGGAAGGATTGACTATAATTAAGTCCTCTGATTTAGCCCTAACATTACTACAGCAAACTGCAGCTCATAATTTTGTTAATTATTGTTACTGACAAATAAGCTGTAAGATTCAGGATTAGTTGTTCATTTTCCAACAATATGTAGCATTAGTGCTAATCACTGCAGCATGGCTGTGATGGCTTGTTTGAAAGAAGTTTTCCCATTATGTTAGGAGAACATATCTGAACATCATCATGGTAAATTATAGATTGAGAGTTCTTGCTAGGAGGCAACGCACTAGAGAAGGTTACAGTAAGTGGAAGAGAAAACAGATGCAATGATAATTGTTATTTCTCAGAAAAAGCCAACCATACACAGTGCTGGAAGGACAATCTGTGTAACTACTGTCTTGAAGTCAACCTTGACAAGATTTTTGAGGGGGCTGGTTGAAAATTTATTCGAATTTAAGTTGGGGCCTTTTTGAGTACCCTGCAGGCCACAGAACAGGCACAATAATGTTCTGGAGTTACGTATTTCTAAGGCTATAATTATGGTCCAAATGGACCAGGAGACATAAATTAAAGTGTGAGAACTAGGGGGGGGGGGGGGGGACAAGATAAAAAAATGGTCTTGATGGGATTAGATTGAAACTATGTTGTTTTCGTAGATACCAGAGTTTCTGATTTGATATGACTGACTCTCATACCTATGAACTGTTATACAGATAGTTTCCTCCCTACAGCTTCACTGCCATTTTGAGGAATACCTAGAGACAGCTATTTCAAAATGGTGAGTGTTGTTATATGTTCTGTTCCTGTGGTCAGGTCTGTAGAGTGTTCTGAATTGCAACCAGAATGTTACAGAGTTAGTGTTAGTGAATAGGAGCTCTGACTATTTAAGCTTACCTCACGTGTCAGACCAAATCTGGCAACCTTTTTTTTCACAACTTCACAAGTACTAGAACCTATGTAGGACATAGAGCCAATTATTAAACTTTCCTTACTGTTATGGTGTAATTACATTGCATAGTTAACATGCCCATGTTGTACTTTCCATGGATCATGTACAGTGGGAACTGCTGGAGGAAAGGATTGTTTGAATTCTCTTAGTTCTTTCCATATCTGTCTCATATTGTGTGATGCTCACAAATCTAGTACATTCTTTATTCCACTCAGTTGTCAACATTTTTGACATTAGTGTAATGTTGTTTACTATTATTATTATTAACTGAATTCTGCTAATTTTTCTGCCCCACCACTGTGCTTTGAGTGGTTTATGCTTCCTGTTAGTGTAAAGTATGATTTATTACTTATTTTTTAATATTGCCATGCACATTACAAGTTTTTGATATTTTTCTAAATGTATAAGAAACATCTTTGCCTCCACCTTTGTGTTTTCATGTTTGTGTAGTAGTTGATAGCAATGTTCTTCTAAGTAGATTGTAAGAATTGTTTATTTGTTTCATGTAACAGTTAGGTATTTGTGGAAGGACAGGCAGTGGTAAATCGTCACTTGTAATGTCACTCTTCCATATGGTTGAAGTACATGAAGGCACTATAAAAATTGATGGCTTAGATATATCATTGGTTCCTCTTCAAGTCCTACGATCAAGGCTGTCAGTCATTCCTCAAGATGTGATTATGTTCAGTGGATCGATAAGGTAAGTTAAACATTCTTTTTTTTTTTACAATTGTATTGACCAACTAAGATCGCATTAACAACTTCAGTTCCTCTTCTTCCTTTGTTGATGTTTGATATTTTTCCAGTGTTCCCTCATTGTCTCCCCATGAAGTCTCTTCCTTTCTTCTGTCCATGTTGTTCCTGATTGTTTATTTCTTCTACTTTGAAAACCTTCCAAATATAGAATTTTATTTTTAAAACAGTTTCTTTCTGCTATTCCTGATTCTTTGATGTTGTTTCTTTCTAGATCTTTCCTTACTTCCGAAATCCATGCTATTCCCAATTTCTTCTTCCAGAAATACAGGATGGATATGTGTGTGTGTGCGAGTGTATACCTGTCCTTTTTTCCCCCTAAGGTAAGTCTTTCCACTCCCGGGATTGGAATGACTCCTTACCCTCTCCCTTAAAGCCCCCATCCCTTCTTCTTTCCCTCTCCTTCCCTCTTTCCTGATGAAGCAACCGTTGGTTGCAAAAGCTTGAATTTTGTGTGTGTGTTTGTTTGTGTGTGTCTATTGACATACCAATGCTTTCGTTTGGTAAGTTACATCATCTTTGTTTTTAGGAGTATTTGTTTTGTTAGTCTATTTCCATCCATTTGGTAGAGGTGTCCAAAAAAGGTTAATTTTCGTTTGCTCATTACTTCAGATATTTTTCTATATTTATGTAGATCTCCTAATTACTTCTTATTTTCCAACCATCTGCAGTTTTTATTGCACCGATTATTTTTCTAATAATCCTTCTTTCCAGTACCTCTAGTCTGTCCATCTTATAGTTCATCGTTAGGCATTCAGATCCATATAAACATTCTGGCTGTAGCACTGTGGTGTAGTGTTTTAGTTTTGTTTTCTAGACATACATTTCTTGTTGTAAATATTTTTGGTCAAATCATATGCTCTTTCCATTTTGTTAATTCTTACATCTATTGCAGATTTTTCTAGTCCATTCTGTTGTGTAGTCTCTCCAAGATATTTAAATTTATTTACTCTCTCTACTTTACCTATTTGGGTTTCTATGAATTTTGGTGCATTTTTTTATATTTGTCATGAATTTTGTTTTTTCAGCTGAAATTTTGAAACCAGTTCTGTTTGCTATTTTTTCCAGAAGGTTTATCTGAATAACTGCTTCTGTCACGTTTTCTGAAAGTATTGCAAAATCATTCGCAAAAGCCAAGTAGTTTACCTTGATTCCATTTGTTTTCCTTCCCAGAGTTATTGGTTCAATTTTGTGATTTTTTAGCTCCTAATTCCTGATCCTTACAATTTTTTCTAGAACACAGTTCAACACCTTGTCTAACCCCAGTTTTTATTTTAAGTGGCTGAGATTCTTCTCCCATAAATTAGACTTTAAATATTGTACCTGTTAGTGTTTCACGAATTATATTTGGTAATCTTGATTTAACACAAAATTCTCTAATGACATTATCTATTGTTTCTCTGTCTATACAATCAAATGCTTTCTTGAAATCAATAAATGACACTATTATGGGTTTGCTGGTTAACATTCTATGGCAAATTATTGACTTTAAGTTAAAAATGTGTTCTGCAGAGGATCTTCCCTTTCGAAAACCACCCTGATATTCTCCCAGTTGTTCGTCTAAAGCAGGGCTTCCCAACCTGTGGTCCATGGACCCCTTAGGGGTCCGCTGGCTCTTTCTAAGGGGTCTGCGGCCACCTTTCACCAAATCGTGTAAAATAATGAGTAAAATTATTGAATAAAAATGTGAAAATCAAATTCATCACTATTTTTTTTTTTTTTTTTTTCGTGTGAAAAACTTGTGTACTTTTACTTCAGGTCGTATCCCCAAGCAGCCTTTGCAGTTCCTAAGTGAGAACGTATACACAGTTTAGTGCCGGAGAATGCGGCTTCTCTGATCGACTGTTTAGCAACAATACGGGGGTCGTTTGTGCCCCGGCTCACGGCACCACACGCGCTGAAACCTTTTACGCATGCGCTGAGCGAGCTTTGTCGACCAATCACAGCGCTCGCTGCCACGTATGCAGCCCCAGGCATCATTAAATGTTAAACTTGCTTTGTCAGTGCACTACCTGTTTCATAAGTCGATTTTTGACCAGTTTATTACTGCTAACATGGATCGGTGGCTGAAGTCAGAATCACTGAAGAAGGGTGCAGTTTCTGCATCGCCTTCACAACAAGGGAAGTTTCCAGCTGAAACAAGTGAGGAGGGAGGACGACCAAAGGAAGACCTTACACACATTTGAACATTTTTCTTCTGATTTCATGAAAAACCACACCCATCCACCCACACACATACACACACACGACTGTTACGAAATATGCGTGCTCCTTACACAACAGTAGCCAAATAGTGGAAGTGAACAGACCATAAGCGGCAGCTTGTCAACAGCGAACAGTTTGGACGTGACGTTGATTGCTCTTGGAGGAAGACAGCTCCATCATGCGAAATTTCAATTACCAAGTAATTTTAATCAGGCTGTAGTGTTGAACAAAGGGAGTAAATCCACTAGTAGGTGTCTGGATACAGTGGGAATTGAAATTGAGTCGTTAATTTCAAGTTGTTTTCATCCATCTGTAAACCAAAGACTATTGATACTTCGGGGATGGGGTGGGGGGAGGGGGTGTCATTGGGAACATGGCTACTTGCATTAAGAAGCTTTCAGTTCCCATGGGTTCACTCTGAAATTTAAAGTTACTGTGCTCTTGACTGACTAGGTGTCCGCCATGGATTTTTGACTGAAGAAGGGGTCCGCCAGCTGAAAAAGTTGGGAAGCCCTGGTCTAAAGTATCTACCACTCTGTTCCAGAGAATTTTTGATAATAATTCCTATGCTACTGGAAGATGTGACACTCCTCTGTAATTACTGATATTTTATTTGTCTCCCTTTTTATGTAGCGGGTGGATTAATGCTGTTTTCCATTCAACTGGAATCTTTTCAGTTTTCCAAATTTTCTCAAATGTTGTAGGTCCTTTATGATTTTTGGTTCTGACCACTTCGATAATTCTGCTGTAATGGTGTCTTCACCACTTGCTTTATTGTTTTTGAGTGTTTTGATGGCTTCATGAATTTCTAACTCTGTTGGTGGGAAATCTTCCTCTAGATTTTGAGGTGTCACTGTAAATTCTAATTTATCTGTTAGAACCAGACAGTTTAACAGCTTTTCAAAAAATTTTGATAAAATTTCACAATTTTCTTTGTTATATAATCCCTTTTGCCATTTTCATCTTTGAAACAAATACCTGGTGCCTGATATCCTTGAAGTATGTGTTTAATAGTTTGATAAAAATTTCTAGAATTATTTTTGGTGACATTTTCTTCTATTTCAATAAGCTGAGAATTTTCGAAGTTTCTTTTGATTTTCCGGAGTATTATACCTATTATTATTATTATTATTATTATATCTTTTTAAGTATCATTTATATGATACTCACACTGCCTCTGTGATGGATTAAATGATTTTGTATTCTTACTTCTGAATACACTATGATATAATGCCTGTATTGAATTTACTATTTATTTAGCTGTAAGTTTTCTGAAAACTTCTGAAACTGATTTTTACTAAGTATCATTTTATGGCACAGAAATATTTGTGTACAGCAAAAACTATTACAGTTCATTTTATTTATTATTTTTTAAATTAATGTGATGGCTTACCTTTTATAGGTGCTTGCGGGTGTAACATACTTTCATGTTTGCTACTGTAGTGTTTGGATGGATTCCACTGGGATGAAAACATTTTAGTATTTTATGCTGCTTCAAATAAGAAAAGTGTCCAGCTCTTTAGTTTTGGTAGGGATGTGTTTGTTATATTGCCAGATTTATAAGTTCAAAATTTTCATTTTTTCTCTTCTGTTGTTGCTTCTATGCTGCAGACTGTCTTTTACATTTCCTTCTAAATAAATAGAGCATTTACCTTCACTATAAATGTTTTTTTTTAAGCATTTCTCACACACTTTTTCCTGTGAGCGCTTCCTGGTTCATTGATCATCATCTCTCGATTATACGAGGTATATCCACAAAGTAAGGTCCGTTTGGTGATGTAAAACAAACGTGTACAGATACAGAAAAAAATTTATTGTACAAAAATCTAAAACTGTTCAAATAATTTTCTATACAGCTTCCGAAATTTTGTAGGCACTTGTCATAGCGTGGCACAAGTTTTTGTATGCCTTCTTCATATAGGGTTGCCGCCTGTGTATTCAATCATATGGTAACATGTTCTTTCAGCTCGTAATCATCGCTGAAGTGTTGACCACCAAGGACAGATTGTAGGTGTAAGATGAGATAAAAGTCGCTAGGAGCGAGGTCCGAACTGTATGGGGGATGATCAAAAGGGTCCCAGTGAAATTCCCGTGAGAGCCGTTTGCTTACATTTACCTTGTGAGGTCAGGCATTATCATGGAAATAAACAACACTTTTTACAGTAATCCTTGGCATTTGTTCTGCATTGTGCAGCACGATTTCTTAATGGTCTCGCAGTAACCATGTGCATTGATTGTTTGGTCAGCAAAATGCCTTTTCTGACCCAAAAAATGGTGTACATGACTTTTCGAGGTGTCAAGATTTGCTTAGGCTTAATCTTTGTTGGGGTTGAAATGTGCCTCCATTCCATTGATTGCCGTTTTGTTTCAGGGGTGTCATACAATACCCAAGTTTCATCCCCCGTGACTATCCGAGGAAGAAAACCATCGCCTCCTTCATTGTAGCGTGTCAAAAACTGAAGTGCACTACCTATCCGTTGTTTTTTGTTTTGTTCAGTAAGAATTTTGGGTACCCCATGTTAAAAAAGTTTTCCAAATTTCAGTTTTCCAGTGACAATTTCACGAATTAATGATCGTGAGATTTGTAGAACTGCCATAGCAAGGTCACTAAGTGTAAACTTACGGTTGTGCTTAATCTTCTCTTCAATTGTGTGAACCAGTTCATCAGTAACCACAAACACGTGTTCACTTCGTTCTTCATCGTGCACATTGAACAATCTGACCCATGTTCTAATCATTGTATCACTCATAGCAGTTTGTCCGTAAACCTCACAGATTTGTTGTTGAATTTCCTTTGGTTTAACTTTCTTTGCATTTAGAAAATGAATCACAGATCTGATTTCATACGCAGCGGCATTTTCAATTACGGCTGACATTATAAAGAAGCACTAAAAAGCACACATTGGCAGCAGTGATCTGAAAATGGTGTACATGTCTTCTCATTGAGTCAGAGTAACTGCCGCACATGCTCGGAACTGCGATCATAGTGCTGCTGCAGATAGAAATAGAAACCTAACTTACTTTGTGGACAACCCTCGTATATCTAAAATTGGACTTCTGTGGAGTGTGTGTCACACAGATGATATGCAGTCATTATCAATAAGAATAATTCCTCACATTATATTGCCATTTTTAACTCAAAGTGAAAGCCAGAACTAAAACATAACACTTGCACAGTGGCAGTAACCTAATTAGAACACTGATGGAATTTAATTTTAATATGGCCTGGAATGTCTTGGTGGAAAGTACATAATTTAAGGAGTAAAGGCAACAACTTACTAAATAGCAGAGGGGCTGAGACTATGAACTGGTGCATAACCAAAACTTGTGTGTGTGTGTGTGTGTGTGTGTGTGTGTGTGTGTGTGTTTTCCATGATAGCTCTGGAATGCCTGGAGGAGTTTCAATTATCCAATTTTAGAAGTGATGGCATGTGAGCATAACTGTGCAATCCCTTGAGCAGATTCAACAAGGCTCAGTACCATCAAAAAATATTCTGTTCAGGTAATACAGCCTTGGTGCCATCAGGGGTGGGATGGGCTGTGAAGAGAATGACATGTAAAAGTAACCAAGAACCACAGCCCTGATAATGTTTAACACCTAGGAATGGCAGCGCAAGAGGAAGGCGTTACATCTAAAACATAATTCTGGAACACTCAGACCAATTCCAGTTCACTTAATTTTAAATGCAGCTTGCTGTTACTTTGTAATAAATTATACAATGGAGATAAAACATGCCTAGCACCCCTAGTCAATGAAAATTGGGAAAGTGGTGACATGCACATTTAACTTTAAAAAGTCTAGAGCAAGTAAAAAATAAAATAAAATAAAATAAAATATACGCTGGGGAGATACCTCTAACACCGCTAAGAGTGGGAGTGGGAAGAAGGTGACATATTAAAATAATTGGAAAAGACCAATATTAGTGTTGAATTTATAGTTTTCAGTACAGCTAGGCTAACTAGTGACATTTCATCCCTAGGAGTTTAGTAGGTTGGAATTAGGTAGGAATAGGGCACCTTAAAAATGGTAAAAAACAGAGAATAACAGGGTTATATTTGTGGTATTTACAGTTATTTGGTTCAATGGTAACAGTCCTGATGAGAAGTGACACACAGGGGTTGGTATGGGAATGAGAATGGGAAGTGGATGACATTTAAACTGCATGGAATGTATCAAAAATTCCAACTCAGCATGGTAAGCAATCACTCACTAATGGCATTGAGGATGGGAAGATACTGACATTGAGGATGGGAAGATACTAACAGGAAAAGCAATAAAAATGACTGATGTCAAAAGGCCTTCAGAGTTGGTGGCTGACTGGTGACAGTCCCTATTGGTGGGGTAGGGATGGGAGGAGGATGATATAAGAGTAAGTGACTGGACAATGCTGGATTAGTGGTACATATTTGTGCATGCTGTCAGATGCTATTGTGTTGAAAGACAGCCATTTGTATTTTTATTTATTATATATATAGGGATGCAATATGGTGTGATGATGTGATTTTTGTGTGTGTGTGTGTGTGTGTGTGTGTGTGTGTGTGTGTGTGTGTGTGTGTTATAAGATTCTGGGGAAATACTGCAAAAGTGGGAAAGTTTTTTAAAGTACCAAAATAAGCTGTGAGGTTGATCTGTGGTGCTATAAAGTGGACATCATGTAGGCACCTATTCAAGACCATTAGGATACTGACACTCACAGGCTAGTACATCTACTCATTGATGCTATTTGTATCATTGGTGATATTTGTAATAAAAAAAAAATCCAAACTAACTGTGACATTCACAGTCATGTCTCAAGGCAGAAGTAAAGCATTTGTAGAGACTCAATATAGTACAAAAAGAAGTTATCCAATCTGGAATAAGAATTTGCAATAAGCTCCCACTGAATATAAAATGGACAGTGACAGCCCTCAGATATTCAAGAGGAAACTGAAACAGTTCCTGATAAACCACATTCTGTGTAATTTAAATGAATTTCTAGAGCTTTAAGTTATGAAAGGTGTATCATATTATAAACAATATTGTAATATTGTATGCTGATGTATGTAAAATTGTATACCTTGTATGTGTATTATTTGCAGTACCGGTACTGTTTGTTTCTCTTCTCTTTTGAATTCTTTGACGTGTCCTACATTACAGTACAACATTTGTACAGACTGTGACTTAACAGGACCAAATAGAATTCAAATCAAATTGAATCAAATCTACTTAATCACCTGATGTAAAATATTTTCAGGGAAAATCTTGATCCAAGTGCACAGTTTACAGATGCTGAACTCTGGAAGAGCTTAGAACTAGCTCAGCTAAAGGAAACTGTCAGCAGCTATCCTGGAAAATTAGGTAAAGTAAAGCTGATCATTACCTTTAAAAATGTTCTGGGATGAATTATTGAATTCCTTGTGAATTATTGAATTCCTTCCATGGGTGGAGGTTACTGTTAGTGTGTTCTGTGTTTGTCTTAACCACACCACTTCTGTTTTGAGTTTTTCTCACTTGGCCATTCTTTAACATGGAAGACATATAACAGTTATTCCCTGAAAGATCCGAAGAGCCTGGGGATAAGTTGTTAAGTTTATTTTGACTTGTTAGTGAAGGGGAAAAAGAATTATATATAAAATACAAAATTTTGATTTGAATATCTGATAAAGTTATATACCAATAGCTGAGTTTCTTAGTTATTTCAAAAATTACAAGTTAGTTTTGAAACGTGTCATAAAAGACACAAAAATTAAGGAAAATGAAATATATATTATGAAGTCATCCAATAAAACTAAGTTCTTGTGGATAGCTATGCAGGATCTTTCGAGGATGAAGACAACTCACAAAAATATTGTGATACTACACAATGGCAAGAAACTCACTGCTCCTTGGGCAGTTGCAAAGAACTTCAATTCTTATTATGCAACTGTTGTTGGAAAATTAGTGAAGGAAAAATGTGGAAATCCACCTAATACAACACTGAAAGAGCTTTCATCTATTGAAATAAATAATATATCCATGTTCCTCAGTCTAGTAGGCCCAACGGAACTCCTAAATACCATTAATTCACTGAAGAGTAATTATTCAGCTGATATTAATGATATTCCAGATTATATTATAAAAATAACAGCAAGACACATACCCTCTCCTTTATTAGCCATATACAAATCATCCTTATCAAGTGGTGTCTACCCACAGCAACTGAAAATGGCAAAAGTAATACCCCTATATCGAAAAGGTGATCAGCAATGTATGGGTACTGCTCTCAGAGTTTTCAAAAATTATTGAAAAAGTGTTCCTTTCACAACCGACTACATTCTTCAACAAGAATAATATTATTTCTGGATGTCAACATGGCTTCAGACCACATAGCCAACTAAACAGCCACTTTCAACCTGATAAACCCTGTCATAAACACAGTGGACAACCACAAAAAAATCTCTGGTTTATTCTTGGAACTAACAAAAGCTTTCTACGTGATTGATCATTCTGTGCTCCTGAGAAAGCTTGAATGGTGTGGTGTAAGAGATGTGTCGACCCCCATGTATCACTCCTGTAGGGATTGCAAACACAAGAGTCAACTAATTACACTCACAGAGGTGTTTAAACCATGTTATGTACCATGCTCCATACGTAATTGGAACAGGAAGAAGATGTAATAACTGGTGCAATAGGAAGTACCCTCTGCTGTGTTTTGTATGGATATAGATGAAGATGTAGACATTTCTGTGAAAAGGCCACGTTTCTCCTTGACATGGAAGATACTGCTAGGAAGAGTTATACACTCATGTGCTTGTGGTATGTAAAATTGAGGAACATTATTGTTAGTGGAAAAGCTATATTTACCTATAATTTTTATAACACTGCAAGAATTTTTTTCTTCTAAGTTTTTGGGTTTTCAGATGCTGAAGTTCAAGAGGGTGGAGAAAACCTCAGTGCTGGGGAGAGACAACTATTCTGTCTTGCTCGTGCTATTCTGCACGGTGCAGCCTGTTTGATAATGGATGAAGCGACGAGTTCTGTTGATCCAGAAACTGAAGAAGCCTTACTAGCTGCAGCATCAAAAGCGTTTGCTGGCCGCACAGTTATTACTATAGCGGTAAGACAGTTTTAAATTCATGTGGGTACCAGCTGGATATAATTATTTAATATTGAATAAAATCAGAAGGCATGATGACTATTGGGAATTGTTCATAACTTTCAATGGAATATCCCATTAAAGAGTTATTACTAATGTCTCACTTCATTCTTATCATCCAAGTATGCAATAGAAACAAGAACACTAATAAAAATTAATATTTCTTCAAAATGAAAGTAAAATATGAACTGTAACAATATTTGTGGATGATACTCATTCACACATTGTGTTTAATAAATCTCATCAAGACAGGTGGCCTTTAGGGATGTGGAACCAGTTAAATTAAACATTATCAGGCTGAGGCAGCCACTGTAGGCTACTACTGTAAAGTACACCAACAGTCAGTTACAAATAGTAATAATTTATTCACATTTTTATTAGAGGGAATGTAGAAAGAAATGCAGCTATCTAAATGATAATGCTTTCACTGTTTGGCTGTTATTGATGTGCTTCTGGATACTCTATTGCAGTTTCAGCTTTACAGTCACTGTCAAGTAATTCTGAAACTAACATACATATTTCAGCATTAATACATTATTGTAAAATTACAGTTTACACCATGAAGGGTCATGACAAGTGTACTCTTTTAATAGGGGCCATACCATTATTATCCTTTTGAAATTACTTACCTTTCATGTTGTGTTACATGTCAATAATGTCAATAACATTCATTATTTAATCCTTCAATGACTGTCATGTTGAAAGAATTAAGATTCTGTTTCCTGTTTGTAAGCCTGTGTCAATTATTAAAGTTTATGTGCCACATATCTCATTACAAGTAGTGAGTACTATTGAAGACTTAAAAAAAAAAAAGGTGTACTTTACTTTAGACTATTTGTAAATTGTATAAACACCTGGGTTACAAAATAACATTAGATAAATATGGCAAGAAAAGTTGTCACAAGATGTAAATATGTAATTTAGGAGTAAAGAAGACAACTCATTGAGTAGTAGGAGCATTGAGTTGTTGACAGTAAAAAAAAAAAAAAATGAAAACGTCACTGGGTTTCATATGAATCCTTTACAATTTAGAGTGAGCAGCTAATGTACATATTTTATCGGTAATACATTATTATGAAATTACAATTTACATGATGAAAAGTCACGCCAAGTGTACTCTTAATAGGGATCATACCATTATTATTCTTATGAAAATAGTTGCATTTCATGTTGTGTTACACAACACACACACACCTATATGGGTACAGTGTGCTGGCTGAACATACAATACTGGGATTGCAGTTCAGTAGATAGGTTGGGGTGCGGATTGTGTTGGGTGAGGTGGGTAGAGGTAGAAAGAGGCAGGATGTGGGAGGAGGAGTTGGGGAGGGTAGTTGGCAGCTTGGAGAGAGGCAGCAGATGTGAGAGTTAGGAATGCAGGAGAGAGAGGTGGCATGTAAATGGGATAGGAATGCAATGACACACTGGTCCAGAGCCAGAGAGTTCATGCGATTCATGTCGTTGATAACATGGAGGTGTGGGTTGGGAGGGGGTGACATGAAAGAGGGAGGAGAAACTATTGGATACAAGATGCAGATGCAGTGGATTAGTGGAGATGAAGGCCAGAAGGATTACAGGAGCTAGCATGTATTGCAAGGGTAACTCCTTTCGGCATAGTTCAAAAAGGCTGGTACTGGATAGAAAGGAACCAGATCACATGTTGTGATCAATGGATAATCAGTTCTGTTCTTGGCCACAGTTTGGTTGTACACATTTATTCTGGTGCATAACGAGTTGATGCTAATGCCCACATAAAATGCTGTAATGAAATGGTAGCAGATCTGGTCTATGGCATGGCTGCTTTCACAGGTGGCTCTAGTTCCAAGTATGATAGGATAAGTTTGTGACAGGACTAATTAGGATGTTCTGTGTGAGTGAACCAGGCACTTCACTGGCTCTGATTTCCATGTGTCATTGCATTCATGTCCTGTGCACCTGCCTCTTTCTCCTTCTACTCGGCCCAACTGACACAAACTGCAGTTTATCTGCTGAATTGCAGAAGCTGTTTAGTTAGAATCTTATATAGTTACGAATAGCTAAGAAACACTCTTTTTCAGTTATTTCCAACAGACAACAGGTAAAATCTGCTATTATAGATACATGCAAATGACACATTGGTATTCATTGAGGATTCTCTTGACAAAACTGACTCTATACATGAAGAATTAAATGGTGAACATCAGGGTATTTTCCCAGATAGACTAAAGTATGCCATTGTTAGAACACTGCATAAAAAGGGGGATACATCTGATGTCAACAACTACCGCCCAATCTCTCTTCTGACTGCCTTATCCAAAAGTCTTGAAAAAGTAATGTATTGTAAAGTAGCTTCACACCTTTGTAAAAATGAAGTTTTAGCAAAATGTCAGTTTGGTTTCCAGAAGGGTTTTTCAATGGAAAATGCTATATATACTTTCACTAATGAAATATTAAATGCTCTGAGTAACCGGAAGTCACCTGTTGGGATTTTTTGTGATCTATCAAAGGCTTTTGATTGTGTAAATCATGGAATACTTCTAGATAAGCTCAAGTACTGTGGCATGAATGGGACAGTGCTCAAATGGTTTAAACCATACCTAACTGGAAGAGAGCAGAAAGTTGAAATAAGCAGTTCACATAATATGCAAAAAACTGGTGATTTCTCGAACTGGGGAACAATCAAGAATGGGGTGCCGCAAAGTTTGGTCTTGAGTCCTCTGCTGTTCTTAATATATATTAATGACTTGCCATTCTATATTCACGAAGATGCAAAGCTGGTACTTTTTGCCGATGATACAAGCTATCACACCCAACAGACAAGAATTAGCTGGTGACATTGTAAATGATGTTTTTCAGAAAATCATTAAGTGGTTCTCTGCAAATGAGCTCTCATTAAACTTTGACAGTAAATGGAATGACACCATTAAGACTTCGATCAGAAATCGGTAACTATGGTAGAATATTCAAAATTTCTAGGTGTATGCATTGATGAGGGCTTGAACTGGAAAAAAACACACTGAGGATCTGCTGAAACGTTTGAGTTCAGCTACTTATGCTATTAGGGTCATTGCAAATTTTGGCAATATACATCTCAGTAAATTAGCTTACCACGCCTATTTTCATTCTCTGCTTTTGTATGGCATCATATTCTGGGGTAACTCATCATTGAGTAAAAGAGTGTTCATTACGCAAAAGCATGTAATCGGAATAATTGCTTGAGCTCATCCAAGATCATCCTGCAGACACTTATTTAAAGAGCTAGAGATCTTCACTGTAGCCTCACCATATATATATATATATATATATATATATATATATATATATATATATATATATATATATATAAAAACAAAGATGATGTGACTTACCAAATAAAAGTGCTGGCAGGTCGACAGACAAACAAACAAACACAAACATACACACAAAATTCAAGCTTTTGCAACAAACTGTTGCCTCATCAGGAAAGAGGGAAGGAGAGGGAAAGACGAAAGGATGTGGGTTTTAAGGGAGAGGGTAAGGAGTCATTCCAATCTTTGGATGGATATGTGTGTGTGTGGGAGTGTATACCCGTCCTTTTTTCCCCCTAAGGTAAGTCTTTCCACTCCCGGGATTGGAATGACTCCTTACCCTCTCCCTTAAAACCCACATCCTTTCGTCTTTCCCTCTCCTTCCCTCTTTCCTGATGAGGCAACAGTTTGTTGCGAAAGCTTGAATTTTGTGTGTATGTTTGTGTTTGTTTGTGTGTCTGTCGACCTGCCAGCACTTTCATTCTTTCATTTGGTAAGTCACATCATCTTTGTTTTTAAATATATTTTTCCTACGTGGAATGTTTCCCTCTATTATAACCATATATATATATATATATATATATATATATATATATATATATATATATATATATATATATATATATATATGGCTGTGTGCTTCGTGCGGCTGCCTCGAGTCGAATGAACATGCTGCTGCCTCTCGACACAGTTATCAACCACCATGACGTCAGAACTTCCGGCCCCCACTCGCGCGCACAGAGCCAGCGCGCCTTATCAGTGTTGCGCAATCTTGATTTTCCAGCAACACAGGCCTAGTAATACTAGGGCCCGTGTTGCCCGGCAGCCTCGCTCAGCGGCTCAAGTCTGCTTCAAGGTCACCCGCCTTAAGCGGCTACGTACATTAACTGCACACAGATTAACTGCATGCAGATGGGGGGAAATCCCCCCCATCCCCCCCCTGCAAATCGCACACTGCTCTAATCTAACTTCACAATAGAATAAATTCACCAGTCTCTTTGATTTAACTGTTTCTTTGATTTAAATGTTTCCAATGTAAATAACATACATGAGATTGGTATGTTTGTATGAGTTGCATATATATATATATATATATATATATATATATATATATATATTGACTTATGAAATTTGTTATTAACAATCCGAACAAATTCAAAAGTAATAGCAGTGTACATGGCTACAACACTAGGAGAAATGATGATCTTCACTACTCAAGATTAAATCTAACTTTGGCTCAGAAGGGGGTAAATTATGCTGCTACAAAAGTCTTTGGTCACTTACCTAATAGCATCAAAAGTCTGACAGATAGCCATATAGCATTTAAAAGAATTTCTTAATGGCAACTCCTTCTAATCATTAGATGAATTTTTGGACATAGTAAGTGGGTAATTTCCCCAACAACTCCCTCCCTTAAAAAAAAAAAGTGTCATGTAATATTTTGTGTGATGTAATATCTTGTATAGACACCTTTTATTAACCTGACACATTCCACATCATTATGAAGTGTTGTATTCATGATCTATGGAACAAGTACTAATCTAATCTAATCTCTAATCCAGGATGTGATTTGTGCTTTTACCAGTGGGGGGGATGTCTTCGGGGGTTATTAGAATTATATATGTTACTAGCTTGGTCCATGGCGATATGCATGGTTAAACAGCTATTTATAAATAGATGTTAATGCCGAAACTCACTATTCACGCGTGTGCACTATCAGAAAAGCCATCCCTTGTTATATCTTTAAAAGTGCAGTATAGGTAAAGCTTATTTACAAAATCATCTACATACAGGTATATGAGAGGAATTCAAAAAGTAGAGGCACATTTGTGAAAAGCTGTACTTATTCTGATGATAGAAAACTGAAACATATTAATAGTATTAATAGTAGGACTTATTACAAACTTTCAGTGTTCGGCTCCACAAATTTAAATTATATGTAAAGTTTCACTCCAGTGTGTGGGAAATAAACATCCCAGGTTGGGACGCATAAACTAAAACCAGAGGAGGGGATGGTCTGATGCAGATGGGGGGAAATCCCCCCCATCCCCCCCCCCCCCCTGCAAATCGCACACTGCTCTAATCTAACTTCACAATAGAATAAATTCACCAGTCTCTTTGATTTAACTGTTTCTTTGATTTAAATGTTTCCAATGTAAATAACATTCATGAGATTGGTATGTTTGTATGAGTTGCATTTGTGTGAATGTGTGTGTCTGTTGTCTTTTTTTGACAAAGATCTCATAGGCTGAAAGCTCATTTTGTGACAGTATTTTTGTTGTGCCTATCTGCGACTCAGCATCTCCACTATATTGTGAGCAGCAACAATCCTTTTCATAACAATGAGACATGAGATTGGGATATTCTTTAAGTCAATCACCACTGATCATGTCATTAGCAGTCTTTCTTCTCATCTACCCAGCAATAAATGAGAATTTTTCAATGCTATGATACATCATCTTGTTAGTCTGCCATTGAGTGCAGAGGAAGTAGATAAGGAACTAAATATTTTATAAGAAATCACTATCAAAAATAAAAACAGGGCAGACTTGATATTAGAAATGTATGACAAGAAAATTTAAATGAATGTTCAATTGGATTGTGCGCAACTAACAACTTAGAACAACTTTTAAGACATAAAATGAAAAAGACTGATCTGAAGGGTACATGCTGTATATGAAATAAAATGTGATTCATGCCACATTGAATATGTATGGAAAACTGTCCACACATTCAAAGACAGATTTAAAGAATGCATAATACTGACAGGGTAATAGTTCTTCATTTAGAAAATTTTATGTACATATGGACTTAATAAAGTAAGTCCCACACTAAGATCATTGTGCAACAAGAGTGCTATGTTGTCAGAAGAGAATACATATTCCTGGTTTGGAAATGTACTTCTCTTTTGAGTGTCCCAAAAGATCTCCCTTCCATCGGCCAAGGCAGCAGCTCTTCTGGAATCTGTGAAAGATGATCTACTTTCACAACAGCCTGATATCTATGAAATTCCTTGTGCATGTGATAAAAATTACACAGGACAAACAATGCATACTGCACAAGAATGTTGCATTGAATGCCGATAATAATCCCATCTTCTGTGGCCCAATAAATGTGGAATGGCTGAACATTGTATTTCCACTGCCCATTCCATGGATTACAGGATAGTTGTGATAATAGCCACAGTGTCATCCTTATGGGATTCAACGGTCAAGGAAACAGTGGAATGCAATTAGCAGACAACCTGCTCAGCCAAGATGAAGGTTTCCAGTTTGACAAGTCATGCACATCACTTGTTTCACATCTGTGCTCTCAAAGGAAATATTGTTCCATGTCTTCAATGCCTGGCATTCCAACATATGCCATCCATAATAATCAACCACATACTTTATAAGCACTGTGGATTTGCAGACTATGTGCCTGATTTGTTTTACTCTAAGATGCATAACTTTTTATCTATGACTGAAGCTCTTATTACCAACAGTGTTATCTCTGATAAAGCACATTTACTCCACAGTGTTGTGTGAAGTGATTTAAAAATCTTCCAAGTGAGAATGCCTGCAAAGTTGTCAGTCGAAATGTTGAAACAAGAATTAATAATATCCCAGATGAATGCCTGAAAGATGATGTTCTCAACACATAACGTGACATGAAATGTAACTTATTTTGAAAGGACAATATTGGTATGTTACCTGTTGTACTTTGTATGAATTTCCATTGTAATGTCACAATGATGTACTAATGCTGGAAAGTGTATGTTAGTTGCAGGACCACCTGACAATGACTACAAAGCTCAAATTGCAATAGTGTATTCAGAAGGAATTAAATAACAAATAAGTGGTGAAACATTATCATTTTCACAATTATATATGACAGTGACTCCACTGAAAGAGGCCACTGCTCTGCCATTTACATTACTATTCTGCTGCTTTCACCAACTATTTCTGACTAGGAATTTATGTAACATTTATTTCTGTGAGTCGTAATACTCACAAGTGTCGACTCATCTGCCATCACAGGTGTAGGGTGACAAACAGACAAATTTACAAACATGATTGAATCTCATAATTTTATAGTTTTCCTAGATTTTTCCTTCAGCAAATAAAAAGAAAAGACAGCACAAATGAACAAGAAAGCTTCAGATCAACAAATACTTGAAGAAAGTAGAGGTCTCTCAAACATCTCGATCTGAAAAGATCCAAACCACTGGACATGATTTAAAAGCACCAACTCACTAACAAATGAGATTCGAATTCCAGAGTCTACTAAAAATGAAGTGTTGCCATTGTAGGGGCAAAAATGAAGGACCTTAAAAGAGAGTGAAAGGATATTAAAGTAAATAATAGAAAAGGCACAAGAATGTGAGAAAAACATTTGCGAATAGGGCAAAAAGAAGAGGAGGGAACAATTGGAAAGTAGTAGAAGACAAGAAAATGGAATAAAAAGATCTACACAATTAAAATATAAGACGTACCAATAATTCTCACATACTCTTTCCATCACTGATTAGGCTCTAGAAAGGAACTTTTTAGTTCAGATACAACATTCATTAACAAGTTCTTGGCCAAATTAAGGGTGGATATTAGGAGAGTGAAAACCAACAATTCATATTACACATGAATTTTTTTAAAAAAATGAGTATACCCTATGATACAACACCTGCCTCTATAGCCAACTGGTTAGCATCAGTGCCTTCAGGTTTGGTTCCTGGTACCTCCTCAGATTGTTTCTGTAGTAGGGAGGTCCGGTATAGGGTCCACTCAGCCCTTGTGAGGCCAAATAAAAAATTGCTTGAATAGAAAAGCAGTGGTATCATCGGGATCATCTACTAGCAATAACAGTTGGAGGATTGGGAACATATTGCTCACATCATATATTGCTCATTGTACTGCCTTGTAGGCAGCAATTGACCCATCAGAACATGTCTAAGGTCTAATCCATGACTGGTATTTACTTTAGTTAGAAGCTATGGCCTCAAAAGACAAATCTCCAATGTTAGCATGCACATAAAAGCAGTGGCAGCTCATGCAAAATTTTTCCAATGTGCTATAATGTGGTGGACTACAGCCTTTTCACATACAAGGGTAGTAATCATAACTAAATTGAATAAATTAATTTTACATGTGTAAATTAAACTTTTTAAGTATATTTAAATTTTATAATTAATTGTCTGACATTGCAAGGAAGTAGAAAGAATAATAATAATAATAATAAATGACAGCAGTGAAAATTGAAAAAGAGTCAATGAATTTACAATCCATGCATTTAAATAGGAGGGTACAGAACTGCTACCTGAATCACTGGTCAAAAATTCCTCATACCCTACACTTAGAGAACTTAAGTGCTATTGCTGTGTTTACGTGTCCTGTCCCACTGACCCTCTCTCTGCTGCAGCTGAGTTACTTACATATTAATTACAAAATATAAAAGTCTCTTTAGATGCTATCACTTGCAAAATACCTCATTTTGAAATGATGAACCATTTATGAAATATGATGGTTGTTATGATGGCATAGGAGCTCACAAGAAATGCTGGCCCCATAATGAAATTGTGATATCACACGGATTGCCTTGCCTGACATACATCACAAACACTCAGCTCCATCCAGGCCCAGAAGGAAATTAGTATGCCAGTGGAAAGGTACCCATTGAAGGTCATGTATTATCGAGGGCTTGCATGTATTTAGATATTTGAACAGGCAGTTAGGAATAATTAAAGTCATCTGAAATAGTAAGCCACTCCCTGCTGGAGACGGCTGCTGGAACTTGTAAAACCTGCAGTGCCATGTGCTGTGATGCACACCGCAGGGCCCACACATCTTGTGACCACATGATTACTGATGCACAGAGACAGCATACCTGCCAACCTTCATCATCATCATCATCATCATCATTTAAGACTGATTATGCCTTTCAGCGTTCAGTCTGGAGCATAGCCCCCCTTATACAGTTCCTCCATGATCCCCTATTCAGTGCTAACATTGGTGCTTCTTCTGATGTTAAACTTATTACTTCAAAATCATTCTTAACCGAATCCAGGTACCTTCTCCTTGGTCTGTCCGGACTCCTCTTACCCTCTACTGCTGAATCCATGAGTCTCTTGGGTAACCTTGCTTCTCCCATGCGTGTAACATGACCCCACCATCTAAGCCTGTTCGCCCTGACTGCTACATCTATAGAGTTCATTCCCAATTTTTCTTTTATTTCCTCATTGTGGACACCCTCCTGCCATTGTTCCCATCTACTAGTACCTGCAATCATCCTAGCTACTTTCATATCCGTAACCTCAACCTTGTTGATAAGGTAACCTGAATCCACCCAGCTTTCACTCCCATACAACAAAGTTGGTCGAAAGATTGAACGGTGCACAGATAACTTAGTCTTGGTACTGACTTCCTTCTTGCAGAAGAGAGTAGATCGTAGCTGAGCGCTCACTGCATTAGCTTTGCTACACCTCGCTTCCAGTTCCTTCACTATGTTGCCATCCTGTGAGAATATGCATCCTAAGTACTTGAAACCGTCCACCTGTTCTAACTTTGTTCCTCCTATTTGGCACTCAATCCGTTTATATTTCTTTCCCACTGACATTACTTTCGTTTTGGAGATGCTAATCTTCATACCATAGTCCTTACATTTCTGATCTAGCTCTGAAGTATTACTTTGCAAACTTTCAACCGAATCTGCCATCACAACTAAGTCATCCGCATATGCAAGACTGCTTATTTTGTGTTCACATATCTTAATCTCACCCAGCCAGTCTATTGTTTTCAACATATGATCCATAAATAATATGAACAACAGTGGAGACAGGTTTCAGCCTTGTCTTACCCCTGAAACTACTCTGAACCATGAACTCAATTTACCATCAACTCTAACTGCTCCCTGACTATCCATGTAAAGACCTTTAATTGCTTGCAAAAGTTTGCCTCCTATTCCATAATCTTGTAGAACAGACAATAACTTCCTCCTAGGAACCCGGTCATATGCCTTTTCTAGATCTATAAAGCATAGATACAATTCCCTGTTCCACTCATAACACTTCTCCATTATTTGCTGTAAGCTAAAGATCTGGTCCTGACAGCCTCTAAGAGGCCTAAACCCACACTGATTTTCATCCAATTGGTCCTCAACTAATACTCACACTTTCCTTTCAACAATACCTGAGAAGATTTTACCCACAACGCTGATTAAAGAGATACCTCTGTAGTTGTTACAATCTTTTCTGGTTCCATGTTTAAAGATTGGTGTGATTACTGCTTTTGTCCAGTCTGATGGAACCTGTCCCGACTCCCAGGCCATTTCAATTATCCTGTGTAGCCATTTAAGACCTGACATTCCACTGTATTTGATGAGTTCTGACTTAATTTCATCCACCATAGCCGCTTTATTGCACTGCAATCTATTGACCATTTTTTCCACTTCCTCAAATGTGATCCTATTTCCATCATCATTCCTATCCCATTCTACCTCAAAATCTGAAACATTACTGATCGCATTTTCACCTACATTGAGCAACTCTTCAAAATATTCCCTCCATCTGCCCAAGGCATCCACAGGATTCACCAGCAGTTTTCCTGACCTGTCCAAAATACTTGTCATTTCCTTCTTACCTCCCTTTCGAAGACTGCTAATTACACTCCAGAATGGTTTTCCAGCAGCTTGACCCATAGTCTCCAACCTGTTTCCAAAGTCTTCCCACGATTTCTTCTTGGATGCTGCAATTATCTGTTTGGCTTTGTTTCTTTCTTCAACATAACTTTCTCTGTCTACCTGGGTTCTGGTATGTAGCCATTTTTGATAAGCCTTCTTTTTCCTTTTACAGGCTGCCTTGACTGTACCATTCCACCAAGCTGTTTGCTTCATTCTACTTTTACACACTACTGTTCCAAGACATTCTTTAGCCACTTCTAGTACTGTATCCCTGTACCTTGTCCATTCCTTTTCCAATGACTGTAATTGACTACACTCAACTAACTGGTACCTTTCTGAGATCGCTGTTATGTACTTGTGCCTGATTTCCTTATCCTGAAGTTTCTCCACTCTTATCCTCCTACATATGGACCTGACCTCCTGCACTTTCGGCCTCACAATCCCAATTTCACTGCAGATTAAATAATGATCAGTGTCATCAAAGAATCCCCTGAATACACGTGTGTCCCTCACAGCCTTCCTGAATTCCTGATCTGTTATTATATAGTCAATGACAGATCTGGTTCCCCTGCCTTCCGAAGTATACCGGTGAATGTTCTTATGTTTAAAAAAGGAGTTTGTGATTACTAAGCCCATACTGGCACAGAAATCCATGAGTTGTTTCCCGTTCCTGTTGGCCTCCATATCCTCTCCAAATTTACCCATAACCTTTTCATACCCTTCTGTTCGATTTCCAGTCCTGGCGTTAAAATCACCCATGAGCAGAACACTGTCCTTCTCCTTTACTCTAACAACTACATCACTGAGTGCCTCATAAAAACTATCCATCTTATCTTGATCTGTCCCTTCACAATGCGAATATACTGACACAATCCTAATTTTCTTGCTAGACACTGTCAAATCTATCCACATCAGTCGTTTGTTTACATACCTTATTGCAACTACGCTGGGTTCCATTTCTTTCTTGATGTAAAGCCCTACACCATAATGTGCTATTCCTGCTTTGACTCCTGACAGGTAGACCTTGTATTCTCCCACTACCTCTTCTTTCTCGCCCTTTACCCGAATGTCACTAACAGCTAAAACGTCCAGCCCCATCTTACTTGCAGCCTCTGCCAGCTCTACCTTCTTCCCAGAGTAGCCCCCATTGATATTCATAGCTCCCCATCTCATTACCATTTGTTTGCCAAGTCATATCTTAGGAGTCCCTGGTTTGTCAGTTAGAGGTGGGACTCCGTCACCTCCAAAGGTCCGAGGCATTTTGCTCTGATTGTTGCCAGCATCATCTTTAAAGTACCAGGGAAGCAGGTTGCTAGCCTTACTTGCCCCGAGTCCCATTGGGTTTTACCCCTAATGGCTGAGGGACTAACCGGTGGATTTGGTAGTCTTTGCCGTATGAGCACAAAGGTGACCACGACTCAGAATATGTCCGAGATGCCCAGCCTTATTCCAAAGTAACTGGTATCCCGACTGTCGGGACCACTTACTTGGCCACTCATACGTTGCCCGTGGTTCATGAACTAGGACATGACTACAGGAACCCACACCATGAACCACTGCCAACCTTCAAAAACCAAAAATCAGGAGATTCAGTTTTAAAAATCAGGAGAAATCAGGAGATATGAAAGATCAAAAAGCTGTGGCTCATTTTTGTATACACCTAAGACAACTGAAAAGTTTTCCTTTAAGCCACCACAAAGCTATATAATGGCTAAAAAAAACATATAGAAACATTGGAAATACCCAAAATGTTGATTCCGTAACCCTTATTTGTAGTTTCACCCAGCTAATTGCTGTTAGGTTGGGATGTTTTTTGGCATTAGAAAAAAAAGTATGATTGCCGTAAAACAGTATCCACCATACTGTTTTTTTATTTTTCAGGGGCAGCATCTACTTTCTCCTCATAAGATTTGACATGTTATATCTCTGCAAGTTCAAAGTTAGCTAGTATTACACATTTTCAGGGAAACTATGTCAGTACAGAAATTTGTAAAATTCTCATATTTAATTATAGCTATGTAGCCTATTAGTATTCAGTATTAGCGAGAAACATTGGAACAATCATGAGAACATGTACAATACCTTTCTTCTCACCAATATTTCAAGTATGAAGTGAGATATTGTTCTCTTCTCTGTTTCTCATAAAATTTCAATATCTTATCTACATTTCCTACAAAGTAATGTTGAGCTAAAATTAACCATACACTAGGTTTACACAATGCAATTTTACCTCTGCAAACTCTGAAATTTTGTGCAATGCTTTACTTAATTTGATGCAGCACAGCAACTATGACAAAGAACAGAAAGAAGTTCAGTCCTGCAGATATCTAAAATATCAGACTGTAAGATGTGCAAAAATCAAATTTTTTCACCCAATAGTTTCTTACAATCGGGTGATAAGTATTTCATAGCAGCCAGTACATCCATGTACAACTACCCGATGGGTACAAAAATCAGTAATATGAGAAGAAATGAGATATTCTGCTCTCAATTTTAAATGAAATATTGACATATTATCTTCACTTAAAAGCACAGGTAGCAGCATTACGCTAGCAGTACAGTGTCAACAAAGCCACTATCAGCACGTAATGTAGAGAGGACATCTGTAGCCATAAAAGCTTAAATTTTATGATTAATAGTTTAACAATGAGAGCAATAAAATGAAATGGAAATAAAAAATGTTGGTAGTAGCAGAATTCGTACCTAAGCCAACGAATTGCCCATCTGTGTGCTAAGATAGTCATCTGTGGTGCTCTTATGACAACTGCTGCTCGAAAGTCCCTCACAGTCTGTTTGCACAATACTTCACATCCAGTTCTCAAAGAAAAATACTGATGTAGTGATGTGAGCTGCATAGCACCCTCAGTGCTGGCAGGGATGATATCACATTAGAGTGTGCACAATCAAAAACAGACAGATGTGTCCCTTCTCTGAGTTGACCTTAGTATGGCTGACCATTATTTCAGCACTAGACACTGGCTTCTAGTTATCATGAGGAGAATGTATTTTTGTTCATTATTTTTGTACATAAGTGCAAATTTCTGGCTTGAGAAATGGCATAAATTTAGTGTGATATTTACTCTGTGTTGTAGCACATTAGCATATGATCACCAGGCAGCAATGCATATAAGTGTTGATGTAAGTACTTACACACTTACATAAATGTAAAGTACATAACCATACTACAAATCAGCTGATGTATAACTAGAAAAGTAATAAATTTCATGAGTTTTGAATACGAGCACAAGCTGAAGGCATATCACATATGAAAATAGCAAAACAAAAGTACAAGATTTGTGTGACATGAATGCAGTATCATAATTAACAGTTAGCAGTTAGCGTAGCATACAGAAGCAAGTTTTCTCTACTATCTTCATTTATTCAGAAGAATGGCACCCATTTTGAGATCAACACAACATAGTACATAACTAAATGAATGACCAAAAATGCAGGCATAATTTTTCACCAGGAATTTGAAGAAACAAAGGCTTCTTTGGAAAACTGTTCAGGTCTGCTTGGCAGAGTGTTTCCCCAAAAGGGGCATATAGTCCAGGTGGACATGGAAACTCAGCATCATGCCTGAAAAAGATTGCCTAGTCACACATGATGTGCCATAAATAATATTTAAAACCTACATCTATATGTTGCAGTCTTTCAGTTTAATAGGACTTTCTATTTAATCAACTATTCAAACAAATTCTTAAGTTTCCTTTCAGTATGTTTTCTGTGCTAACTTTGTACTATATGCGTTGGCTCATTTGTTGTGAGTTATTTTGTTGTGAGCTTAAAGAGCTCAATGAAAATGGTTTGTCAAACTCCTACTGGTGAAGTGGTGTAACACACATAAGATAAAAACAATTAAAAACTATTCTCCTAGTTGTTAACTGCATTTCTCTGCTATTTAGTCTATCTTTTTCATTCTGTCCCTTGTGTAATTTTTTCCCTCATACACTTTTTGATGACTTTCCCTTCACCTCTGTCTCCTCTCATGCCGTCAACAGCTGATCCATCTCAAACTGGAGCACAGAAACAGAAAATTATGCACTTCACAAAATGAAAGAAATGTAGCATCAAATCACTGCAACATCCAGTTATTCACAACCAGAATCAGTCGGTCTATACAAATGCGTGGGTGTAACAATTTGTAGGAATATGAAATAGAATGATCACACAGGCTCTATCATATGTAAAGGTGGTGGCAATTTTGGTTCATTGGCAGGGTACTACAAAAACAGAATCAGACTACAAGGCAGACTGCAAGCCATCCCACAATATTGCCCAGGTGTGTGGAACCCATTCCAAGTAGAAATAACAGAAATTATTGGACATATTAAAAAAAAATAATAATAAATAAATAAAAATATAAAAAGAGGCAGCAGTAATGGTCATAGGTCTATTTCACTCATAGGAGAGTGTCACAGAAATGCTGAGAAACCTGAATTGGCAGACACTTGAAGGTAGATGCAAATTATCCAGTGAAAGTCAATTTCCAAAAGCCATATTAAGACATTTTAAGGGGGGATTTAACAGAAATTGTAAACATTTATTTAAAAAATCATTACAGCCTTATTTATTAATGTACAAATCTAAGATTTTGCATGTGTAAAGCAAAAGAGTTTAGTTTTAACGAAAAATATAATAAAATATGCAGAATTAATATTTTGCCAGAAATATGAATTATAATTTTTTATTGTCTTTTTTTATTAAAAGCCATAACTCAAATTCTAATCATGTAATTAATCTGAAAATTTTATTGTAGTGTCCTGAGAAGGTTATAAGACCACTAAACTACAGTTATTAATTTATGGTAAAAACTGTATCATTAACAGAGTTTTTAATTTTGCACAGCTAAAATTAACTTTTTTTCTACATAAACTCACCTAAAAATCAGAATGTAATTGCAGGATCTCATATTTTTTAGTTCCAGGGAGACTGCAACATGCTGCAAGCAGCTCACGAAAATTTCATAGTATTTAAGCATATAATTTTTGAGAAAAAGCTTCTAATAATGTAAAACAGAGAAAATGAGATTCAAAGATTTTCTTCTCATACTTCTAGATGTAGTAAGCTTACCTCAATTTTAAAATCCTCCATGCTGATACTCCTCATCCTCCAGGTTTCTCTTCCCCCCTCTTCGAATCTGCCTGGCCTGTATTTGCAGGTACTATATGCATTGGCTCATTTGTTGTGAGTTATTTTGTTGTGAGCTTAAGGAGCTCTGATCTGTTAGCTTTCTTGACCCTTTGTTTTAGATTAGATTTACTTTCATTCCAATAGATCCGTAGTGAGGAGGTCCTCCAGGATGTGGAACATGTCAGAAAAACAACAATACATAACAAATATTTACAACTAAAACAAATGAGCTAATGTACCATTCCACAGGTACCAAGTGGAATGATCGTCATTTTTTAATGAACACTATATGAAAGTCATTTTACAAATACTAATGCACTGAATTTAAAATAAAAAAGTTTTTTATGTATTTATAAGGTAATAAACATGTAATACAACTACTATAATACTTATTTACAATGAACACATTCCTGCACTGAAATGGTGCAGAAGTTAGATTGTATGTAACTTACACACACACACACACACACACACACACACACACACACATACACATACATTTACAATGAACACATTACTGCACTGAAATTGCGCAGAAGTTTTATATATGGAATTTTGCACCAATAAATCCTTTAGGCTTCTCTTAAACTGAATTTCATTGGTTGTTAAGCTTTTTATGGCTGCTGGCCAGTTATTGAAAATGTGTGTTCCTGAATAATGCACACCTTTTTGTACAAGACTAAGTGACTTTAAATCCTTGTGAAGATTATTCTTATTTCTAGTATTGATTCCATGAATTGAGCTGTTGGTTTGAAAAAGTGATATATTTTTAATGACAAATTTCATTAAGGAATAAATATATTGGGAAGCAGTAGTTAGTATCCCTAGTTCCCTAAACAGGCTTCTGCAGGATGTTCTTGAGTTCGCACCGCATATAACTCTTACTGCACGTTTTTGTGCCCAGAAAACTTTAGCTTGGCTTGTTGAATTACCCCAAAAAATAATCCCATATGGCATTATGGAATGAAAGTAAGCATAATATGCCAGCTTTTTCATTTTTATATGCCCTATGTCTGACAAAATACGCATTGCAAACAGAGATTTGTTAAGCTGCTTCAGCAAGTCTGTGGTGTGCTCCTCCCAGTTGAATTTGTTATCAGGCTGTAATCCCAAGAATTTAACACTGTCCACTTCTTCTATCTTCTTGTCATCATATGTTATACATATACTCGTGGGACACCCCTTACAAGTTCTGAACTGAATGTAGTGTGTTTTTCCAAAGTTTAGTGACAAAGAATTGGCTAGGAACCAGTGATTAATGTCCGCAAATATTTTATTAGCTGATCTTTCTAAGACTACGCTTGATTTGCTATTTATTGCAATGTTTGTATCATTGGCAAACAAAACAAATTTGGCATCTGGTAATGTTACTGATGAAAGGTCATTGATATACACAAGAAAAAGTAAGGGCCCCAAAATGGAACCTTGTGGGACCCCACATGTAATTAGTTCCCAGTTGGATGATGCCTGATAGCTTGATACATGTCTCTTTCCTAATAAAATGTACTTGAAAGGATATTGTGATTTACACAGTCAAATGCCTTTGAAAAATCACAAAATATACCAGTTGCCTGCAATTTTTTGTCTAATGAATTAAGCACATTTTCACTGTAAGTGTAGATAGCATTCTCAATATCAGAACCTTTTAGAAATCCAAACTGTGACTTTGACAGTATGTTATTTGAGATAAGATGGTTATAAAGCTGACTGTACATTACTTTTTTGAAAATTTTTTAGAATGCTGGCAACAGTGAAATTGGACAGAAATTTGATGCTATTTCTTTATCTCCCTTCTTAAACAGTGGCTTAACTTCAGCATATTTCAGCCATTCAGGAAATATTCCACAGATAACTTAATATGTTACTTAGCTCAGAATCACATTCTTTAATTAACTTTGTTGATATTTCATCATACCCACTAGATGTTTTTGATTTTAAAGATTTTATGATGAACGTTATTTCTGTTGGGGTAGTGAGGGTCAAATTCATATTATGGAAGTTGCTTGAAATTTTGTGGTCTGAGGTATTCCATAGCAGCATCTACCGAACCTGACAACCCCATCTTTTCAGTAACAGTTATAAAATGTTTATTAAAAAGTTCTGCAACACTAAACACATCTGTCACCAATGTATCATTTACTCTTAATGCTATTTGTTCCTCTTCATGTCTGGTTCTACCGGTCTCCTCCTTCACTATATCCCATATTGTCTTTATTTTGCTATCTGATATGACTATCTTTTCCTTGTAATATATTTGCTTTGACATCCGTATTACAGTCTTTAATATTTTGCAGTATTTCTTGTAATGTGCTATAGCATCAACATCGGAACTGTTTCGGATTGACAGATGCAGTTTTCTTTTTGTTTTACAAGATACCCCTATTCCTTGAGTAATACATGTCTTTTTTGTAGAGTTTGCTCTAACCTTGGCAAGTTTTGGGGGAAAATAGTGTTCGAATAAGGTAAGCAGTTTATTAGCAAAAGTGTTATATTTTTTATTCATGCCATGAGGACTGTAAAAATCAGTCCAGTGAATGTCTCTGAGGAGTGTCCTAAAATAATCAATTTTTGGCTTATTGATTACCCTCTTGAGCTCAGATTTAACAGATTTTATATTCTGTTCAGTATTAACATTTAACAGAAGGAACTGCATGTCATGGTCTGAGAGGCCATTGACTATTGGTTTTGTAATATAATTTTGTTCATTGGACTTTTGTATAAATATATTATCAATGGCTGTTTGTGAGCAAGTGGCTACCCTAGTGGGGAACTTTACAGTGGGAATTAAGTTGAATGATAGTGTTCCTAACTCGAATAAGTTCTTATTGGGAGAGTCTTTAAGGAAATCTACATTGAAATGACCAGCAACCACTGTTTCTTTGCTTTTGGTTGTTAAATGGTCCAGTACAGCTTCAAGGTGGTTTACAAACAGATTAAAGTTACCTGCAGGTGCTCGATATACACTTAATATTATGAAGGATTTTTTGTGAAATTCTAATTCTGTTGCACATGCTTCCATATGCTGTTCTAGGCAAAATTTATGAACGTCTATGTTCTTAAATTTATGACAGTTCCTAATGAATGTGACAACTCCTCCTTTCTCCATTTCTGATCTACAAAAGTGAGATGCTAACCTAAACCCTGTAACACTTAAAAGTTCTATACCAGTGCCCACATGATGTTCAGAGAGGCAGATTGTGTCAGCTGGGTTTGAAGACTCTAATTCACCTAAGCAGATAGTTGATTCATTAATTTTATTTCTCAGTCCTCAAATATTTTGATGTAATAAAGATAGCTGACATTTCACATTGACTGAGTTAAAACTTGGTAGAGTTATATCTGCTGACTGTTGAAAATTCTTAACTAATAGCTGTTTATGCTGATGTAATAAGCTGGAATTATGTTTTTTGATTTCTTTCTCAAACTTAAGGTTTGTCTCAGTTCTAATCTCTCTTAAAATTTGCTTTCTTTCTGTCCTCCCTACCCTAAAAAAGGGTCTTTTCTGAACCCTATAACCACTGGTATTTTACCACTCATGACAGTGCCTCCCCTCTTTAACTTTTCTGCTATTTCCCCAGCCAATTTACCCTTCCCCTTCCTGTTGAGGTGAAGGCCATGCCACCCTGGTCTCGTCAATGGTGTAAACTGCTTTTGTTGTAGCTGCATCATAGATGCCTATTTAGAGTACTTCAAGTCCACAGAGTGTCCTTTTTGAGCATCTAATCCAAATTAAATTATTGAGGCTTTCATTTGCATTTTGTGTCTTTCCGTGAAGACACTTCCTCAATAAACCAGAGTTTGCAAGAAATCTTAATGTGGGCTTAATTGCATTCATAACAGGTTCTAGCAATGACTGTTTATGTATGTCTCATCTCTGTTGCTGAACTTCACCAATCGTTTTTCAGACACAGGTTGTGCATTGGTGTTTGGTCAGTGGGTAGCTTGTGGAAAAAAAAACTGCCCATACAGTACGCCTCATTGCCTCTAAATTGCGCGTGTTTTTCCTGATAGCTCTCCCATAAAATAACTGCAGAGAATAAATTTCTTTCAGTGTAAGCTTGCCTTTTCCTCCTAGTGGTTTTCCATCCTCAAGTACTTCACCTTTCTTCTCTTTCAGCAAGCAACGAAACCCACCACCAAGCCTCTTTTGGATGTGGCCAACACATTCCAACTTTTCTATTATTGTATTGTATGGATTTTTATCTGTTACAGCTTTGAACGAAGAGAATTCCCCATCACCAAGGTATTTAGTATATCTGATACCATACTGGTCCTCAGATCTGGAGAACATCCTCACAACTGCAGCAGCCACCACTTGAGCCACTATAATTTTTAGAGCATGCTTACTGCATGCTTTTCTTGCCACAGTTTCTCACTGTCTTCGTTGTTGGACATTTTCCTTGTTGCACGCTGGTGACAGTATTTAGACATAATTTCTACACAGGGTGTATACGTGGACAAGGCAAAAAAAATTCCGTGTTTTTCCCGGTGAAGAAACACACTTTTTCCTGGATGAAAAGGCACTTTTTCTGTGTTAAGTGGCAGTATACTTTCCCACGGAACTGTAGAGCTTATCAATCCATTGAATGGTTGACGTTTTATACATCGTCGGCATAGAACTTCCGGGCGCCCAAAAAAAAAAAAAGGGTCTAATTTCTGTTATTACGATACGCTGCAGGTTTTAGTAATTACGATAGTTTCCTAAGCCTTGAAATCGAGATTGTGATGATGCCCTTTTAGGCCAATCATAACTCATGTCACGTGATCTCTCCAGCCGATGACAGCAGATATTCAGAGCATAGGACACGAGATGTAGTCATCCAATAGCAACATCACAGTTAAGTAGTGCCAATAAAGAAACAGGAAAAGTTTAAATTAATATACATAGTGTAGGTACAAGAAAAGCTAAGCTTTCACTTATAGTATTGATCCCGAAGATTAATAAGCTACAAGAGAAGCTAATCTTTCACATGTAATATTGGTGTCTATTTTGTGTGTATTACATTTTAGGATCCATCACACAAATGTGCCAGTAAAATTTAATATAATTACATAAATTTCTGGCCTCCAGTTCTCAAATTGTTAAGTTGTAGCTGAGAGTCAAACGCTCTGTGATTTACGAAATTCATCGTACGTTCTCACACCCAATCTTTGAAAGTAACGCATTTCAAGCCACCATTCAAAATATTTTCCCGAGACGTGTTAGAAATAGGTTCGTTTCAGCAGTTGCCAGAGAACAGGCATTACTGCGCTTGTGCAACGATGGTAGTAGAAATCCCGTATGTCCGTACGTATAAAGCATTATAGTGTGTTTAAAATAAGTTGCAACTTCTGACAGTGTAGTACGGAGCGAGGGGAGGGAAGCGTAGTTGCAAGCCAGTGAGAGCTGGGCACTTCAGCAGATGACCACAGTATAATGCGCAGGAACCTAGCAGGCTCGCTTGACTGCGGGAACAGGAAGTCGTAGCGCAAGCCGGCTGATCTGCAATCTTTCTCAAACGATTTTAAACAAACTTTTTTGTAATAAAATCTGATTCCCGCACATCTTATAGTTTAATTCGTCAGCTTCATGATGACCCTATCATTTCGTTAATGGTAATAGTTCTTGCCATATTTCGATAGAACATAAACTACGGTACTCCAAGAAATCTGTAGTTCGCAATCAAAAATAGGTGTCGCTATGAATTTGTGTTTTGTGCTTGTTAGGTTGTACGTTGCTGCGTTTTAAATGTAGACAATACATTGAATTATTCTTTAAACTTTGGAGGATCGCTGTCTGTTTCCAATCTCGGGAAAATGGAATGTATGTTAACCACACCATCACGAACTCGTTCATCGATGAAGAAACTAGAATGAAATATTCATAAATTCCTCGTATCTTATAAATGGTTTGACATATCGAAACAAGATTTGGTGAATGATAGCACGCAAAGTTGAGAGTGTTTTGCCATATGATTAATATGAACTTCCATATCTACTGAGATATTCAAGTGAAAACAGCGAAATAATGTAATTATTGAGGGCATCGATAGCTGGTGAAACGCGAGTTGCTGTGGGTTTTGCAACAGTATAAGTCAAGAAGTTACACATTTATTTTTATACTGACAATTGACTGTTATAAACTATTGACCTGACTTGTACAGTTGTTAGTTGCACTGTTTGAGGATTCTTTCGAAATTTTAAGTCCATTAGAAAATTTGGGAGATGAATATTTCTAAACTCTGCTGTGTTTTGACAAAGAAGCAGATTTAACATCGGAACAAGATAAGTATTCCTCGAAACCCATCACAGTCCTTCTTCATGAATCAATGTCTCATCTTCCCTTTTTGATATGGCTGACAACTCAAGTTTTTCAGTCTCAGTGAGCTTAAATTCTTGTTGAGTTTTGCCAAATCACTTTTCACCTAGACCCATATACTCCGTAAGGTTTAAATGAGCATGGTAAGGAAGAAGCCTGCTGGAACTATGCCCTTTACGGTCGGCCAGTTCGTAGACCTGGTAGCATGAAGTTTTGGCTTATACAGAACTACAAGTTCTATTAACTTCCCCTTGTACTTGCTAGGTCCAACTTTATCTCATGGAACATTTCTTTGTAACCAGAGAAAAGTATTTGCTCTCCTCCACTGCATCCTTGGAGCTGAACGGTGATCCTGGACGACCTTTTATTGCAAATTTCTTATTCAGATGTACTGCACTGTTGTTATTAATGCAATGCTATCACAAAACGCTTCTTCACAATACCTGATGACTACAGAACATTTCTGTGCCACAAATTCGACTATATTACGAGAGCTGACGAACGTTCACACATCTTATGCGTGATGCCACGTGATATTGTTTATTCATGTTGTGGCAAACAGAGGCCCTTTACCAGACGAACCGCCGCGGGCGTGGCAGGGTAAGTTGGCTCGCCATTGTTGTTACCCGGGCAAACGTCAAAAGTCCCAACTAATTTTAAACGCACCATAATATATCTTACATTAAGTCATAAAAGAAACAGGACATCAGAGTATACTCCAAGAGCATCGGTAGTTGGTAAACCATACTAATATGTACAGTGTGTACATAAAGTCCGGGAACACTTTCAGTTATTTATTGCACAAGAAACAAACATTGTACAGATATCATACATATGTCATTTTTAAGAGAAACCCTGAAAGATTTTTTTTCATGTATACCGTCACAGTGAAGTTTGGTAATTTGCTGATAGCGCTGGTCGCAAACAGGGCGAGTGCAGGTATGGAGCGAACTTTCTGTGTGTTGGAGTTCGACAAAAACAAGTGTGCTACAGCTGTTCAACGGATGTTTAGAACCAAGTACGGTAAGAAGCCACCAACAAGGAACGTCATTTACCACTGGCACAACAAATTCGTTACGGCCGGTTGCTTGAGCCCGGCAGAGAGAAGCGGACGTCCCAGTGTGAGTGAAGCGAATGTGGAGCGCGCGTACGAGAGACATTCACAAGGAGTCTAAAGAAATTGGTGCGTCGTGCATCCCATGAACTTAAAATGGCTCCAATGTCAGTGTGGAAAGTCCTGTGACAGAAGCTGTCTATAAAACCAGTCAAATTGGAGCTAGTGCAGAAGCTCAATGACGACGACAAAGACAAGCGTTTTGAGTTTTGTTCACAGTTGCAACAATTGAATGAGGATGGGGATGGCATTGTTGATCGCTCAATTTTCAGCGACGAAGCCACTTTTCACACTAATGGGGAAGTGGACAGGCATAATTGTTGAATCTGGGGTACAAAGCATCCACACGAATGCATTGAATTTGAGAGTGAATCCTCAAAGGTATATGTTTTTTGTGCCTTATCACGTCGAAAACTGTACGGGCCATTCTTCTTCGCCGAGAGCACTGTCACTGGATATTCCTACTTTGACTTGTTGCAGCAATGGCTGATGCCTCAAATGCAATTGAATTCTCTGTTCAGCTTTCAGCAGGATTGGGCTCCACTCAATTTTCATCATGAACTTCGTGGGTACCTAAGCATGGAGCTGTCGCATCGATGGATTGGCCGTGCTACAGAAGGGGACAGCTGTTTCATGAAATTGCCTCCCCGGTCACCAGATCTCACCCGTATAACTTTTTTCTGTGGTGACATATTAAAGATCTGGTGTACGTACTGCCCCACTACGTGATGTAGCAGAGCTCCGGGAGAGAATATGGGAAGTGACTGTCAGAGTCAACGAAGCCGTGCTGGGACGGGTATGGCAAGAATTCGATTACCGTATTGATGTCTGCCGGTCACTCATGGTTTTCATATCGAATGTTTGTACAAAAACTTTCCAGATTATCTCTTCAAAATGCAATATGTATGACATCTGTACAATGTTTGGTGCTTGTGCAATAAATAATTGAAAGTGTTCCCAGACTTTATGTATGCCCTGTAAAATTTGACTTGAAGTGCATACTCGTATGTCCAGATTCACAATAAAGTAGGCCCCAACCTGATATTAAATTTTCCTGAGTGGTTTTCGGGATGTAAATTTTCTTAGGGTGCCGGTACTGTGCTATCTCATGTTTGGTTCTTTATTATAGCAAAATGCCGTGCATACCAGAAGATGAAAACGTGCACTTGAAATTCAGCGAACAGTTGAAACTAGCCTATACTGTGGAATGAAATGCTTTGTTTCAAACAAATTGACTGCCTCGGTAGAAAAGATTAATAAAAGCCAATTTTCTCTAGCAGACCGATGAAAATAACTTCATTGTTCTGCAAGGCGATTGTTGCTTGACTGCCAAAAACATGGAAATGAAATAAAATCAGAAAACTGAAACAAATGATATATTTCAGCCTTCCATAATTATGTGCATGTATTTTAATTCACCTAATGGCTCCCAGCCACAGAAATCCATTCTGTTTCCATTTGACATGGGAACTGTACAGGAAGAAGTCGAGACTACCCCCTCCCCCCCCCCCCCCCCTCCCAGTACAGCTCAGACCGCTCTGCGCATGCATAAATCTGGCAACTTGGGTGCGCCAGAAAATTTTTTTGCATTTAGCATCTGGCTTCAAGTAGCCAGAGAAGATAAAGCTCATATGTGATTGAGCTGTACATGTGCTGAGTCCACTGGCAGCTGCTCAAACTAACCTAATGTAAAACAGTTGAGACTTCACGCTCATCATAAACAGTTTGTTGTTACGAATTAATGCAGTCTTCTTCCCAGGCCGTCGACACATTTTGCCCTTGGCAGACGCTTGCGTGTGCAGGTGCTTTGTTGTTGTAAATGCCACATTTCTTTTGCAACTCAAGTTTTATTTTGGTATTTTTCTCTCGTTTATATTTGATTTCTGCAGTATTATTCTGCAGTAGTGGGATAAAGATACATAATGTTAGAATATCAGTTCTTACCAGTCAAAATTACAAAAATTTAACTGAAAATTAAAACCATGAAAAATTCCCATTTTTTCCGGTTCTCTCACGGATGAAAAATTTCCCGGGTTTTTCCTGGATTTCCCGGGACGTATACACCCTGTACATCTAAAACTTTACCTGAATCAATACCAATAACAGATGCAACTCCATACAGAGATGTGTGACCCCTTTTCATCCCGGTCCCATCTACAGACACACACAGGTCAGTAACTTTTGTAGGAGATTCACTGTCATGAATATCTATCTACTCCAGGATCTATTTCTTTTTGGTTTATGTCCACCAGTTCCTTCACTGCTTTCTTCATAGAACTTTGGCAATATCACATACAGCATCAGACATTTCTTTATGTATTTTTTCAAACGTTGCACAAGGTGGAAGCATGTTCAGAAAACCATACAATAAATTACCTCCTTCCCTGCCCTGTCCAAGGCATCTCAGAGCATATGCTAACCTAAAATTGCTTTCATAGGTACCAGTGTTAGTTTTGTTGGAGGAGGAAAATGAAAACACATAGCCACACGAATTACAAATTAATTAAAAATCACAAGTTATTCCCACTCTTCTTTGTGCAACAACAATCATGCATTCCATATTTTTAAAGCTAACACATGAACATGAAAACTTTATAGTCTGGCAGAGAAGCTCTAAATCAATAAGTCTGAATCCTGTGGCATCCATATCAACATCATTCACACACTTGTACAATTATCCTGTCCCAAGTTTCGAAGCTGATCCTGAGAACTTATGTTATTCATTTCAAGCTGCTTCCTCTTTTTTGTTGGCAAAACGATTTCCATGAAACCTCCGTTTCCTAAACAGTTTTTCCATGATCCATTATGCATAAATCTTGACTTCCACGTAAATGTTTGCGAATTCAACCTTCCACCTACTAATATGATTTAGTATTGTCAAAACATACTAAACCACATACAAGAAAGTTTTCATGCAAAGATATAGATGTCAGCCAAAGACATCGAAAGAAAACAGTCTTCTCACTGACGAAAATTACACTGAAACAAGCAGTTTCCCAAATGCAAGAAAAGGTGGGCATGGTCACCAGTGCAGAGTGAATCAATTTAACAATTTAAAAGCATATCTAAAGCTGCTATCGTGACAAAAATCACACACAACATAGATTACACTATGTAGATCAAGAAAATAATATTTTTGAAAAATCGATTTTTTGGACCAAAATCGATTATATCCCCCCTTAAGTAAAGAACTTACAAATATAATTCAGCTCACTCTATAAAACACTTGCAGGGACTGTACAGACAAGATTAGATTAGTCAGGTTCTGCAGAGGCATTGGAACGTGAAGAAAATGTGACATGTGGTTCCATGCACTTCAAAATGAATATTTATTTAGATTGAGTCTGAGTGATCCACCCCAAATTTTCAACTTTCACCAACCAATATCTCTTAAGCCCTCATTTCTCTTTTAGGAAGGAACAGAAGAACTCTTGAGAGCTTGGAAAGTAATATTTTTTCCTATTTTTAAGTGTTTATATTGACATCAACTTAACTGTAATTTGCTTCTTGAAGTTTATTGACACAGTTTTCACAATGGAATCTTCCGTCTAAGAAAAATATATACTCCTTATTTACTCTTCATCAACATTGGCATTATTTTCTAAAGCCTGTATCAGTTCAGTAGTATTGTTTAGTTTCTTATTTCTTTCCATTTTTACCCATTGTACTCTGCTGATTTAGTATAACAAACAAAAACACAGGAATTCTGACCATTACCGTATTCTTGCTCCTGGACTTTTTTTATTTCCATAGCTGTTGTCATCATTTAAACCATACCTTTCTTTTTTTGTATAGCATCGACTAAGGACAATTCTGAATTGTGATCGCATCCTAGTTTTGGATTCTGGCCGCATTGTTGAAGATGGGACACCTACACAACTACTTAGTAGGTCTATGGGCATCTTCTCTTCCTTGCTAAGAGCAGCAGAAGAAGATGGCATCTGTACCTGAAATGTATAGACTCATTACTTTTTAGTATCTTATGAACTTGATTATTACTTCAAGGAAACCAGAAGAGTACCTTTGTAAATTTTGCATTTGGCTTGCAGTTTGTTGTGAGTGAGAAGTCCTTCATCTATTTTTAAAGAAAAATGACTGTAGGTAGACAAAATTTTTTGTATACAGACTACTCCATAATTTATTTTTTCATTTTAATCTAAGAAGGTCTGAGCTTAACAGATAAAAGAAATGTACAAATAACTTTTTCTTATTTTATTATGTGGAGTTTTTGTGTGTAAAAAACAGAATTTATTTTTATGGTGCTGATCTTGTATATCCTGATATTTTTTATGAAATCTTGATATTAGTTACGAGGTTATGTACTTAAATTCACTATTGTTTCATAAGTATTCGAGAACAGTCTGAAAGTTTCTGATCTCTAGGTAGCTAATCTACTGTTCCTCATAGCTTCCTTCTACTTTCATTACATTTCTCCACAGAAATATGTATCCCTTTACTCTCTGTATTTTACCTTTGTATGTATTTCAGTTTTGTGATTTAGTATTTAACAATTATATTTTGTAAAAAAAAATTAAATTTACTTAATGTTTTTTTGAACAAACTTCTCTTCTTCAAACATTAAAAAAACTTTTTTCTTAATTTTTTGTTGGCTTTAAACCAATTTTACACCAAACATTAAATAAACATATTAGTTTATAGAAGGAAAGGTATTGTTTACTTCTACTTCAAATTTGAAAATCTTGCAATGATTACTTATACATCTATCTATTTCTAATCACTGCAAAGTGTCATATACCATTCATTTCTTGGATAAATTGTGGGTCATTACTCTAGCCTTTTATTTTACAAAATGCACGAGATACAGCTTTATATATGGCCTTCATTATCCCTACTGGTTTTGGTTAATAACCATCATCACAGTACAAAAGTTCATGTATTATGTCACATCGGTAATGCAATGTTATCAATACAGCCCCATCAGAACTGCTGAACATCAAAAGAACAAACGGATACCCACAGAGATGATGTGAAAGCGCAATTATAATCTGTATGTTAACAAAAATATATATTCTAAGGAACTAGTCTACACATAAAACAAACAAAAAAGTCAGATTACTAGATCAGGATAACTGGACAACAGAAGTGAAAGATTAAATTTAATTTTTGCGGGACAATTCTGAATGGAATTAACAGAATTGCCAGTAGGGCTCAAGGCAATTTCCAATTATTGAGTTCTGAAAGTGCGTGGGCTCTGTATCAGTTATTCACATCGAAGAATGCTGATATGTACAGGCTGCATACTTCTGGGCCCAAATGCTATACACATGTGCTGTAAAAAACTGGTGCAGAAGGATAATAAGCAGTCACTGTTGCCTACAAACTTGTCAAAGCTTGACATCATGTCAAGTGGAAGTAAATCTGTGACAGCTGAATCATCATTCTAATGTGTTTTTATTGCAGCTTGTTCTCTCATTTGCCTTATATTGTTACCGGTTTACTTAAAATTATTATGAACTTACAAAGGCTGTGCACAGCTCATAAACTTCAAGGGTTACTCTGCAACTGCAATGGACCTGAGATTTTCATAACTTTAGTGAAGCTGGTAATCATTACAAAGACAAATGCGACAATAGACCACAATAAAAAATATTAGAATTTTTGCTTATGCTGAAAATGTTAGTATTTGTCAACTATGAATAAAAGTTACTTGACAAGTCATTCACAGAAGAGAAATTGTGTTTTAGCCATAACTTGTTGGATAAATTCTGAGATTATTTTCAGATCAAATCAACATCAAATATAGACATTTCTGTGGTGGATTCTTGAAGCAGAGAATGGTTTTTTTTTTTTTTTTTTTTTGTCAAACAATGTATTGATGGAAAACTTCATCATTATAAAGGTACACTTGTTGGTTGGATTTTCAGTTAATGTGAGGACATTGACCATCATGAAACATTTAGTCTAGTTGTTTGGCATGCCATTATTACAGCAGTATTAAATATTGTTGCTAATGAAGATGCAGAGGTAGTATATTAAATATTGTTGCTAATGAAGATGCAGAGGTGGTATAGTTCAATTTGAAGTCATCGTTTTAACTGAAGGAAGAAATATGCATGGAATAACCTGAGTAATTTCACGATGATGCCAGCAGAGTATCCAAACTCTTTATGGCTTCAAAAACAATCCTCAACATTTGTCATGTTCTCTAGATCCTCTCCAGAAGGAGAACTTTCAAGGATGTGGAATGAGGCAAGGTATACATTAACAAAACAGAAGCAAATTGTAAAACGTTTGTGCTGACAATAAACTATCATTAAAATGCTTAATGCTACTCAACTCATGCTCATGCCAGCTAACTTTAATCAAGTAAATCATATAGAATGCGCCTACTTAAAGAAAAGCAACTCTGTAGTCATTACACTAAATAGCAGCTGTTTATCTCCTATTGGGAGCTTATATTTACTTGGTTACATTGCTATTTTTCAAAGAAAAGAGTAATGTACATCAATAAATACTGAGCCCTGCTTACAGTTGAAACATTATTGCTCACAATTAATTGAAAGTTTTACCTCACAATTTGAAATGTCCTCTTTATAACACAGCATTACTTGCGAATGAAGGTTTGGAGCTGGAAATGCATTGTTGACCCTACATAGGTTTACCAGATGTCCAGGATTACATTGGACAGTCCTGGTTTTTTCAGAGCTGTCTGTGGTAATATCTATGGTTGCAAAAATATATGGGGTTCAACAATTTTATGATGAACATTTTTTTATTTTTTTATTTTAGACCTATATGTTCAAGATCTTAGTTTTAAACATTCTCTTATAGTTATGCTTCTCTCAGTTAACCTTTTCGCTTACTGTTAGTCATTTGGTGGGGCAATGTGTTTGTGCTGTTTTCATGTGTGAAGTAACTCACCCATACATTTTTGATAATTTTATTTGTCTTGACTCTTGTTTTTGCCTCATCCTTTAGCAGTGCACAAGAGAAAGTGTGTGTTTAATGTTGACCTGCAATATGAAAATAATTTTTTGAAATTGTACTATGACAGTATGAATGGATGTGCTTATTGGACATTTTGTACTGGAGAATTTTGTGTTGCACATAAAGGAAACAGTGACATTGGAGACTACATCAAAATAGCTAAAAATGAGAGTGACACTAATGCTACCACTTCAGCTGCCATATAATATTTTTAAAGCCAAAGATGGGAATTGTGATCAGAAGTGTGCTGCTGAAAAGGCTATATTTCTATAGACATGAACTCAATTTCAAAACATCAGACTGCACATCTAAACAGTTAGATGACCAAAAACTTTTATCTGTTAGAGCTGAAACTGAGGCAATTATGGGTAATGTTATTTCACAATTTATAATTGATAATTTATGAATGATAATATATTGCTTTTTTTTGGAAAACATTAATTATGTTACAGTAATGATGGACAGCTCAAACAAAACTGAAGTAAATCTTGTTCCTGTTCTTATAATTTATAAAATACTTTAGTCTGGAGGAGGCTATTCAAGTTAAACTTTTAAATTTCAATAAAGTGTCAGGTGAAACTGCTCAAATTTTGACTCAGTGTCTTTAGCAGTGTGTAAAAAAAATATAAACTTGAAGTGAATTTGGTTTGTTGTACTGCTGATAACACTAATTAATTTTAATGGTGTGGAGAGAATGGGGAATGAAAATGTGTTCATAAATTCCAGTGTGATTTACACAGATCTATTTTAGTAATTTTGTTCAAACTACTTTGTACAGAAACCATGTCTGAAAAAAGTCAAATCAAGTGAAAAGTATAATGATACAAATAAATGAAGTTTAATGTTTCAATAAACTGTTAGGATTTAATTAATTTCGAAAATCTGTCCTGGGCTGGACCCAAAAAATGTTAATATGTCCTTGGTTGGACCCAAAAAAATATGGTAAGCCTAATACCATTTGATGAATCAGAGGTGTTGATAACTGCTGAATAATTTGGCATATCATTCTTCCTGTTCACTGCAAATGCCATGAGGTTGTTTCTTTTCAGTATGTATTCTATTCCTAAGTAAATCTGAAAATTTTTTTGAAATAAAGTTTAAAATGTAACCTCTCTCAATTTTCATCCTTTTTCCTCAAAAATAATTGTACAAAAACAAATGCTGCCAACACTGAACAAAAACACATGACTTACTGAGTGATAGCCTTGGTCACAGCAATGGTCAGTTTTATAGCTTTTGTACAACAAAAATAATGTTTACTTCTTTCTTAAACTTATAATATAATTACAATTTTATAATCCTACTAATTTAACTACAAAATTTACATTTAAATTTGCTTGACAATTGAAAACTAACATAATTACAGTGAGGATTCTTATTAACATTTTCCTTTTCAACGAAATTAGAAGACCTTCCACATTTATCTTTCACTTCATTTAATATAATGTATTTTCTCACATACTTTTGGTTTTAAAATTTGCCTACAAGAACATTAATTAGGGTAGTCATTCTTCCAATAAAGCAGTTCTTTAATACTAACATTTTTTTATTTATGTAAATTACTTAACAATAACAATACAGTTTTTTGTATCCCTATTACTGATTTATTTAATTAACTTCTTCATTTATAGAATAATGAGTATAAACAAAAGAAAAAAGTTACAGGCATTGTTAGCTGCAACAGGCTGAAGATTTGTAACATAGGTGCTGCACATTTTAGTGATTTGGTCGAGATAAACTTATGCTGCAGTGTCCTCCTTCAGCACTCCAGTGTAGAAGTGTGCACATAATCAGCTAAGTGAAAAATCCATGCAATATGCATGTTTATTTATGTATAAAAGCCAACTTAGGAATTCTACCTTGTGTGAGACTGCTTGTACAAGATCATGTGCCGATTTAAAGTTCTGTATTCGCTTGTGTTACTGTTCATCATTTCTTCTGCACAATCTTTCATTGATTTTATCAATAGCCGTTTGTACCATGATATATTGTGAAATCTCAAACATTTATGGGTGCTGTGATAAACTAGTACTGTTACCATCAATTGTAGGCTCAAACTAAATTGTGCTCTTTTAAAATTTTTGAGGACCATAGGCCTATCCTCGTTCAAAACAATCTTTCTCTAACTTCATTGTATAATTACATGAGAAATAAGTTATTTCTGAGAATTTTTGGACAAACTATATTTTCATAAGTTACTAGTACGAGGGTTTTGGATACATAATTTCTTTCACAGCAAATCAGCATTTGTGGTTCACAGTTACTCCAAAGGACCTGTGAATTTCATTGTACATCAACACAAATAAAAAAAATTGAGAATATTTGGTAGTTACCATTGTCCTGCTCATAATCTAATTTGTAGTAAATTGGCATTTGTGATTTAGTTATTGTAGCCGTGCAACAGCTAAAATGCACTCCTATTGTGAATGCTGTTCTCAAATGCGGAATGATTTGGTTGTCATTTGTAAGCAGCTGGAAATCGTCCTGATTACTAGCAAATGATTGGCAGCTGTTGTGAGTTGTTGTATTGGAAGAGCTCTGGGGAGTTATGTACCTGTGGCCCTAGTACCAAAGGTACCTGAAATACTGTCTGATCCTGTGGATCTTGTTGCCTCTGCAGAAGGTACTGGATCTATCATTACTCATTGGCTTTCAATGGTAGAGCTAGGTGTCTTGCACAGGATGTTTGGGGACCAGGGGGGCTCAGGGTATTGTACCAATCTCCCTAACCAACAAGTCTGAGGTGCTATCTTTCACTGAAACTGAAACTGAGCCAGTGGGGCTCACATCTGTTTTGGGGAAACTTATTCTGTCAGGAGGAGACAAACAAAAAAGGATAGGAGTCTATTAATCATTGGCAGTTCAAACATAAGGTAAATGGCAGCAAGGAACAAGAAAGGACACCAGCTGCACTCAGTATGTATGCCTGGGGACCTCACTCAGCTTGTGGATGAGGCTATTCCAGCAACCACTGAGGGAACAAGGTGCAACCAACTGCAGATTGTGGCACATATAGGAACAAATGATGCCTGCTGTGTGGGCTCTGAGGTCATTCTTTGATCATTCCAGCAACTGGCAGAAAAGGTTGAGAAGACCTGTCTTGTGCATGGAGTTTCAATGAAACTCACAATTTCCAGCATTGTCCCCAGAACTAATCGTGGCCCTTTGGTTCTGAGTCAAGAGGAAGGACTGAACCAGAGACTTCGAAGGTTCTGTGACATGCTAGGCTCAACGTCCTGGACTTGCACTATAGGGTTGAGAATTGTGGGTATCACTAAATACATCAGGTGTGCACAACAAATCAGAGACTGCTACTCAAGTAGCTGACTGTATGGTGGGTGCACACAAGATCCAATCCAGATAACAATAGCTGTAGGAAACCCAGAAGTATCAGTGTAAGATCGAAAGAAATGCCTCCCACAGGCGAGAGCATTAAAATCCTAACAGTAAACTGCCAAAGCATTTGCAACACAGTGCCAGAGTTTGAAGTACTCATGAAAAGCAGTGAAGCTCACACAAAACACTACTGGCCATTAAAATTGGTACACCAAGAAGAAATGCAGATGGTAAACGGGTATTAATTGGACAAATATATTATATTAGAACTGACATGTGATTACATTTTCACGCAATTTGGGTGCATACATCCTGAGAAGTAAAAAAAATAAAAATAAAATAATAAAAATCAGTACCCAGAACAACCATCTCTCGCTGTAATAACGTCCTTGATACGCCTGGGCATTGAGTCAAACAGAGCTTGGATGGCGTGTACAGGTACAGCTACCCATGCAGCTTCAACATGATACCACAGTTCATCAAGAGCAGTGACTGGCGTATTGTGACGAGCCAGTTGCTCGGCCACCATTGACCAGACGTTTTCAATTGGTGAGAGATCTGGAGAATGTGCTGGCCGAGGCAGCAGTCGAACATTTTCTGTATCCAGAAAGGCCCGTACAGGACCTGCAACATGCGGTCGTGCATTATCCTGCCGATATGTAGGGTTTGGCAGGGATCGAATGAAGGGTAGAGCCACGGGTCATAATTCATCTGAAATGTAATGTCCACTGTTCAAAGTGCCGTCAATGCAAACAAGAGGTGACCGAGACGTGTAACCAATGGCACCCTATACCATCACGCCGGGTGATACACAGGTATGGCGATGACGAATACACGCTTTCAACGTGAGTTCACCGCAATGTCGCCAAACATGGATGCGACCATCATGATGCTGTAAACAGAACCTGGATTCATCCGAAAAAATGACGTTTTGCCATTCGTGCACCTAGGTTCATCGTTGAGTACACCATCACAGGCGCTCCTGCGTGTGATGCAGCGCCAAGGGTAACCGCAGCCACGGTCTCAGAGCTGATAGTCCATGCTGCTGCAAACATCATCGAACTGTTCGTGCAGATGGTTGTTGTCTTGCAAACTTCCCCATCTGTTGACTCAGGGGTCGAGACATGGCTGCACAATCCGTTTCTGCCATGCGGATAAGATGCTTGTCATCTCGACTGCTAGTGATACGAGGCCGTTGGGATCCAGTGCGGCGCCCCGTATTACCCTCCTGAACCCACCAATTTCATATTCTGCTAACAGTCATTGGATCTCGAACAACGCGAGCAGCAATGTCGCGATACGATAAACCGCAATCACGATCCGACCTTTATCAAAGTCGGAAACGTGATGGTACGCATTTCTCCTCCTTGCACGAGGCATCACAACAACGTTTCACCAGGCAACGCCAGTCAACTGCTGTTAGTGTATGAAAAATCGGTTGGAAACTTTCCTCAAGTCAGCACGTTGTAGGTGTCTCCACCGGCGCCAGCCTTGTGTGAATGCTCTGAAAAGCTAATCATTTGCATATCACAGCATCTTCTTCCTGTCGGTTAAATTTCGCGTCTGTAGCACGTCATCTTCGTGGTTTAGCAATTTTAATGTCCAGTAGTGCATCTGTTTAAATGGTGAAATTAACAGATATAGTTATACGAAATACTTTTGTCAAACCTGGTAATTACTTTGGAATTAATGAAGGGCTAGCGTTGCTAATATATTTTCGAACAGAGCCAAATAAATACTTAAAGAATGCTATAGGTGGTTCTTCCAAATGTTAGTAATAATGACAGAATTTATATTTGTTTATAGGTCAACAACAGAATTTAAGTTATGAAACAATTACTGTTTTCACCCTGTGAGGTAACGGCGAGTTGTGGCGCCCCGAAAATATTCCGAGTTCGGAGTTGGTGTGGCCGCGCGGGGGCCTCTCGGCGGCCACGGTCCGGCAGCAACCACGTGGTGGCGAACGTTAGCTGAGCATGAGGGGTAGCCCCAGCGCGTGGTCCATAGGCCGCTTCGCTGGGAATTCCATGTGACGCTGTGACAATGGAGGAAACAGGCCGGGAGTGCGAGTGCCAAAGATGGCAGACTCTGTGAAACCTTAATGGCAGACATTTCACAGTTCGTATAGAAATTAATAGTAGCCAGAGGAATCATGATACCTCACAAAGAAACAAGTACATTACCATATTTGCACGACGATTCTGATGGTGTATTCAGATTTCCAATATCTTTATTAGTTTAAAGTTTAGTGTCTGACGATAAATTACACAAGTGACACGCAGCAACGAATTTCCAAAAACTAAACGGTTCATCCGATTTTGTCAATCGACGTGTCTTTAGAAAGCTATTATCGTAAACCTAAATTGGTGTAAATTACAGGCATGTAACTTAAATAGTACATGAGTTATTGGAAGTCAAAATGGCCGACTACTATCGATCGCGTCAGGCCAAAAACGGTAGCAGCATGCTTATAAATATATTTATTCATCTATGTCTTTGTGTACATCCGATATATACCATTCATGAAGAAATTGGTAAAATATTTACTGTGTTTTACAAAGTACAGAGACATTAAGCTACTGGCCTACCTTTTGTTGCTATTCCTTCGATATACGTTTATTTAATTTGTTTATATATTATTGTTTATGTATTTAATCCAGCCGCATGAACCTTGGACCTTGCTGTTGGTGGGGTGATTGCATGCCTCAGCGATACAGATAGCCGTACCATAGATGCAACCACAACGGAGGGGTATCTGTTGAGAGGCCAGACAAACATGTGGTTCCTGAAGAGGGGCAACAGTCTGGATGATTGACTGATCTGGCCTTGTAACACTAACCAAAACGGCCTTGCTGTGCTGGTACTGTGAATGGCTGAAAGCAATGGGAAACTACAGCCATAATTTTTCATGTGGGCATGCAGCTTTACTGTATGGTTAAATGATGATGGCGTCCTCTTGGGTAAAATATTCTGGAGGTAAAATAGTCCCCCATTCGGATCTCCACGTGGGGACTACTCAGGAAGACGTTGTTATCAGGAGAAAGGAAACTGGTACTCTACGGGTCGGAGTGTGGAATGTCCGATCCCTTAATCGGGCAGGTAGGTTAGAAAATTTAACAAGGGAAATGAATAGGTTAAAGTTACATATAGTGGGAATTAGTGAAGTTCGGTGGCAGGAGGAACAAGACTTCTGGTCAGGTGAATACAGGGTTATAAATACAAAGTCAAATAGGGGTAATGGATAAAAAAATAGGAATGCGGGCAAGCTACTACAAACAGCATAGTGAACGCATTATAGTGGCCAAGATAGATACGAAGCCCATGCCTACCACAGTAGTACACGTTTATATGCCAACTAGCTCCGCAGACAACGAAGAGATTGATGAAATGTATGATGAGATAAAAGAAACTATTCAGATAGTAAAGGGAGACGAAAATTTAATAGTCATGGGTGACTGGAATTCGATAGTTGGAAAAGGAAGAGAAGCAAACGTAGTAGGTGAATATGGAATGGGGGTAAGCAATGAAAGAGGAAGCCGCCTGGTAGAATTTTGGAAGAATTTTGCACAGAGCATATCTTAATCATAGCTAACACTTGGTTCAAGAATCATGAAAGAAGGTTGTATACATGGAAGAAGCCTGGAGATACTGGAAGGTTTCAGATAGATTATATAATGGTAAGACAGAGATTTAGGAACCAGGTTTTAAATTGTAAGGCAGTTCCAGGGGCAGATGTGGACTCTGACCACAATCTGTTGGTTATGAACTGTAGATTAAAATCGAAGAAACTGCAAAAAGGTGGGAATTTAAGGAGATAGAACCTGGATAAACTGACAGAACCAGAGATTGTAGAGAGTTTCAGGGAGAGCATTAGGGAATGATTCATAAGGATGGGGGAAAGAAATACAGTAGAAGAAGAATGGGTAGCTTTGAGAGATGAAATAGTGAAGGCAGCAGACGATCAAGTAGTATTCTTGGCTAACAATGGCTGTAGCGCAGGAGGGACGAGCAGTTCATGTCATGAGTGCAGTCTGAGCTCAGTGGAACAATCCAGGTTAGCCAGTCTGAGCATTCCCGCGATCTACCGAAAATGTCCCCGCTATCGACGGTTTGGCGATCGCTGCTAAACCAACGTTTAAGCGTATAAAGAGGAAATAGGATAAAGTGTCTTCATAATATTGTTAGACCTAAGCCAATAGCAAAGTAAAGCACGTTGTTACCTACGTAGTGAAGAAACAAGTAATTTAATGTGTTGAAAACAAACATGATAATAGTATCAGCTGCAATAGCAATAATAATAGAACATAGAAAATCAAGAAACATCTTGTCTACTTAGGAAAACCTAACAGGTTTTTGTCATTTGTATGTAGAATGTACGTCGAAATGGAAAATATTAACAGGATATTGAATGATTAGGCTGGGATATGCAGACTGAATATATTAATTTTGCTTAAAAGTGAACTGTTTCAATATGTTTAAATTTAATAACCAATAATTTAACGCTGCGAGGAACAGAATAAAGCTGAAAAAAAAATGGACGACTGGAAATCGAAATCAGGTCGGCACAGAAGGGGAAAACAGCAGACGACATCATAAAATCTGTCGGAAGATAGTAGATTACGAAAATGTAGAAGGTTATGTGTCATATATTCTAAACCATTGTAGAGTAATTGAAAAAAGATCTTGGATGATGAGCGAGCCAGAAGGTATGAAACCTTTCTTGTGTTATAAATCGGTGCTTCTTTAATACGTCCGTTTGCGTATAGCTGCTATCATTGGTGTGACATTGACAACAAAAATAACATCTTAAACGCAGTTTGTAGTTCTTGATCTTGTACGTCGTTCAAGGTCGTAGCTTTTCCTCTAGTAAATGCTTTGATAGGCTTTCCTCAGTCCACTACCTGGAAGCATGGTAGGCGGAAAGTACATTGAATACTAATGGCTATCACTGACGTTACGAGGAAATACTTTTTCAGCTCATACAAATGAGACTGTTGTCTAAGAAATATCGCTAAGTGGGTACATTCAAACAGTTCCTCTAGGTGCCAGTGTTTACAAAAGCGATGGATAAATACTTTGGTACACATAGGAAAAACAAGTGAATGCTAACATGCAATGAAATCTTAGAGGCTGACAATCTATGCGAATGTAGAACAGAAATAAATAAATATTCTGCAGTGGTATATGTCAGGTATGCCAGAAAGGCCAGTGTCATATACTTCTACAATTTCTGGAAAAAACATTTTGCCCTTGACACATTCTTTCAGAACAATAGACAACAAATTTTCCAAGGACCAAATGAAACTAAAAATTAAATTATTTTATAGAACTATGAAGGAATTATACAGAATCATTCGATCCTAATCTACTTTAGAACCGCAAGAAACCATAGATCAGTAAGGCGCAGAGCATAGAAATAGATACAAACGTATCAGATATGAATGCATATTTGTAAATCACATTTATTTAAAAATAGGGTGGTACACCGTAGAATTTCAGGTATTAGGTTTCGAGGTCCGAGGCAGACTTTCATTTTATGTCCTTAGCTCGGACATTCAAACCTGCTGCCTTGCAGAGTAAGGCGTTGGGTCGCCGAAGGTTAAGGGAAGAAGACCTTGAAGAAAAAATCAGCGCTTCCTCCTGCCTTGCAGCATTAATGGTGCGGGAACATCAAAGGGTAGGAGATGCCAGAACTCCGAAACAAAGGCTGCTGGGGCAGGCTGGGCTCCTAAGCAGCCAGACCAGGGAAAGGAAAATCTTGAAAACAAATCCACCGACAGCCAGGCCAGGATCTACTGGAGGTGAAATTTCACTGCTCAGAGTACCAAATACTGTGCTCGGAAAGGACACAAAGAGTACCTATTCAGCTATAGTGAAGTTGAGAAGGAGATAGAACTAAGGCTGGAATACGGATACTTATCCTCAAGAAATACAGAAATCATATTGAGGGGCGCCAATACACATCTGTAAACAAACTGGCTAATCACAAAATGAACATTATCTCTTTGTATAGACCAGAGGATTGTAAACCTGGGCGAAAAAGATTCTTCTATGAGCAATTAGAAGAAGTTATCAGTCTGATACCTTCAAACGAATTTTCAGTGATAATGGGGAACTTTAATGCTAGTAATGGAAATGGCACCATCCATGGAGTTAAACAAAGCTTTAGTGAAGACTTTCTAAATTATAGTGGTGAGATTATCATCAACTTATGCTCAAGTAGCGAACTCAGAATAAATATTACCCTCTATAAATGCACCTTTCAGAAAAGACGAGGTCATAAATCTACGCTGGGTTACATTGCTACAGATAGGAACATCCTCAGTCAGTGCTAGATGATAACACTCTAAACTCAGCCAACATTGGAAGTGAGCACAGTCTGGTCATGGCAAAAAGATTGCTTGTGGGAAGGAATAAGACTGCTAAAGAATCGATCTTAAAAGAAGAAAAAAATAATGTAGTGATTATGAAATGAATCTACAAAAATTTTGTATGAGAAACGATTAACAGAGAAAATAAGAAAGATCCCATTAATACAGAGGATAAGTAGATCAGGGCTGGAAGAAAATCAAAGCATTGAAGCTGCAGCTCAAAAAGCGTTAGGTACATGAGCTATAAAGCACGAGTGGAAAACGAACAGGAAACCATGGTTTCGCAAAGAGGTTAAAGAAATGTGTAAAAGAAGAAGTGTGCCTATACGAAACATAAATCACTGAAAACACAAAAGTCTTATGAAGTTTACAAAAGCACTCATAATGAGACAAAATCACTAGTGAATCGTTTTAAACAGAAAGACTGGGAAAGATTTTAAAAAATATATAGAATGTCACTTCTATGGGCTACAGAAACAAATTAGGAGAATAATACGAAAGTAGAGAAAAGATTTAGAAGAAATGTTGAAAGTGTATGACATAACGAGGATCAAGGGCTAATATTTAACATATTTGTGTAAGGATAAAATACCACTGGAATACGGAAAGATATCAGATATCAACATACAAGTAAATTATGATGTTAGTGAAGATATTTAAATGTCAGTACCTGTGGGATGATTACTCCATTCAATGCCAGTTTCCATTTAATTGGTACACAGATATTTAGTTTTTTGAGTGGATATGATCATATTTATGGTTTTCGCTGCCATATTAAATATATGTGAAAATTTCTGCAGGTTATGTTCACTGTTTGCTAGCAGACTGAATCGTCAGCACAACAAATGATTTTTGTTTTTTCGAGCTCCCATTCTATTACAATATCAGCCAGTAGCTTCTCTATCACCTCTTCCACGAATATATTAACTAGTAGTGGGCCCAGACTCACTTGTTTAGTACCATTATTAACTGCTAAACGGCTAGTTAAGCTGGATGTATCTGTTGGAATGAATTTCTTCGATTGTTTTTATGAAGCTGGTAGGAATCCTCCTATTGTGGAGCAGATCTATCACACCCATTAACTGAATCCCATCGAAAGCCTTATGTAAGTGAATAAAACAAAGATAAGGTGATCTGTTTTATTCAGTGGGCTTCTCTACAACCTAAAAATGAATGCTGCATCTGCGCATGACCTCTCTGTTCCAAAACCATACTGCCTCTCTGCAAGGGTCGTATTTTTATTTTTTTTACTTTATCTTATATTATTTTTGTTATACGTTTAAGAACTGAACTCAGTAGATTTATCCTCTGTAATTGGACAGGTCTTTCTTATCGTCTGTTTTGCACATGAGAATAATAATAAGAGTTCTCCATTCATTTGGACTTTTATTACTGGTTGAAATGTCGAAAAGGAATTTCGAGAAAAAATAACAAAAGCAGACAAAGTGGCAGGTTGTTTAAAAGATACTATTTGGAAAAACAAACATATAGGAAAGGATGCAAAAGCAAGAATAAACAAGAGAAGACTTTTGGAAACCACAGACATGAAAATTCTTCGAAGGATTGCACGGAAGACGCTGAGGGATAGAGTGAGAAGTGAAAGCATCAGTGAAGGATGTAAGGCGGCCTCCATTAAAGAGTGGGTTCTTAAGAGAAGGCATGAATTGAACGAACACAGACAGGATGGGCGAAGGGAAGATTATGAAAATTGTAAGGAATAAATCACCAACTGGTATAAAAGGGCCATCTAAAGAAAAAAATGGAGACACAACCTCAGGGTAGACTAACGGCTATTGAAGCAAATGGGTTGTAGCCTAGGGTGGCCAAAGGAGTGGTAATAATAATAACAGTTTCAAATTTTTAGAAAACAAAGTTCCTACAGTCACTGACGAAAGGGGCGGTTATTAAAAAATATCTAAGCAAACAGGAGAAAGGAGGAAGTTTACGATATTCATTGTTTCCCGGTTTTCAATCATGTGTGTAGTAACACACAGCTTATCATTACAGTCGATAACTTATTCGAATGAAGAGTCCGTTTCACTTCAGATCTTGAACTGAGACCAAGGTGGTGCGCAGACAACGTCAGTCAGTTTTCGACAAAGAAAATATTAAACAGCTTGCATTGTGGAACTCTTCTTAGTAAGGCTAACGCCGGGAGGGTTACTTTGAAAATGACAAGGACGAGCTTTTCCCTCATCCTTCCGCAGTCCAAGCCTGAGCTCTGTTTCTAGAGTCCTCGTCGACAACGGGCTGTGAAACCATACTTTTCACTTTCTTCCTCACCGAAACACCATATCAACTTAATTTCTCGGAAAGTGAATAAATTTTACAAGGTTGCATTAATACACAATAACAAGTCTGAAGCCTATCTTAAGAAAACTCTCAAATGGTTCAAATGGCTCTGAGCACTATGGGACTCAACTGCTGTGGTTATCAGTCCCCTAGAACTTAGAACTACTTAAACCTAACTAACCTAAGGACATCACACACATCCATGCCCGAGGCAGGATTCGAACCTGCGACCGTAGCAGTCGCACGGTTCCGGACTGCGCGCCTAGAACCGCGAGACCACCGCGGCCGGCGAAAACTCTCATCTTAGTTATGTACCAACTGTTGTGTCTCATATGTTAGTACTTGTGGAACTACCCCATAGTCTTTGATGGACGATGTAATTTTGCAGGGAGTAGGAACCGCGATATGCCGAGTGAGCTATTATTGGCTAAGATGCTGTGTCCATCATATTCGGATGAATCATAATTCAGTCATCGGCTTTACATGCCTCTTGGTTTCCTAAATTATTGCAGGAAAATGGTAGGGTGGTTCCTTGAAAGAGCCATCGTGTCTTCGTTACAACTGAGCCACTGCTACGTCTCCAAAAACTTCAAGGTTGACGAAACTTTAAAATTTCGACCTAACAAAATCGGTGCGATCGCACTGTCCTTCATTATCTCATGCGGACCTACGACAAACTGAGGGACAAGGTGTCGAAAATTCAGTCCTACCTTAAGTATCTTGACGTCGAACTCGAGGATGCCATCGAACCGAAACACTGTAACTATTCCCTGTGAAGAGCGCTGTTGAACGTGAGTCATGTTTTAGTGAAAGGCGTCTCACGTTCAACTATTTCCAGCAGGGTAATAAAAGCTTGTTCCCAAGAGATAAGTGGGATTCTTAGCCACGTATGTAATAGCTCTCTGAAGCAGGGTATTTTCCCACATAGACTGAAGTATGCCATTGTTAAACCACTGCATAAAAAAGGGGATATGTCTGATGTCAACAACTACAGCCCAGTCTCTCTTCTGACTGCCTTATCCAAAATTCTTGAGGAAGTAATGTATTGTAGAGTGGCTTCACACCTTTGTAAAAATAAAGTTTTAACAAAATGTCAGTTTGGTTTCCAGAAAGGTTTTTCAACGGAAAAAGCTATATATACCTACACTAATGAAATATTAAATGCTCTGAGTAACCGGAAGTCACCCTTTGGAATTTTTTGTGATCTATCAAAGGCTTTTGATTGTGTAAATCATGGAATACTTCTAGATAAGCTCAAGTACTGTGGTATGAATCGGACAGCGCTCAAATGGTTTAAATCATACCTAACTGGAAGAGTGCAGAAAGTTAGCAGTTCACATAATATGCAAAAAAACTGGTGATGTCTCAAACTGGGGAACAATCAAGAATGGGGTGCCGCAAGGTTCGGTCTTGAGTCCTCAGCTGTTCTTAATATATATTAATGACTTGCCATTCTATATTCACGAAGATGCAAAGCTGGTAATTTTTGCCAATGATACAAGTGTAGCTATCACACCCAACAGATAAGAAGTGATTCTCTCCAAATGGGCTCTCATTAAAATTTGACAGAACACAGTACATACAGTTCCACACAGTAAATGGAATGACACCATTAATAAATATAGACTTCGATCAGAAATCGGTAGCTAAGGTAGAATATTCAAAATTTCTAGGTGTATGCATTGATGAGGGCTTAAACTGGAAAAACACACTGAAGTCTGCTGAAACGTTTGAGTTCAGCTACTAATGCTATTAGGGTCATTCCAAATTTTGGCGATATACATCTGAGTAAATTAGCTTACCACGCCTATTTTCATTCTCTGCTTTCGTATGGCATCATATTCTCGGATAACTCATCATTGAGTGAAAGAGTGTTCATTGCACAAAAGCGTGTAATCAGAATAGTTGCTGGAGCTCATCCAAGATCATCCTGCAGACACTTGTTTAAAGAGCTAGAGATCTTCACTGTAGCCTCACAATATATATATATATATATTCACTTATGTAATTTTTTTATTAATGATCCGAACGAATTCAAAAGTAATAGCAGTGTACATGGCTACAACACTAGGAGAAAGGATGATCTTCACTACTCAAGATTAAATCTAACTTTGGCTCAGAAGGGGGTAAATTATGCTGCCACAAAAGTCTTTGGTCACTTACCTAATAGCATCAAAAGTCTGACAGATAGCCATATAGCATTTAAAAGGAAATTAAAAGAATTTCTTAATGGAAACTTCTTCTACTCATTAGATGAATTTTTGGATATAGTAAGTGGGTAATTTCCCCAACCCCCACAAAAAAAAAAAAAAAAAATTAAAAATATTAAGTGCCATGTAATATTTTGTGTAATGTAATATCTTGTATAGACACCTTTTATTAACCTGACACATTCCACTTCATTTCGAAGTGTCGTATTCATGATCTATTGAACAAGTACTAATCTAATCTAACTACAGAAGCTACCTTGCGATGAAGAAGAGGATGCCAATACATCTTTGGCTGTCCGTACGATACGATACTACAATTACGAAATCTAGTCGACATAGGCTGTTCTCAGGTGACTTACATTAAGTGCTGCCAACAGAATTTGGGATACTTCTCCTGCTGCATTCTTTTTCAGGGGTTCGTGGCACAATCCGTTAAAACGGAACCCTTGTAGGGTCACTTTGTTGTCCATTCGCCCGCCTCTCTGCCTGTCTGTCTGCCCGACTGTTGAGAACACTTTCTCTCAGGAACCGGTGGACATTTCAAGTTGAAATTTATGTCACGTACTAAGGTCTGCGGTCCCTTGGCGGTGCAAAAAATGGAAGCCTCTAAATGATTGGAAACAAGAGATGGGGCCATTCACGTCACATACACTATGTGATCAAAAGTATCTGGACACCTGGCTGAAAATGACTTACAAGTTCGTGGCGCCCTCCGTCGGTAATGCTGGAATTCAGTATGGTATTGCCCCACCCTTAGCCTTGATGACAGCTTCGACTATCGCAAGCATACGTTCAATCAGGTGCTGGAAGCTTCCTTGGGGAATGGCAGCCCATTCTTCACGGAGTGCTGCACTGAGGAGAGGTATCGATGTCAGTCGATGAGGCCTTGCACGAAGCCTGCGTTCCAAAACATCCCAAAGGTGTTCTATAGGATTCAGGTCAGGACTCTGTGCAGCCAGTCCGTTACAGGGATGTTATTGGCGTGTAACCACTCCGCCACAGCCCTTGCATTATGAACAGGTACTCGATCATGTTGAAAGATGCAGTCGCCATCCCCGACTAGCTCTTCAACAGTGGGAAGCAAGAAGGTACTTAAAACATCAATGGTGGTCTGTGCTGTCATAGTGCCACTCAAAACAACAATGGGTGCAAGCCTCCCTCCATGAAAAACACGACCACACCATAACACCACCGCGTCAGAATTTTACTGTTGGCACAACACACGCTGGCAGATGACGTTCACCGGTCATTCGCCATACCGTATAGCTATCACACCCAACAGATAAGAATTAACTGGTGAAATTGTAAACGATGTTTTTCAGAAACATTGTGTATCGTGATTCGTCGCTCCACACAACGTTTTTCTACTGTTCAATCGGCCAATGTTTACGCTCCTTGCATTAAGCGAGGCGTCGTTTGCATTTACCGGAGCGATGTGTAGCTTATTAGTAGCCGCTCGACCATAAAATCCAAGTTTTCTCAGCTCCCACGCAACTGTCATAGTAATTGCATTGGATTCTGATGCTGTCTGCAATGAAGTTTTGTGAGTTCCGCTGGGATGCGCAGACTTGTGTAAGGCATCGCGTTGTCATGGAGAAGTAGTTCCTATGCATTTTTGTAGCGACGGACAAGCTGAAGTGGTTTCCTCAGTTTCCTGAGGATAGCACAATATGTTTCAGAGTTGATCGTTACATAACGAGGGAGAACATTAAACAGAATAGCTCCTTCACAGTCCCAAAGGTCGTCGTGGTGTCTTTACCGGCTACGGGTGCGCGTTTGAACTTTTTCTTCGGAGGAGAGGTAGTGTGGAGCAACTCCGCGGATTGCCGTTTTGTTTCCGGTTCGAAGTGATGAACACATGTTTCGCGCTTGTGGTTACTTTCGAAGAAAAATTATCACCATCAGGGTCGTAAAGCGCAAGAAATTCTGCACAGATTATCTTTCGTCGCTTTTTATGGTCTTCTGTTAGCGAGCGCGGAATCCAATGGGCACACAACTTTGAGTAGCCTCACTTGAGGACGAAGTTTGTCAGCACTACCAATAGAGACGTCTAGTTGTGCAGCGAGGTATTCTATTATTATCAGTCGATCACCTCGAATGAAAGAGTCCGCAAGTTGCAACACTGCAGGGGTTACAGCCGTGTGCAGTCAGCCGGCGCGCGGAAACCGTTAAGTTTTCGCGACCTTCTTGCGGTGATAAGTGCCTCGCCCGGGGACTCGCCGTGCTATGGTTCACTGCCAGGTATCCGTAGACTTTCTGCTAGCATCTATGAATATCTGCGATGATATGTTTTCCTTAAAGAAACTCAATGACAGTTCTCCGCTAGGAACGCATACATATAGCGCCGCCACGTAACGTAACTTCATGACACTATAGGGGCTGAAGTGGGAATATTCCACGATGTTCCAGAGCAAATTCCGCATTTTTTAACCGAAACTGGCCTAGAAACAAAAATGTGTTGCATTGCTTGTTGAACATCCCTCATACATCTACATCTACATACCATCATATGGTGCGTGGCCGAGGGTACCCGCTACTCATTTCATTTCCTGTCTGGATAGATGTCTACCTATTACACATTATGCACATTACGACCCTCTTCAACAGTCGGCGCTCTCTGCAGGCAATAGACGAGGTCGGCCTGTACGCTTTTGTGCTGTACGTGTCCCTTCACGTTTCCATTTCACTATCACATCGGTAACAGTGGACCTAGGGATGTTTAGGAGCGTGGAAATCTCGCATACAGATGTGTGACACAAGTGACACCCAGTCACCTGACCACGTTCGAAGGCAGTGAGTTCCATGGAGCGCCCCATTCTGCTCTGTCACCTTGTCTAAGGTCGCTGATATGGAGTACCTATCAGTAGGTGGCATGAAAAACGTATATTTTTGGGGGTGTCCAGGTACTTTTGATCACATAGTGTATTTTGATACTCGCATACTCACTCATCAAAATCTTTAGGCTATTCCCTTTAACTTAAAAACATGAACTTTGACAAGAAGCACAGTTTTGCAGTAGAAGTAATCGGAAAATTGTTAAATATAATTATATCACATAAAAATATTTATTTGCTATTAGAACTTGCACTGCATTCGTTATCCTTCAAAAACATAACAGAAAAGTATTACTGCGTGCAAACATAAAATGTAAGTTCCAGTCATGTTTTAGTAAGTGAATAAGAAATACTCGTCTTTCATTAAATCTTCTCTTGCGTCTTACGTAAACTGAGTCCTACTTGGACTTGGCCAGTTTTTTAATTAAAGTATAGATCCTCTTTTAACGTAACATAAGTGGGCTTGTAAGTGAACATTACATGTATTGTTTCAAGGCTTGTAACCTCCCCCTCACTTATCGACCTTAATGACAGTGAAAAATTAAACCGTGTGTACCTAATGGAAATTTGGGAAAAGCAATCGTCACTGAAGTTAATCTGTCGGTTAAGTGGGAGGTAAGGGTTACATCTAAATGAAAGGAAAAATGCAAATGAAATTGGTGGAAATTAATTTTGAAAAAGTGTAAAGGTAATAAAGAAAGTAAATGTGCGGTCGTTAAGTTAATAATTAACTGGCGTTAATTAGATATTTGAGATTTGGAGAAAATTACGGTCGCCAGTCCTATGGACAACTACTATAATAACTGAAAAAGAAAGGTTAATGCACATATAATTAGCATTAAAAGCGTGGCAACTGGAGATTGACACGTGTTGTGTGAAAACTGAATGTTTATCAGATGTAATAAATTTCGCTACACTCTGACTTAATTTAGCAAAAGAATTAATAAAACCTGAAAATTGAAAGTTAATTTAGTGACTGAAAGTAATAGTGAACTTTGTTTCTGAAGCACTACGGAATTACATAAAATAAGGTTTGTCTTGGGCTACCTCAACAATCATCTCAAAAACAACTTGAACCTACGCAATTTAGATATAAGAGATTTAACTTTGAACTTGAATTAAATGATTTTGAACAATTAACAATAGTAAAATTTAGTACGTACCAAGCTGAGCTGCAGTCACAGGTAAGCTAAAATATGGTAACAAAACTCACACTCTTAATTTGTGCTTGTGTAATCTAAATATTGTAGCCAGCCATGAATACTTTATTTGAATTTTGAAATTAAAGCAGTGAAATGGAATGATATTACTTTAATTAAACAGAGAACCGACTCGTGGAGATAACATCTTGGACCTACTGATAACAAACAGACCCGAACTTTTCGAATCTGTATGTACAGAGCAGGGAATCAGTGATCATAAGGCCGTTGCAGCATCCCTGAATATGGAAGTTAATAGGAATATAAAAAAAGGGAGGAAGGTTTATCTGTTTAGCAAGAGTAATAGAAGGCAGATTTCAGACTACCTAACAGATCAAAACGAAAATTTCTGTTCCGACACTGACAATGTTGAGTGTTTATGGAAAAAGTTCAAGGCAATCGTAAAATGCGTTTTAGACAGGTACGTGCCGAGTAAAACTGTGAGGGACGGGAAAAACCCACCGTGGTACAACAACAAAGTTAGGAAACTACTGCGAAAGCAAAGAGAGCTCCACTCCAAGTTTAAACGCAGCCAAAACCTCTCAGACAAACAGAAGCTAAACGATGTCAAAGTTAGCGTAAGGAGGGCTATGCGTGAAGCGTTCATTGAATTCGAAAGTAAAATTCTATGTACCGACTTGACAGAAAATCCTAGGAAGTTCTGGTCTTACGTTAAATCAGTAAGTGGCTCGAAACAGCATATCCAGACACTACGGGATGATGATGGCATTGAAACAGAGGATGACACGCGTAAAGCTGAAATACTAAACACCTTTTTCCAAAGCTGCTTCACAGAGGAAGACCGCACTGCAGTTCCTTCTCTAAATCCTCGCACAAACGAAAAAATGGCTGACATCGAAATAAGTGTCCAAGGAATAGAAAAGCAACTGGAATCACTCAATAGAGGAAAGTCCACTGGACCTGACGGGATACCAATTCGATTCTACACAGAGTACGCGAAAGAACTTGCCCCCCTTCTAACAGCCGTGTACCGCAAGTCTCTAGAGGAACGGAGGGTTCCAAATGATTGGAAAAGAGCACAGATAGTCCCAGTCTTCAAGAAGGGTCGTCGAGCAGATGCGCAAAACTATAGACCTATATCTCTTACGTCGATCTCTTGTAGAATTTTAGAACATGTTTTTTGCTCGCGTATCATGTCATTTCTGGAAACCCAGAATCTACTATGTAGGAATCAACATGGATTCCGGAAACAGCGATCGTGTGAGACCCAACTCGCCTTATTTGTTCATGAGACCCAGAAAATATTAGATACAGGCTCCCAGGTAGATGCTATTTTTCTTGACTTCCGGAAGGCGTTCGATACAGTTCCGCACTGTCGCCTGATAAACAAAGTAAGAGCCTACGGAATATCAGACCAGCTGTGTGGCTGGATTGAAGAGTTTTTAGCAAACAGAACACAGCATGTTGTTATCAATGGAGAGACGTCTACAGACGTTAGAGTAACCTCTGGCGTGCCACAGGGGAGTGTTATGGGACCATTGCTTTTCACAATATATATAAATGACTTAGTAGATAGTGTCGGAAGTTCCATGCGGCTTTTCGCGGATGATGCTGTAGTATACAGAGAAGTTGCTGCATTAGAAAATTGTAGCGAAATACAGGAAGATCTGCAGCGGATAGGCACTTGGTGCAGGGAGTGGCAACTGACCCTTAACATAGACAAATGTAATGTATTGCGAATACATAGAAAGAAGGATCCTTTATTGTATGATTATATGATAGCGGAACAAACACTGGTAGCAGTTACTTCTGTAAAATATCTGGGAGTATGCGTACGGAACGATTTGAAGTGGAATGATCATATAAAACTAATTGTTGGTAAGGCGGGTACCAGGTTGAGATTCATTGGGAGAGTGCTTAGAAAATGTAGTCCATCAACAAAGGAGGTGGCTTACAAAACACTCGTTCGACCTATACTTGAGTATTGCTCGTCAGTGTGGGATCCGTACCAGGTCGGGTTGACGGAGGAGATAGAGAAGATCCAAAGAAGAGCGGCGCGTTTCGTCACTGGGTTATTTGGTAACCGTGATAGCATTACGGAGATGTTTAATAAACTCAAGTGGCAGACTCTGCAAGAGAGGCGCTCTGCATCGCGGTGTAGCTTGCTCGCCAGGTTTCGAGAGGGTGCGTTTCTGGATGAGGTATCGAATATATTGCTTCCCCCTACTTATACTTCCCGAGGAGATCACGAATGTAAAATTAGAGAGATTAGAGCGCGCACGGAGGCTTTCAGACAGTCGTTCTTCCCGCGAACCATACGCGACTGGAACAGGAAAGGGAGGTAATGACAGTGGCACGTAAAGTGCCCTCCGCCACACACCGTTGGGTGGCTTGCGGAGTATCAATGTAGATGTAGATGTAGATGTAATGCTGACGTTTGAATATCAACGACACACGGGTTCATTTCGGAAAAGGAAGTGACCCTCCTTGGTAATGCAATTGGGACAATGAGCGACAAAGATTCATGCTAAGTTGCTGTATTTAAGTGATGCAAGTGGAACAGTTTGAAAAGCTGAGGTCTGCCATACAGTTCTAAAACTTTACGTGCTTTCAGTCTTCCTTGTTGGTTGAGTGAAGGTTTGAAGTCGTTGATCGAGGAGGTGGCGACAGTCACTTATTGTCGGCCGTCGCTGTTGCAGAAGCTGGATGTTGGCGCGCCTTCTTCTCAACACGGTCACCAGGCGAAATGGGCTCTTGATGTGTGCCAGCTAATGTTTCCCGTCCGCGACACCGTGCCAGAAACTATCATAGCAAGTCGAGCGCAGTTACATGCTGCCAAACCCCGAAAGCCGGCAACTCGCGGGAGCGTCACACAACACACCTGCTCCACCGCCCTACTCCAGCCAGACTCCCTCTGCCCACGCTCCATGCGGCAGAGTTAACACTACCAAAGATCCTAAACACTTTGGTTCTCCACACGACCTATCGATGTAATCGTTCGATAACATAGTTTTCCCTAGGCAAGACCCAGTGTAAAAATACAAATAATATTTACGAAACAAACCAATTATATGAGGGCCGTTCAGAAAGTAACCTCCGGTTGATTTAAAAAAATACACCAAGTTAAATAAAAATATTTTAATACATACATCTTACAACTACATCTTTGCACTATTTTTCTACATAGTCTCCATAGCGATTGAGGCACTTATCGTATCTCTTCACAAGCTTTGAAATTCCTTCTGCATAAAAATCACCCGCTTGTGCCTGGAGCCAGCCTGTGACCGCATCTTTGAGCTCTTCTTCGTCATCAAACCGCTGTGACCCGAGCCATTTCTTCAAATGCATGAAGAGGTGATAATCACTTGGCGCCAGGTCTGGGCTGTAAGGTGGATGGTTGATAACGTCCCACTTGAAGGACTCAAGAAGGGCTGTTGTTCTGCGAGCAGAGTGAGGACGGGCGTTATCGTGCAAAAAAACGATACCGGAAGTCAGCATACCACGGCGTTTGTTCTGTATAGCCCGTCGTAACTTTTTTATTGTTTCACAGTACACGTCTTGATTAATGGTCGTACCACGTTCCATGAATTCAACCAACAACACCCCTTTGGCATCCCAAAACACCGTTGCCATCAGTTTTCTGGCAGAAAAATCTTGCGAGGCTTTTCTTGGTTTGGTAGGCGAATTTGAATGTGCCCACATCTTTGATTGTTCTTTTGTCTCAGGGTTCACGTACTTAATCCAGGTTCCGTCACCGGTCACGATTCTGTTTAACAATGGTTCTCCTTCGTCCTCATAATGTGACAGAAAGTCTAATGCAGAGGCCATTCTTTGAGTTTTGTGGTGGTCGGTAAGAATTTTGGGCACCCATCGTGCACAGAACTTACGGTAACCCAATCTTGCTGTCACTATCTCGTACAAGAGAGTCTTAGAAATCTGTGGAAAACCAATAGACAACTCCGACATTGAGAAACGTCGATTTTGCATCAACTGTCTGAACGAGTTCATCAGTCACCAATGATGGTCTACCACTCCTCTCTTCATCATGAACGTTTTCTCGTCCACTTTTAAATAAACGTACCCATTCACGGACAACTCCTTCACTCATAACTCTTGGTCCGTACACGGCACAAAGCTCACGATGAATAGCTGCTGCAGAATATCCTTTGGCTGTAAAAAACCTTATGACAGCACGCACTTCACATTTGGCGGGGTTTTCTATTGCAGCACACATTTCAAACTGCCACAAAAACTAAACTAGCGCAGGTACGACGTTCACTCGACCACGGCTTGATGCCGACTGACCTGTTGAGTGCGTGAACGCACAGATGGCGTCGCTACTCCCCCCACAACCCGCACTGTGACCAATCGGAGGTTACTTTCTGAACCGCCCTCGTACATCGACTTAAATGCATAAATAAATATATACAAACAATTACAATATATAGAGACACAGAAATGTCATATCTTCAGGTAAAAAATAAGGAAAAAATTTATACACTCCTGGAAATGGAAAAAAGAACAAATTGACACCGGTATGTCAGACCCACCATACTTGCTCCCGACACTGCGAGAGGGCTGTACAAGCAATGATCACACGAACGGCACAGCGGACACACCAGGAACCGCGGTGTTGGCCGTCGAATGGCGCTAGCTGCGCAGCATTTGTGCACCGCCGCCGTCAGTGTCAGCCAGTTTGCCGTGGCATACGGAGCTCCATCGCAGTCTTTAACACTGGTAGCATGCCGCGACAGCGTGGACGTGAACCGTATGTGCAGTTGACAGACTTTGAGCGAGGGCGTATAGTGGGCATGCGGGAGGCCGGGTGGACGTACCGCCGAATTGCTCAACACGTGGGGCGTGAGGTCTCCACAGTACATCGATGTTGTCGCCAGTGGTCGGCGGAAGGTGCACGTGCCCGTCGACCTGGGACCAGACCGCAGCGACGCACGGATGCACGCCAAGACCGTAGGATCCTACGCAGTGCCGTAGGGGACCGCACCGCCACTTCCCAGCAAATTAGGGACACTGTTGCTCCTGGGGTATCGGCGAGGACCATTCGCAATCGTCTCCATGAAGCTGGGCTACGCTCCCGCACACCGTTAGGCCGTCTTCCGCTCACGCCCCAACATCGTGCAGCCCGCCTCCAGTGGTGTCGCGACAGGCGTGAATGGAGGGACGAATGGAGACGTGTCGTCTTCAGCGATGAGAGTCGCTTCTGCCTTGGTGCCAATGATGGTCGTATGCGTGTTTGGCGCCGTGCAGGTGAGCGCCACAATCAGGACTGCATACGACCGAGGCACACAGGGCCAACACCCGGCATCATGGTGTGGGAAGCGATCTCCTACACTGGCCGTACACCACTGGTGATCGTCGAGGGGACACTGAATAGTGCACGGTACATCCAAACCGTCATCGAACCCATCGTTCTACCATTCCTAGACCGGCAAGGGAACTTGCTGTTCCAACAGGACAATGCACGTCCGCATGTATCCCGTGCCACCCAACGTTCTCTAGAAGGTGTAAGTCAACTACCCTGGCCAGCAAGATCTCCGGATCTGTCCCCCATTGAGCATGTTTGGGACTGGATGAAGCGTCGTCTCACGCGGTCTGCACGTCCAGCATGAACGCTGGTCCAACTGAGGCGCCAGGTGGAAATGGCATGGCAAGCCGTTCCACAGGACTACATCCAGCATCTCTACGATCGTCTCCATGGGAGAATAGCAGCCTGCATTGCTGCGAAAGGTGGATATACACTGTACTAGTGCCGACATTGTGCATGCTCTGTTGCCTGTGTCTATGTGCCTGTGGTTCTGTCAGTGTGATCATGTGATGTATCTGACCCCAGGAATGTGTCAATAAAGTTTCCCCTTCCTGGGGCAATGAATTCACGGTGTTCTTATTTCAATTTTCAGGAGTGTAGAACAATAGATGGAAATAGGAGGATACGCGTTTCCGGCGTTACAGGCTGATGATCCAAAACATTACGATCACTGCCGATCGTGGGACTAAACGCCGCCTTCTGCCATTTGGGACACATGACGTGATATGGAAACTGTACTGTCGTAGCCGAGAAGAATGAGGAATCGTTCGACGATACGAGACGCAAATGGGGAAATCGACAGACATAAACAACATCGACAGAATGCAGATTTTTATGGTCGACGACAGAAAAGGATAACTACGGAAACGGAGTAGCTGGTAGGCTTGCCTGCCATGTAAAGCATGACACGCGGCGATCTGTGTCAGATCTGACGAGAGAGTGCAATGCTGGTAGTTCGCACAAGTGTTACGGAGTACACCGTCCACCGCGCGTTGTCAAACATGGAGCTCTGCAGCAGACGAACCCTACGTTTTTGCATATACAGGGTGTTACAAAAAGGTACGGCCAAACTTTCAGGAAACATTCCTCACACACAAATAAAGAAAAGGTGTTATGTGGACAAGTTGATTCGGTGCTTGTGTTGACATGCGACTCATTGCTCTACAGTACTAGCATCAAGCACATCAGTACGTGGCATCAACAGGTTAGTGTTCATCACGAACGTGGTTTTGCAGTCAATGCAATGTTTACAAATGCGGAGTTGGCAGATGCCCATTTGATGTATCGATTAGCACGGGGCAATAGCCGTGGCGCGGTACGTTTGTATCGAGAACGAAGGTGACCCGACAGGAAGACGTTCGAAGCAATTAATCGGCGTCTTAGGGAGCACGGAACATTCCAGCCTATGACTCGCGACTGGGGAAGACCTAGAACGACGAGGACACCTGCAATGGACGAGGCATTTCTTCGTGCAGTTGACGATAACCCTAATGTCAGCATCAGAGAAGTTGCTGCTGTACAAGGTAACGTTGACCACGTCACTGTATGGAGAGTGACACGGGAGAACCAGTTGTTTCCGTACCATGTACAGCGTGTGCAGGCACTATCAGCAGCTGATTGGCCTCCACGGGTACACTTCTGCGAATGGTTCATCCAACAATGTGTAAATCCTCATTTCAGTGCAAATGTTCTCTTTACGGATGAGGCTTCATTCCAACGTGGTCAAATTGTAAATTTTCACAATCAACATGTGTGGGCTGACGAGAATCCGCACGCAATTGTGCAGTCACGTCATCAACACAGATTTTATGTGAACGTTTGGGCAGGCATTGTTGGTAATGTCTTGATTGGGCCCCATGTTCTTCCACCTACGCTCAATGGAGCACGTTATCATGATTTCATACGGGATACTCTACCTGTGCTGCTAGAACATGTGCCTTTACAAGTACGACACAACATGTGGTTCATGCACGATGGAGCTCCTGCACATTTCAGTCGAAGTGTTCGTACGCCTCTCAACAACAGATTTGGTGACCGATGGATTGGTAGAGGCGGACCAATTCCTTAGCCTTCACGCTCTCCTGACCTCAACCCTCTTGACTTTCATTTATGGGGGCATTTGAAAGCTCTTGTCTACGCAACCCCGGTACCAAATGTAGAGACTCTTCGTGCTCGTATTGTGGACGGCTGTGATACAATATGCCATTCTCCAGGGCTGCATCAGCGCATTAGGGATTCCATGCGACGGAGGGTGGATGCATGTATCCTCGCCAACGGAGGACATTTTGAACATTTCCTGTAACAAAGTGTTTGAAGTCACGCTGGTACGTTCTGTTGCTGTGTGTTTCCATTCCATGATTAAAGTGATTTGAAGAGAAGTAATAAAATGAGCTGTAACATGGAAAGTATGCATTTCCGGATACATGTCCACATAACATATTTTCTTTCTTTGTGTGTGGGGAATGTTTCCTGAAAGTTTGGCCGTACCTTTTTGTAACACCCTGTATAATCGTTATTGTTCTGGTGAAAGACGTATGGAAATGCGTAAAGCTCCATCTCTGACAATATTATTGTTCTGATTGAGAGAGAGAGAGAGAGAGAGAAAGAAATTTATTACTCTTCCAACAAATCATGAAAAAACAAATTCTCTTGTATCTGACTGCGAATATAAAAAATATTATGTAACATCTACCAATTAATACAATAATGCTCCTGCCCGCGACAGGCAACTTACCTCGTCTTCTCGCTGCAACTGCGTGAATATTCTACATCCAGCAACATGCTACAATAATTCAAAAGAAATACGGCGGTGCAAGCAAAGTTCAATGCATGGCAACAACTACTGATACAAATACCGACATTAGAAACTGAATGATCAGGAGGGGTCTGGTCAACAGGCGTTAAACGGTGTAAAAAAATGAAAGAAACCAATGAAAACTTTTAATTTACTGTATTCTGACAACTGACAGTTTAAACACTGACAAGCTTTACTTGGACCTTTCCTTTATCTCGAAACAGTGATATACAACAACTTTAATTATTCCAAAAGGTCTATAACCAATAATCACGTATCTGGACACAATAAACATACGAATATTTCTCTCAGCATGTATACACAAATCTGACAGAATCCCTCCAGTGCGCAAGCAAATTAAAAAAAAAAAATCCTCAATTATTACCGAAGTCTTCTCTGGCGCTACTGTAGTTGGGAGTCACGAACGATGGGGGTCTAGTTTAGGCTTGTTTTGCGTACCTTTGCCACACTTACTCAGACAGCCAATAGTGTTGTGTGCGCTCTACTCTGAATGCCGTGGGTAAATGTGAGCATTAAACGTGATCGTAGCCAGTTGTTTAGTGAATTTCTATTTCATCTGTTGCGAGTTGTTACCGCTGATGGTGGTGGTAAGTGATAAATTCCGCATAAGCAAGCGAGACAAATAATTTACAGATACATGCTTCCTTCAAGCGGAAAGCACGCGCATGCGCGTATCGCAACTGTCGCTTGGAATCGTCAACAATGCCATCCCCGTTCGTGCCTCGACATGCGCGAACCGTCATCGTTTTTGGATTGGACTATAGCACAAACACGGCAGGCTGCGACCTCATCTGTCACGCGGCTTCTCTGTACCGCAGGCTGCGTCTGACAACGCTCAACAACTGTTCACTCGCTACCACTCGCCTGGATAATACACTACTGGCCATTAAAATTGCTACACCACGAAGATGACGTGCTACAGACGCGAAATTTAAACGACAGGAAGAAGATGCTGTGATATGCAGATGATTAGCTTTTCAGAGCATTCACACGAGATTGGCGCCGGTGGCGACACCTACAACATGCTGACATGAGGAACGTTTCCAATCGATTTCTCATACACAAAGAGCAGTTGACCGGCGTTGTCTAGTGAAACGTTGTGATGCCTCGTGTAAGGAGGAGAAATGCGTATCATCACGTTTCCAACTTTGATAAAGGTCGGATTGTAGCCTATCGCGATTGCGGTTTATCATATCGCGACATTGCTGCTCGCGTTGGTCGAGATCCAATGACTATTAGCAGAATATGGAATCGGTGGATTCAGGAGAGTAATACGGAACGCCGTGATGGATCCCAACGGCCTCGTATCACTAGCAGTCGAGATGACAGTCATCTTATCCGCATGGCTGCAACGGATCGTGCAGCCACGTCTCGATCCCTGAGTCAACAGATGGAGACATCTCCAAGACAACAACCATCTGCACGAACAGTTCGACGATGTTTGCAGCAGCATGGACTATCAGCTCGGAGACCGTGGCTGCGGTTACCCTTGACGCTGCATCACAGACAGGAGCGCCTGCGATGGTGTACTCAACGACGAACCTGGGTGCACGAATGGCAAAACGACATTTTTTCGGATGAATCCAGGTTCTGTTTACAGCATCATGATGGTCGCATCTGTGTTTGGCGACATCGCGGTGAACGCGCATTGGAAGCGTGTATTCGTCGTCGCCATACTGGCGTATCACCCGGCGTGATGGTATAGGGTACCATTGGTCACACGTCTAGGTCACCTCTTGTTAGCACTGACGGCACTTTGAACAGTGGACGTTACATTTCAGATGTGTTACTACCCGTGGCTCTACCCTCCATTCGATCCCTGCGAAACCCTACATTTCAGCAGGATAATGCACGACCGCATGTTGCAGGTCCTGTACGGGCCTTCCTGGATACAGAAAATGTTCGACTGCTGCCTCGGCCAGCACATTCTCCAGATCTCTCACCAAATGAAAACGTCTGGACAATGGTGGGCGAGCAACTGGCGCGTCACAATACGCCAGTCACTACTGTTGATGACCTGTGGTATCGTGTTGAAGCTGCATGGGCAACTGTACCTGTACACGCATCCAATCTCTGTTTGACTCAATGCCCAGGCGTATCAAGGCCGTTATTAGGGCCAGATGTGGTTGTTCTGGGTACTGATTTCTCAGGATCTATGCACCCAAAATGCGTGAAAATGTGATCACATGTCATTTCTAGTGTAATATATTTGTCCAATGAATTCCTGTTTATCATCTGCATTTCTTCTTGGTGTAGCAATTTTAACGGCCAGTAGTGTATATCAGACAGAGTTTGAGGATGCACACCACAGCAAAATCTGTGGCCAACTTTCAAAATAACTATTAAAGTCAAACTTTCTAGCGTTTCTTGTTACTTTTTTTTTATCTGTAACAGAGAAGTCAAGTAAAAATTTTTATAGATTTTGTTTTCAAAATGCTTTCATAATGAAATAATTTCATAAAACTTTTCATCTGCTATTTCACTCCGTTAGGGTGCCGAATTTCCAAAAACACTGAAACAAGTATTATTTATTTCTGATAAAGAAGTCAAATACCAGTTTTCATGGATGTAATTTAAAACAATTTTCACCTACTATTTCACCACCCTAACAGCTATATTTCCAAAAACGCTGAAACATTTAATTCTGACCGAGAAACCAAATACCAATTTTCCTAGTTCTAGCTTCAAAATTGCCTTGATAGTGACTTTTTTTTTTTAAAAAAAAACCTTTCAGCTCCTATTTCATCCCTTTAGGGGTGGAATTTTGATGAGTCAGACATTCTGGAAATATATATATATATATATATATATCCTTCTATTGCCTCGGTGCTCCTACATTCCTCCAAAATCTAAACTGATTTTCCCCAAGCTGATCTACCAGTTTTTCCATTCTTCTGTAAAGGATTCGTGTTAGTACTTTGCAGCCGTGACTTATTAAACTTATAGTTCGGTAATTTTCACACCTGTCTGCACCTGCTTTTTTTGAAATTGGAATTGTTATACTCTTCTTGAAATCTGAGAGCATTTCTCCTGTCACACTCATCTTGCTCATCAGATGGAAGAGTTTTGTCGTAGCTGGCTCTCCAAAGGCTATCAGTAGCTGTACAGGAATGTTGTCTACTCCCAGGGCCTTGTTTCGACTTAAGTCTTTCAGTGCTTTGTCAAATTCTTTAGGCAGTTTCATATCTCTCTTCTCTTCTTTCTTTACGTCCGCTTCCATTTCCATAATATTGCCCTCAAGTACATATCCCCTACCCTCCATATACTTCTTCCAGCTTTCTGCTTTCCCTTCTTTGCTTAGGACTGGTTTTCCATCTGAGCTCTTGATGTTCATGCACCTGCTTCTCTTTTCCCCAAAGGTCTCTTTAATTCTCCTGCAGGCAGCATCTGTCTTACCCCTAGTGATACATGATTTTACCTCCCTACATTTGTTCTCTAGCCATTTTGCACTTCCTGTCGACCTCATTTTTAGACGTCTGTATTTCCTTTCGCCTGCTTCGTTTATTGCATTTTTATATTTTCTCCTTTCATCGATTAAATTTAGTATGTTTTGTGTTACCCAAAGATTTCTGCTAGCCCTTGTCTTTTTACCTACTTGATCCTCTGCTGTGTTCAATATTTCATCTCTTAAAGCTGCCCATTCTACTATATTCTTTTCCCCTGTCCTTGTCAATCGGTCGCTGATGCTCCCTTTTAAACTCTCAACAGCCTCTGGTTCTCTCAGTTTATCCAGCTCCCATCTCTTTAAGTTCCTACCTTTTTGCAGTTTTAATCTGCAGTTCGTAACCAATAAATTGTGGTCAGCTTCCAAATATGCCTCTGGAAATGTCTTACAGTTTAAAGTCTGGTTCCTAAATCTCTGTCTACCATTCTATAATGAATCTGAATCCTTCCAGTGCCTGCAGGTCTCTCCCACGTATACAACCTTCTCTCATGATTCTTAAAACAAGTGTTAGCTATGATTAAATTATGCTCTGTGCAAGATTCGACCAGGAGGCTTCCTCTTTCATTCCATTCCCCCGATCCATATTTACCTACTACTTTTCCTTCTCTTCTTTTTCCTAGTATCGAATTCCATTCCCCAAGCGACTGTTAAATTTTCGCCTCCTTTAACTATCTGAATAATTTCTTTTATTTAAACACAAATTTCCTCAATCTCCTCCTCATATCCTGACCTAGTTTGGCATATAAACTTGTACTTACCCGCCAGGGTAGCCGAGAGCGCCAACGCGCTGCTTCCTGGACTCGGGTAGGCGCGCCGGCCCCAGATCGAATCCGCCCGGCGGATTAACGACGACGGCAGGTGTGCCAGCCAGCCTGGATGTGGTTTTTAGGCGGTTTTCCACATCCTGCTAGGTGAATACCGGGCTGGTCCCCACGTCCCGCCTCAGTTACGCGACTCGCAGACATTTGAAACACATTCACACTATTTCACGATTTACACTAGACGCAGACAGCTGGGATACACTAATTCCGTCCTGGGGGGCATGAGGTGGCGGCAGGAAGGGCATCCGGCAACCCCTTAACATTAACATGCCAAATCTGGTTAACCATGGCCGACCCTGCGTCACTGTGGGACAAGGCGCAAGCGATATATATATATATATATATATATATATATATTTCTTTATGTTGGTAAACCAGTTATTCTGACGTTAGTGAATTCTCAATCTTAAACTACTTGACAGAATTTTCGCTTTTCAGAACACAATAATCAGTGACAAATTTAACAGGCGGTTCCGGTAGGACTCCAATGGATATTCAATTTGGTGGAGCCGTGGCGTCCTTTCAGCAACAACGGTTTTACGTTTGTATTGTGTTGTAATAAATGAATGCACTCCACCATCTGCATAATATCTTATGTCTACATACATAATCCGCAACTCACTGAATAGTGTATGGTGTAGGGTACCTTGCACCCCTGCCAGTCATTCCCTTTCATGTTCCAATAGCAAATGGAGCGTTGAAAAAACGACAGTCTATATGCCTCCGTACGAGCCTTAATTTCCATTATCTTATCGTCGTAGTCCTTACTTTGGCGGCAGTAGAACCATTTAAAGAATACCTTCTATTCTTCAAGTTAAATGTTCTTTTAAATGGTTTGCATACAGCAGAGCATGGTGCAAGACTCGCTCGATTGCGCAGATAATGGCTGGTGTTGTTGAAATTTCGAAACAATTAGTAGGAAAAGATGCAATTAAAATCATCTCCGATTACAGGCTCTCGATATAGAAGCACCGTTTGCTGCCAGTACGAATGATGTCACAAAATTCTTATCCTGGCATGAAAAAACAGTTACTCTTCCAATGCGAAATAACGGCAAGGGCGCGGTAATAAGTGTCATCAAAAGCAAGAGTCGACTTTTATTTGTATCCTCTATTATAATACAGAAAGCACGATATACATTTTGAATAATAATGATGACAATCTCTTGGTCCAATTTTACTTAAAAATTACTTCTATCATGACCGATACGGAGTCTTAGTATCTTTCTTTCCTTGCAAGAGAATCGATAACGAACAAATGACTGGTAACAGCGAGCACAATACGCACTGGACGAAAAAGATGACTACTATACAGACAATAAGAACTCTGGTGAACAGAAACCTCGTAGCTCTTAGTACAACGTGACATGCTATACGTTCTGCAGTCAGCTGCAAATGTGGTTTCTCCAAATTGTCTCAATAGTGTTTCTCGACTCTCATTTTACACGAATCGTCTCCGTAACCTTCGCGTGTTGATCGAATCTACTGGTAACGATGCTAACAGCACGCCTCTGAATTGCTTCGTTGTACTCCGTAATCCGACTTGGTGGGGATCTCAAACACTCGTGCAGTATAGACGAATGGTTTGCAGAGTGGTACATACGCGGTCGCCTTTATAGATCGGCCACTCTTCCCTAAAATTCTCCCAATACACCGAAGTCGACCAGTCGCCTTCCCTACGACCGTTCTTACATGCTGGTTGCATTTCGTATTGCTTTGCAACGTAACTCCTAGATATTTAATCGAGGTTACTGTGTCAAACAGCACACCACAAACACTTCAGTAACGTACCAGGATTGTTATTCCTACTCATCTGCAATTAACTTACATTTCTCTAAGTTTAGAGCAAGCTCCCAATCATCAAATACAAATTCCCTGTAATAGAGCGTCGTGAGCAAACATTCTCAAATTGCTGCTCATCCTATCTGTCAAATCATTATGTCTGTCGACATTTCCAAGTTCTTTTATATATTGACAAGAGTGTGAAATAATATCTGGTTCCTCAGCATTTTCCGGATTTTGTTATTAAATCATAGTCGGTCTTTTCCGACCTTAATCCACTTACTCGGCACATATTTCAACAGGGCGTGATTTACAATCAGTTTAAACTTCGCTCGTAGTTCCTCTAGATCAGACATATTGGAACTAAATGATGTCCATTCATTGTCTAAGTAGGATGCTAACAACCGCTTATCTCCTCTTTCCTGCGGAAATACTCTTCTAGCCGTCCTGATAGATTTGTTAACTTCACTAACCATTGCGATGACATCATGGTCACTAGTCACTGACTGTACTGACACTGTCGATAATGTCTGGCCTGTTTGTAGCTACGTAGAGACATGCTGTAAAGGAGATGAAGCTGTGGTTTTACGTGATATGGATCACGAGGTATCGAGAGATGTGGCGCAGTGGGTGAGGCATTGGATTCACTTTCGGGTGGATCAACTTACAAATTCAGATTTAGGGGTCATACTCTTAGCTTGAATCGTTTTAAGTACATGTCAGAGAACGCTTTTCTTCAAATAGGCCAATATTGCCTCCCTTCCCGACTTTTGCTCGTCTGAGCTACAGTGTGATTTAAATTTGTTGGTATCTCACGGTTAAGGTTACTAGTTGTCGCGAAATTTATTACTGTAACACCCCACCCGTCACTTATCTGGTTTTGGTGTGTGTTCACCCCAGGTAATTGACTAACAGATCAACAGAGAGTGCAAAACTGCCGCAATATCGGATAACACAAAGAAAGTAATAAGGCCCTGTGACTCCTGATTGAACTGCGGTGGCAGTGTTGACATTAATTGATTCAGAATTGGTCCCTTTTAATTAAAAAGGGGTGCACATTGATGTTATATTCAGCTATTGAACACCAGATGCAAATGTTGAACATAAAATTAATTAAGAATGTGACTTGGGATTTCAACTACTTGATTGAAAATAGATGCAGTCGATTAGCACAGATTTATTTTAACTGACGACCTTCAATCATCACATTACATGACATGACTCTCCTAACAGGCAGTGGTAATAAATTGCATTTGCATGGAGTAAAGCGTGATAAATCAAAAGTAATTCCTATTGACTGACCCAAGCGTAATGCGAAGTGCGAGAAGAATTCTACAATACACGGCCCATGAAACCCTCGTGGAAACTTTGCCGACATGATCCAACAAATTAATTAATCAGTGGCCGAAGCGGGCGCAATATCACTGAATTCAGCGTGGCGGAACGGCGTCGTTGTGTGGACGTTGGCCGACCTCATGGTGCTGCAAGGCTGTGCTCATCTATTCACTCCTAGCTATCTTGCTCAGTACATAGCTGAACCAAAACTTCCTATCTCCAAGCTCAATCGTTCCCTTTGCTAAGTCCTAAACTGCAGAGATGCTCACTCTTTCTCAGGCAAGCTGAGTCAAGAATGTCACGTCCGCACTCTAGGCAAGCTGGGAATGGAAGACCTCTACTGAGACTTCTGCCAGTCCGCTCTTGACCTCGATTTCCCCTCCAGCAAAATCACTTACGCCAATTGCAGCGCAAGTCGCATTAATTATGTGCCACTTCCCAGTGCTGACCAATGCCTGCTCTGGGAAGTGAACAAATTTCCACAAAATTTCCCTTCCTCTCAACCTCTTCTATTTAGCTCCCCCTAGGCCACCCATCAAGGTTAGCGTCTGCACAAACACCAAGTTTTCCGGAATTCTGACTCCCAGGAGAGCACTTCAAATTCCTTGGTCCTACGTTCCCATCAGAGGCCGGCGTATTTCATGCTGTCACTCTTCACCTGATTTACTTCAGGCTCAGCGGACTGTGAATTCACCGTGAAGTTGCTATAGTCACGAACACGCATATTTTGACATCTGTTGACCGCTCCACCGTAGCTTTGTGCGGATTTCTCGCATGTTTCACAGAAAACGGGACAACGGACATTTGTCAACAGGTGTAAAGTTCTCCGTCTGTTCCCCGGTACATCAGCATGGGGTCGGGGTCAACCACCCATGCTGTCACTCTTCTTAAGGCAGCTGGAGGCCGCGCCGCGTTACCACTTTCTCAGAGCTTGAGCCGCCCTAAGCTGCCTATTGTCGCTTCCCTTCACCGTTCCACATCCGGCCACTATCAATTCTAAATACTTCCCTGGGGTAAACTAGCGTCCAGTAAATCGACTCACTTCCACAAAGTTTTCATGTCGTGTGAATTACTTTAAAACCATCAACCGATATTAATTATTCCACTACGTCCTTACTATACCCTCTACAAGATGCATTGTGCCTTGTCAGTCATTTTGTTCAGCTCTACTGTTCGTTCAACGTGAGTAAGGTGATCTTTAATGACTTCATGTAAGGGGCATAGTACTTGCCATCTTACATTACAAGCAGCAAATGTGGTCACATAATATTTCGACTCACAAGAATGACTTCAAAAGTACCTCATTTGACAAGTGACCTTTCCAAAAGTGTGTGTCACATTGCATCTAATACTTATGAACTTAGGAAAAAAAGGTTTTTTCCAGTTTTCCAGTAATTAACCTGTAAAAAGTGTTGAGTTTAAAGTCTCTATACCCTATAAAAATCTCAAAAATCTCGTAATATTCTGAGTAATGAGTTGCGTTATATATCTTTACAGAGTCTACCCTAAGCCCCTCTTTCAACTACTTTCTTTGCACATTATAAGAAACTTACATGTGCACCACACCGCAACGGCTCATTGAGAGGGAGCTGACAATGCCAGCTGCCACTGGTTTATTGCTAACGTATTTCACACTGCTAGCTGTTGTATGCCAACCACTTAAAGAACCCTAAGTGAACGTGTAACGTTTGGGGCATTATAACCATGGTAGTTACATCGTCAGAGCTTGTAATTACAATACACTGCACAGGTAACTGAATTATAATCCCTCGTTGTTCTACCTTGGCTACTTACAAACTTTCTGTAGATGACATGTAGAATGAAAATTATCAACTCACGTAATACATCTATATCTATACTCCGTAGGCCATCTTATGATGTATGGTGGAGGGTGCTTTGAGTATTACTGTCAGTCTACCCACTCCCCACCTGCCAACCCTGTTACTGTCGTGAATGGTGAGCAGGAAGAACGATTGGTAGTAAACTTCCGTGTGAGCTCAAGTTTATATAATTTTACCTTCACAGTATTTTTGCTAGATAATTACACGTAGAAGGAAGCAATATGACACGACCGTATAGCCGCGCGCGTTAGCACGCCGCTTTCGGGATTAGGAGAGGCTCTTCGATTCCGGATCGAATCCGGCAGGCGGGTTAATGATGGGGATCGATGTGCCAGCCAGCGTGGATGTGGTTTTTAGGCGGTTTCCCACATCCCACAATCAATACCGGGCTGTTACCATATTCTTGTCTCAGTTATGCGATCTGCAAATATTTTGCAAACGTTCTCACACTTTCACACGAGTACTACAGGATGGTCATAAAGTCTCAAGCCATTTCTACGAAATATACTTGCATAAAAGGCAAGTATGTTTATTGTTAGTCTATATATACTCTTGAAACGTCCCCTTAGAAAAATTATACATGACTGTCCTTAAACTGATACACAATATTTTTTAGCGCAATGCAATCTGACTTTCAAAAATCCCTACAAAAGAATGGCCCTGACTAACATTAACCTATACGTTTCACAAATCACTTACCTCACAAAAATCTTCGTTACTCGAACTACTGCAGTACAGCGAGCGCCACTACTGCCAGCTAAATAAAAGATTCAAACTACGGAAGGCACTAACTACTGATAGGCATAGTTAGCAAATGAAAGATTTTAATAGAGAACAAACAATGTATTTACCTTAATAGTCATAATATATATAGCAGTTCATGACAAATTTCAAAACTCCGCCATCTCTCTCCCCACATCCACCACTGCTGGCAGCTCACCTCCAACTGCGCAACGCTACGCGCTGTTCACATCCAGCTGCTGCTGCCCAACACTACAACGGCAGACAACAATGCAAACTAGACACAGACTGCACACAGCACAGCCAGTGATTTTTATACAGAGGTGGCGTTACCAATAAAAAAAACCTAAACAGCCTACTTACATAGCCCCCATGCTCCCCACAAAAAAATTTTACAAATTGTTTTGGGCAGTGGCCAATAATGATTTGATAAAATTTTTCATAATTACAATAACAAAGATATCAAATGCACACACTTATTGATACAATGTTGGTCAAAAGCTAAACTTTCTCACAGTCCATAAAGACAGTCCTAATCGTTCATCACAGTAAAATAGTAGTGTTTTTCTCAAAGTCTGAGCAGTAAAAGAAAATGCACACGGAAGTAGTGGATTTCCATGCAATCTTGAAGAAGTAGTGTTGTCCTTCCAACAGAAAGACAGTGCTGACTCTTGACATGCAGACAGGTACTGGTCCACAACAGAGCAAACCCACAGCAGAGTCAGTCGACATTTTGAAGAATATTGGTAGGTAGGTCATCACAGAGCAGACCCACCGTAGTCCTGGTAGAGATTATGGTATTGGTGGGCCACCAGAGGTGCAGACCCACTGTAGTCCTTGTAGAAATAATGGTATTGGTGGGCCATCAAAGATGCAGCCCCAATGTAGTCCTTGTAGAGATGGCCAGCAGCCATCTGCTGCGACTGTGCTGGTGTACAATCACCATCGAAGAGTCTTGCAGAGAATATAGCAAGTCCATAAACCACCACTTGTGCACTCACAAAGTTTTTGGAATTGTCCTTAGAACCAGCAATGCTGTTATCCAGTCCATTGCTGAAATTTAACACACGTGCAAACACTAACAGTCCCTACTTCTCACATATTTCCACATACTATGACCAACAGAAACGTGTGCAGTGAAATGGAACTTACAAGTTACTTAATTTGATGAACTGGTGTCAAGTACAATTTTATAACATAAGAACACAATAACAAAGGTACAAAACACATCATTAAAACATAATAATACAGATAACATTTCTAGTAATAGGGGCTTTACAAAAGAATAGAAATAGGCATATACATCAGTGTTACAGGAATTATGACATAAGTAAATACATAAAAGATCAGAATAACTTTTGAAACATCAACTTCACACATGAGCAACAAAACAGAACAGATAAATAATGTCTAAACATCTTTACAAAGTAAATAACATAGTATTTGAAAAATTCTACAACGTAAATCTTATTAGCTAAACACATAAAGACAGAAAAAAGACAAATACACAAGGATACATAAACACATAGTGGGATAACACAAGGAAAGGACAAGGTTTGTTTTACTGCAGTATTTTGCAAACAAAACTTTCTTTACTTCTCGGAGATCTCCCTTCGTTCTTCATTATTTCCAAAAGTCCTATCTATACCTGCTTTCTGTACTTTTCTTGTATAGCCTCTCAGTGCATTTCATCAAATTCATCGCAATTCAGTCTCTTATAGGCTACCCCCTGCTAAACTAAGGGACGAGGCAATGTAGCAGCACAAAACAATTGACACAAACAGAAATGACAAAAAAATGGAAAACTGCAAAGGAAGCAGCATAAATTAGCAAAGCAAATGGAATATTACAACTAATATAAGGCAATGCACAGCAAACAAGAAAAATAAATCAGTAGTAAAACTAGATTAACAGAGTAATACAAAGTGAAATTTAATAACACTATGCCTGGAGAACAGCAGCAGTAAATGCTATAACTTATACCTAAGCATGACAAAGCTCAAGCAGAAAAAATAGTACACTAAAGACAACAATACAGATGAAGGAAGTGTATAATCACATCTTAATGTCTATGTAATTAAAGTGGTGCACCACAACTATTTCTACAAAAGAAATTACCAAGTACTTGAAAAGAAAATTATATGCAGTTACTGTTATTAGTCCCTTCTTATTGTTCTTTCGATTCCAAGAGCTTTTTTCGAAGAATGTGGGTCATAAAATAATTATTTAATATATCTGTTGACAGAAAGTGTTCACATTAGCAAATGCATTTAATTTTATTTTATAAAACTAATGCTGCAACATAGCTGGAAACCAGATATCAAATGAAATAAGCAATTACGCAAACCAAAGCATAAAAATATCATTCAATAGTCATGCGACATTTCATAAGATAGTAGAAATTCTCTAAACTCTCGTAGAAAGACGCTTGTCATAATCAGGTGTGCAGATGTAAGTATCTTTCCAAGTAATGAGTGTGTCGTATTTGCGATGCTTTCTACAAAGGAATGTCAATAGCGAGGATAATGGCCTTTTTTATCTCTCCACCTAATGGCTTTCTTTTGTCAGACGACTACCTCTCAGCTGGGCGCCCAAAAACGCATTACGTCAAGGTCACTTACCTTTCTTAACGAAATATTTACGACAGCAGTTTCCGCTACAGTGACAGTCTCATATAAAAATTTCATAGGTCGAGAATTTGCGTTACAAATGTAGAAACAAAATCCTGTAAATATAACAGTGTCCAAAAATTTTTCGCCAGCATTGTGATACATTCACGCATTTACACACATTTCATAACTCTTAAAGTATGATTCTTGGTTTCCAACATCCTTTTTCATAAGTCAGAGTCCCTAACCACTACTCCTTATTCCTTACCTTATTACACATATACATATTCATCAACACATCTTCAATATTTCATCATAATAAATACGTAGCATAATCAGATTCCTCATATAGCATCATCTATCATAAACATACCTCAAAAGCATAATACACATCGTCGACGTAATAATAACATCATAAAGCCTCAGCCAAATCTCAAAAACGTCGTAGCTTTCTGCAATAATTTCAAACCCTAAAAAATATTCTCTGTTCATTTCAATAGTGTCATCTACCTCAAACGTACTTTAAAAATCATGATCCCATACCAAATACATCATTCAAAGCTCTCATAGTATCACAAAGCTTCCAAAAAAGTATGAACAGTTCACATAGTACAGACAAAATACCCAACTGTGTAATTGCGTAAATATGTGTCACTGATGTAGTAGAAAAAATGATCAGATAGCTGTGTAATTTGTGTGTTAGAGAAATATGGTACCGATGTGTAAAGTTGTATAGGCAAATACCATATTAGCTAGGGCTCCTTGTGCTTGCCACACACATGGTACACAAAGTAAGCGTGTACCCCCCTGAGGATTAATGTAATTATACCCTCAGGTGTTACAGATTACAGCAATGGAATGAAATGTATCATGGAAAACCTTTGTATCATGGTACTTCAAATATCTTTAAAAATAAATGATTTAAGTACAAAATTAATCACTCAAATACGTGTCCTGTAGCGCTAAATGTGCGCCTTGCTGTAAGATAATCTCTGTGGAAGTGTCGTAGTTATCGTCCTCCGAAAGCTAAGTTCTGCAGAAGCCAATGTACTTACCTCATGATACACCAAATTTCAAGTAAACCAAAATGTTGCATTAAAATCTCATTAGCAGTACTGATAAATGTTCTAAGTATGTGAGCCTTATAGTCGTTACGTAATCGTGCAACTAACAAGCAAGAATGTACACACACAATAACACTGTGTCGTCTGTTCACAATAACAATGCATTCGTAATTTCTGTTTAAATAAGTTCTCTTGGTTCTTGACTGGATATTTAATTTCAAACATTGTTGCATACTAGAAATGTGAAGTGAAAAGTTTTATAGCAAAGACTAAGTTAAAAAGCAAATTATCTTTCAATAAACGGTTTTACATGTGAAATGTGGTGTAAACCTTTACTCTTCCTAGTACGCAGAGTTTTAGTTTCAACGGAATCATCGTGTGGTATATGTTGGTAAGGAATACTGGAATTTTTCTCAAGGTTAGCGTCTATGTTATTTTTCTCTGAGCCAGCCGGCGCACGCGGCTACCTGCTGTGCGAGTCATTGTCTGTCTCTTTGTTGGTGCACGTCGTTATTGGGATTAGGAGACCTAGCTTCTACAAATTCACGCTGTCGAAAGTGCCCTGCTCTGTTTGAATCTCGCCAGTTCTGATGAATTTCAGGTCTGTCGTTATGATTATCTCGTCTGTCGTCATGTCGGTAGATTTCATAATTTCTTTCTTGTCGGTCATGTGGTGGAGAATTTCTTCCTGAATCGTAACTGCGCGCTGAACTGTTGCGTCTGAAGTTATTCTGTCTCCCATGATAATAATAGTTCTGGTTGCCATATTGTCTGTTTCTATGATTGTCTCTGTCATATTCATTACTACAGAAATGTGATCTTTCTTTGTAACTACTATTACTCTGCCAGTGGTTGTCATATGGGTGGTGTCTGTTTTGGTCACGATTTGCGTTGTAAGAATAGCCTTGTCGTGTCCAGTTATTGTTTCTGTCATCGCGGAATTGTGACGTATGTGACCTGTAGTGATTGTTTTCCTGTTTTCGCATCCGGCGACTGCCTGTGTCAATTTCTAATTCTTGTAATAGTCCCTGAAAAGCTTCAATGTCGTCTTTGCAACGTCCTCCTAAAATAATATGTCGTAAATGTTCAGGCAATTTGAGTAAGCAAATGCGGATGAGTTCTGAGGGGCTGTATGGGTTTGAAAGATACTGATTCTTATGCAACATGTCTTCAAAATATTTGACAAGACTGGAAAATTCTGATTGTTCAAAGTGTTTCATTATCATGATGCTATGTTTTACTCGGTCTTGTGTAGCTTGAGACCAATATGCTGAGAGGAAGGTATGATAAAATTCTCCTTCACTGTGACAATCGTGAATGACCGATCGCATTCTTAAAGCTGGTTCATTCTCCAAGTAGCCACACATAAATTCTAATATGTGTTCTAACGACCAGTTGGGAGGAAAACAATGAGAGAATTGATGGAGCCATGCTTGTGGATGAATGTCGTTGCCAGAATTCTTAAATGTTTTGAATTTACGTGTAGTAATGAACAGCTTATAGTCAAAATCATCATGTCGGCGAGTCACATATCGGTCATTGATAGGTCGTGTCGGCCGTTCCATCTCAAAATTCGGTGCACATTGCCAATTTCTTTCATAACTTCCGAAATGCCCTGTGTTATTATTTTGCGGCTTTTCCGTATTTCTAAGTCCCTCTTCCCGTGTTGGAGCGCGAGTGTCCTCTGAAATTTGTAATTTTTGTATTACTTGTGCCAACTGATTTTGTACTTCCTGGATTTCTCTTTTGTACTGTCCATTGATTTGATTTTGATTGAATTTCCTAATTTGTTCGCACTCTTCTGTGTCATTAAAGACTACCGGTTTTGTGTCATTCAGATTATCATCTACCTTCGTAGATAAATTAGTGAACTGATCCGAAAGTTCGGCTACTTTCTCCGATAGTGTACTTATTTCCTCAGTGTGTTTTTCTGAACCAAGTTTCAGAGTATCTACTGTGTCCTTTAAGTTTTCCTGAGTTTTTGCAAGTTGCGTAACCGAATCGGTAGATGCAACTGAGTCAAATTTAGCTTGCAAGGTCTCATGATTTTCATGAACAATAGTTTGCAGTTCTTTTATGGCTGCTTCGTGATTCTGTAACGCATTTTCATGCCGCGAAAAAATAGGTTGAAAATGCTCACAAATTTGATTTTTTACGTCATTACAGACTTTTTGACATTTCGATTCAATGTTATGTAACTCAGTAGTTAAATCTTCACGTGTTTGTTCAAGTGTGGTGTCTAACTTTTGAAGATTTTGTTCCATTGCGTATTAGTGTCTGGAATCTGTTTCTCTATGCTTTTTGGCAGTGCATTTTCACCGGCAACATTCACATTTTGACAAGCAGAAAATGTGTCATGACTCATTTGAGAAAACGGTGAGGACCCGAAACCTAAGTCTACAGTATTTGCAATATTGTGTTCTGTCATTTCGGATTCCTGAGGCGAGCTGTTGCCGACCGATCGATCGATAATGCTTCCTTGTTCACTACCTGTTTCACTGTCTACACCATTATTTGCCGCCCGCTCCATTTCCCTATGCACAATTACCAAATTACTAGTTGGAATGTCAGTTAATTCACTACACAGTGGTGCTGATAAGCTACGCTCGTCGTCACTACTATTTCTCAGTTTACTTTGAAGCCTAGTGTTACGTTTTTCACACGCCATTATTGTCACAATATTTCACACGATAACACAGAAAAGCACAATTTGAAGAGCAAAAATAAGAGAACACATTAACATAGCACTGAAAATAATATGTAGTTAACTGCACGCGCAGCTGCGAAATACTTGGTGCAAATCTACATGCATGCCACAACTGTTTTACTGTACAACAATGAAAGGCTGCAACTATAAAGGAGATTCTCTCTACAATTGCGCACTAGCAATAAACAATAGCTACAGTAATTACACAAACTACAAGAAAAAATCTGAAGATTCCAGTGAGGTATCCTCGGCTAAGGGTCGACATATGAAACGTCCCCTTAGAAAAATTATACTAGACTGTGCTTAAACTGATACACAATATTTTTTAGCGCAACGCAACCTGACTTTCAAAAATCCCTAGAAAAGAATGCTCCTGACTAACATTAACCTATACGTTTCATAAATCACTTACCTCACAAAAATCTTCGTTACTCGAACTACTGCAGTACAGCGAGCGCCACTACTGCCAGCTAAATAAAAGATTCAAACTACGGAAGGCACTAACTACTGATAGGCATAGTTAGCAAATGAAAGATTTTAATAGAGAACAAACAATGTATTTACCTTAATAGTCATAATATATATAGCAGTTCATGACAAATTTCAAAACTCCGCCATCTCTCTCCCCACATCCACCACTGCTGGCGGCTCACCTCCAACTGCGCAACGCTACGCGCTGTTCACATCCAGCTGCCGCTGCCCAACACTACAATGGCAGACAACAATGCAAACTGGACACAGACTGCACACAGCACAGCCAGTGACTTTTATACAGAGGTGGCGTTACCAATAAAAAAAGCTAAACAGCCTACTTACACTCTTTTATTGCAGTTCATTTTGAAGCATTGCTTCCATAGTTGATAGTAGATTTGAATAAATTCTGAAGTGTATCTCGTATGATAGCCGAAGCTGCAACAGGCATCGAGCTCTTAGACCCTGAAGATCATTTACCTTTGTTTTGCACATCCTTGACTTCGCGTGTCTCCAAGCTCAGAAATCCAAAGGCGTCACATCAAATTAACGCCAGAAACTCTGCCTATCCATCTCTTAACGGATCTCCGATTTAGGTATTCCCTTCTCATGAGAACAAGATGATTGGGAATTCCACCGTGCTCAAATGCAACTGTTACAGCAATGACTTCTTGGTGAAACTGTGGTTCCAGGAATTGCTCCAGCGCGACTAGATAAATGTTTCCTGAAATTTTCTCTTCTGAAAAAACGAAGGATTCGTATACCGTAGTCTCTGTGAATCCAACTTAAACATTATTTTGGGTGTGCCTTTTTGCCATTCAGTGGTTGCGTCGTGTGACTCGTTACTTCATTTGCGGCAGTTACGTTCGTTAACTTTTTCGAAGATGTGAAATGTGGCCTCGACAGTAAACAAAATGTGATACATGAGGTATTCGTTGTATGCAGCTTCCGTGAAATCGCGATTTTGGCTAATCTGTGAAGCACCTGAGTGTGGGGCGCATCTTTCTTTAGCGTGATGTGTAAACGTTTCAAAATTGTTAATTTTGGTACATCTAACTCATTATGACAGAAATGGATTGTAATTGTGTACCAGCGGAAAGATGCTTCTATCGGAAAGAAAAGAAGGGAATGTGCTCCTTTTTATTAAAAGAATCTGACTGAAAAGTGAGGTGCCTCATTTAACCTTCCTGAGCAGCTTTAAAAATTTTTGGAAAAATAGTGGCATGTGAAGATATCGTATTCGCACTTTTTTATGTTGAGAAAGGAGACAATGGCAGAGGGAAAGAGAAGGAGGAGCAGTAAGTACTGGAAGGTAGTAGATAGTGGTTGTGATATACACTCATGTTCATAAATTAAGGATAATTGCAGAATGTGGTGCCACACAACGTGGCACTACACAAAACTGGCGCTAATAGCATAGGCGCATAGGGAACACACACGACACAGATCTGCAGGTCCACTGTATTGGTGATAAGTTGAGAAAACTGTCCCGAAACACATGTACAACAAAATGTCACTGTTTCCTGAGCATGTACCCCGACGTCAGTATGGGATATGATAACCATGTACACATACACAGACCACACGACGGATTGGCATACTCTGGATAAGGTGGTCGAGCAGCTGCTGGGGTTAAGCCTCCCATTCTTGCACCAGTGCCTGTCGGAGCTCCTGAAGTGCCCTAGGGGTTTGAAGACGTGCAGCGATACGTTGACCGAGAACATCCCAGACGTGCTCGATGGGGTTTAGGTCTGGAGAACAGGTAGACCACTCCATTCGCCTGATATCTTCTGTTTCAAGGTACTCCTCCACGATGGCTGCTCTGTGGGGCCGTGCGTTATCATCCATCAGGAGAAGATAGGACTAACTGCACCCATGAAAAGGCTTACATACAGGTTCAAAATGACGTCCCGACACACCTGACCTGTTACAGCTCCTCTGTCAAAGACATGCAGGGGTGTACGTGCACCAATTATAATCCCACCTCACACCATCAAACAACGACCTCCATACAGGTCCCTTTCAGTGACATTAAGGAGTTGGTATCTGGTTCCTAGTTCACGCCAGATGAAAACCCGGCGAGAATCACTGTTCAGACTATACCTGGACTCGACCGTGAACATAACCTGGGACCACTGTTCCAATGACCATGTACTGTGTTCTTGACACCAGGTATTACGAGCTCTCCTGTGAGCAAGGGTCAGTGGAATGCACCTTGCAGGTCTCCGGGTGAATAAACCACGTCTGTTCAGTCGTCTGTAGACTGTGTGTCTGGAGACAACAGCTCCAGTGGTTGCGGTAAGGTCCCGAGCACGGCTACATGCAGTACTCCGTGGCCGTCTGCGGGCACTAATGGTGAGATATTAGTCTTCTTGTGGTGTTGTACACTGTGGACATCCCGTAATGTAGCGCATGGACACGCTTCCTGTCTGCTGGATTCTTTGCCATAATCTTGAGATCACACTTTGTGGCACACGAAGGGCCCGTGCTACAACCTGCCGTGTTTGAGCAGCTTCCAATCGCCATAGTATTCTACCCCTCATAACGTCATCAATGTGTGTTATCTGAGTCATTTTCAACACAAAGACACATTTAGCACGTCTGAAAACGTCTGCACACTTACTCGCTGCACAAAAAAAAGTTCAAATGTGTGTGAAATCTTATGGGACTTAACTGCTAAGGTCATCAGTCCCTAAGCTTATACACTACTTAACCTAAATTATCCTAAGGACAAACACACACACACACCCATGCCCGAGGGAGGACTCGAACCTCCGTCGGGACCAGCCGCACAGTCCATGACTGCAGCGACGCAGACCGCGCGGCTAATCCCGCGCGACTCTGCACCAACACACCTTTGCATATGTGGACCGTTGCCAGCGCCACCGTGCGACGACCGCAGGTCAAATGCACCGCTTGGTCGTACCCCGAAGTGATTTGAACCCGCAAACCGCTCACCAGAGCGTTGTTTCACCATGTATCAGCATTATCCTTAATTTATGAGCAAGAATGTAGAAAGAGCGAAGGAGATAATGGCAGTGCGAGAGAAACAGAGGACACAGTGACAGTGGAACACAGTAAACAGTGAGAGAACAGTGCTAGGAAAAGAGTGAAGGAGAGAGTGCCAATGGGAGAGGAATAACGAGAAGGAGAAAGTGGAAGTGGGTGGGAGCCATTGACAATGAGAGACAGAGTCTACGAGAATGACGACGAGAGTTAGTGACAGTGAGAAGAGAGAGCAGCAGTGGGGAGGAATGAATGAGATAGTAGCACTGAGGGACAACGACGCGGAGACAGAGGCAGTGTCAGGAGATAGTCGTAGCAGGGCCGAACGAAGGCGACTGTGGCTGTGAGACAGAAGACAGTGACACATAGAATGATAATGACAATGAATTGCGCTGAATGAGCGAGTGAGAATGTGCAAATGGGAATGGCTGGGCATGACAGACTTACAGCGATGCACTAGTGGGTGTGAGCGAGTTACAGTTAGGACAGCTAGTGGGACTGGGAGGCGATGTTGTTTGTTAAACAAAAGAGCACGAATATGTTCGCACGCCAATATTTTTTTGCGAAAATGTTTAAAGCAGTTGAGGAAGATAGAATGAGGCAGCTTTTCAGGTTAAAGTCTTTTAATAAAGAGGAGCATGTTCACCTTTTTCGTGCTGATAGAAGTATTTTTCCTCTGATTCCCTTCTTTTCCCTGCCACAGCAGGGCATATCACTCATGAGAAAAAACTTTGATGGCTAAGTAAAATTTTGATAGTTTACTTATGTGAAATTACAGTAAATCAGAACTGATTTTGCAACTCAGACTTGATTTTACGTGCATAGAAAATTTTGCACGTGCTTCAGTACTACAACGTGGTGTTTCCAGAACCTTCCTGACGGTTACGGAGACACTTTATATCATATTTATCCGTGCTACGTCACTTTATAAACAACGTTTTCGCCTCTCACCTCATTTTACATGCACATTTTACTTGCGCAAGTAGGATAACTTTGATCCCCTGTATCTCAAAAACAGATAAAAGTGTCTAGAAAATTTTCAACATTGTTCGAGAATATATCGTAAGAATTACAGCCATTTGTTGCGCGTAGTCATCTTGGAATCCTCGGCTGGGTTTTGGTCCACTGCATGAGTAGCGATTACTTTTTAGAAATGGGTCGAGACTTTAGGACCACCATGTAGAAGACGCAGAAACACATTGTATACACAATCTGCTTCTCGAGGGTGTTCGGGGGAAGGAAGGGTGGCGACAGAAACGCCGTCCTATACCACTTCCAGATTAAAATGCTGATTCCGCGACGTTACGGGATACATGAACAATAGGAGGAAGGAAAATGGCGAGTGCGTCTTCTAGGGAAGGAGATTCTCGGAATTTCACCAGCAAGTAAGTATAAGCGCGCGGCGGCGGCGGCGGTGTGCTCAGTGCAGATCCCACAATGTCTCTGCCGCTGCTGCTGGCGCTCGCGCTCGCGCTATGGACGACTGGCGTCGCCTCCCAGCCGCCTCGACGAGGTACAGTATTCCTCAACGCGCAAGACAACACTCCCCTCAGCCAATTTGTTTGTTTCTCATTAATCGCTCGTGTTTCATTACTGTAAACTGGCAACACACACTCCTCGTAAACTACTACCTCTCCAGACATACGGGGAACGTACTTATGAAAACTTGGTTTAGCTTATCGATAATCTTAAGTTTCTTTTCCTTGTCCATCCGCTTACTGTCTTCAACTGTCCTAAATACAAAGCCTATATACTCTCTCCGTGGCTTTATTATTACTTTGCATTACTTCTTTCCAATGTAATGTGACTTTAGGATTGGCCGAGCGGTTCTAGGCGCTTCAGTCTGGAACCGCTACGGTCGCAGGTTCGAATCCAGCCTCGGGCATGGATGTGTGTGATGTCCTTCGGTTAGTTAGGTTTAAGCAGTTCTAAGTTATAGGGGACTGTTGACCTCCGCTGTTAAGTCCCATAGTGCTCGGAGCCATTCGAACCATTTTTTTTTTTTTTTTTTTTTTTTTTACTTTAGGATTGCAGCGAAATGCAGGAAGATCTGCAGCGGATAGGCACTTGGTGCAGGGAGTGGCAACTGACCCTTAAAATAGACAAATGTAATGTATTGCGAATACATAGAAAGAAGGATCCTTTATTGTATGATTATATGATAGCGGAACAAACACTGGTAGCAGTTACTTCCATAAAATATCTGGGAGTATGCGTACGGAACGTTTTGAAGTGGAATGATCATACAAAATTAATTATTGGTAAGACGGGTACCAGGTTGAGATTCATTGGGAGAGTCCTTAGAAAATATAGTCCGTCAACAAAGGAGGTGGCTTACAAAACATTCGTTCGACCTATACTTGAGTATTGCTCATCACTGTGGAATCAGTACCAGGTCGGGTTGACAGAGGACATAGAGAAGATCCAAAGAAGAGCGGCACGTTTCGTCACAGGGTTATTTGCTAGGCGTGATAGCGTTACGGAGATGTTTAGCAAACTCAAGTGGCAGACTCTGCAGGAGAGGCGCTCTGCATCGCGGTGTAGCTTGCTGTCCAGGTTTCGAGAGGTGCGTTTCTGGATGAGGTATCCAATATATTGCTACCCCCTACTTATACCTCCCGAGGAGATCACGAATGTAAAATTACAGAGATTCGAGCGCACACGGAGGCTTTCTGGCAGTCGTTCTTCCTGCGAACCATACGCGACTGGAACAGGAAAGGGAGGTAATAACAGTGGCACGTAAAGTGCCCTCCGCCACACACCGTTGGGTGGCTTGCGGAGTATAAATGTAGATGTAGGGTGCATTATGACTGGTCAGCGTTAGGAACTTTTTATATAGGCAGTAATGTAAGAATCATCAATTGCCTTAATCTAAATACACGCTGCATGTATACCGACTAAGATATGACAAATTTCATGGACACGTTACCATTGTGAATGAGGAAACGCAGAACTATCGGTCTTTCGATTGGTTGCCGTCTACACGTTTTGACTCTCCCCCAAACAACCATGGACCTCGCACGTACATCAGAAACAAAGGTAGCCGTAGCGAATGTGCAACCACCGCGGAGGGATATCTCTGGAGAGGTCTAGTTAACGTACGTTTCCTGGAGGGGTGAGCGGCCTCGCCAGCAGGTGCAGGGGCAACAGTGTGGATCAGTGGTCGTCAAACTGCGGGCCGCCGGCTGCGTGCGGCCCGAATCAAATGTTCGTGCGGCCCGCGGTTCTTAGCCGTATGTTGAGATAATGTACATCTACCAGCTAACAGCCGAATCCGAAGGCCTCTCTAAATTTAAGAACTTCTTAGTGATTAGTTTTCCTGCACAGTAACGAACACAAATACTTAGAGAGGCAATAATAATTTATGCTTAGCGAACCCGGCAAGGCTTCGTAATTGCTAAATATGTATGGCAATTGGATATACATTCTAATCTCCCTTTTGCCATATATCTGTACATCACCTCCTACTCTCTCTCTCTCTGTCCATCTCCTCCTCCCATCTCTACACTCATCTCCTCCCGCCCCCCCCCCCCCCCCCTGTCATTTCCTCTTCTCCTTTCACTCTGACCTTGTGCCTTGTTTATTGTTATTGCCAATGAATCCTTGATAGGGAATTGAAATTGCTTAAAATGAATGGGTAAATCGTATGACAGATCTCACTTGCTGCTGCATCCGTGAGGACAGTAACTTCAGTGACATTATTTCGCTTAGTTTTAATCTGCGCGCAGGTAGGATCACAATTTTCGGACGATTCATATTCCGTAGCAGTGTTCTAACCATACGTCGATTAGCCATAGATACAAGTTTCCTGTTTTCTATTAAAAACTCTCGTGGTCGTGCGGTAGCGTTCTCGCTTCCCACGCCCGGGTTCCCGGGTTCGATTCCCGGCGGGGTCAAGGATTTTCTCTGCCTCGTGATGGCTGGGTGTTGTGTGATGTCCTTAGGTTAGTTAGGTTTAAGTAGTTCTAAGTTCTAGGGGACTGATGACCATAGATGTTAAGTCCCATAGTACTCAGAGCCATTTGAACCATTTTTTTTCTATTAAAAACGACTCCGAGGAAGAAAACAAAACAGCACATAGTTGTGTATATAATATTATTCAATTACATATATAAGGAGAAAGAATATGTCTAAGAGAAACAATTTGTCTTATGTTTCAGGGCACTGCTATTGTAGTTAAAACTGACTACGGGGAAAAAGCAACCGCACATTTTCACAGCATAGCATAAGACAACATTATCATACTCGCAGTCAATTTTAATAGAAAACTTCTAGATTGTATTTTAAAAACTATTCAATCTACATCCGTCTGAACGCTCCTTAGATATCATGCAAAAATTTCAAGAACATCCGTCAAGAACTTTTGTAAGAACATTTCCTGTAAATATATTACATACATACATAAATACATTTATATAACATATAAGTGTGCAGCATATGTCTGTCCAAATGTTTATTAGAATGGTATGTAATAATTTGAAGTAAATGGGCTATGAAGTTTTAAGGAAATGTGTAGCCTATGTCCGCCCGGACGTTTATAAGAGCATCGTGCAAGAATCTGAAGTAAAACTCACAATGACTTTTCGAGAATTTTGGTAACAACATTAAAAAACAACTTGTCTTTTTACTGTAGTACAGATTTTATATACATATCCATATGCCATATAAATTAATAAAATTTGTAGCCTATCTCTGCCAAAACGTTTATTAGAGTATCGTGCAGAAATATGAAGTGAATCAGTCAAGAACTTTTTGAGATTTTAGCTAATAACATTTCTTTACATATATATTTAAGAACTGTGAAGCCTATGTCCTCTGAAAGTTGAATTGAGTATTCTGTAATAGTTTAAAGTAATTCGGGCAAGCACTTTTCGAGATTTTTTTGGTAACAACGTTTAACTACGACTTGTCTTCATACAGTAATTGGAAGTGCTAAATTTTAACTGACGTTGGTGATTATTGAGAATATTATAATTCCATCTTTGCAACTACAAGGAAATGCTTGTTTTTCGCGAAAACCTTTCTTTTTATTGATATACCACGATTGATGATGTTTTATTTCAATAAAAGAAAACGCATTTCATGACAAAGACACATTTTCATATGGTTGCAAAGAAGGAATTAAAATACCCTGTAAAGCAATTGCGGGCAATATGACAATTCGAATGTAATGACGTTGGTGAATTCATCTGTGAGCTAAGTGCAGTTGGTCACTTGCCTCAGGGGCAGCGACGAAAGTAGCGCCATGCACTCTGCCTCGCCTTCCGTATCCACCTTCTGTCCCCCACGCGCATCCTCTACGACCTCATCCCCTTACCACACCTTCTCCTTTTCCTTGAACACCTACGCACCCTGTATATTGTCTGCCAACTCGACCCCCCTCCCCCCCCGGCCAGCCATGGTGGCCGAGCGGTTCTAGGCGCTACAGTCTGGAACCGCGCGACCGCTACGGTCGCAGGTTCGTATCCTGCCTCGGGCATGGATGTGTGTGATGTCCTTAGGTTAGTTAGGTTTAAGTAGTTCTAAGTTCTAGGGGACTGATGACCTCATAGTGCTCAGAGCCATTTGAACCATTTTCTTCGACCCCCCCCCCCCCCCACCCCCTAGTGTACCCCTTTCTCTCCATCCCTACCCCATTACTGCACCTTTACCAGTGCGTCCCGCCCTATCTCCATCTCCACTCCCTCCACCTCCTTTCCCAACGCAACTTCCAGCACCTACCCCTCCCGGATGATGAATTTCGCCCTGATGTCCACCCCTTCTACCAACTCTAATCCCACTTTCCTCCTGCCTCCTCCTCAGGGCTCCCTCTCTTCTGTCTCCCTTCTCCTGAGCAGCTTTCCCCCTCCTGCACCTCTCTCTCTCCCCTGTGCTTCCCTTCAGTGTCTCTGCACTCCCTCCTGCCTTGTCTTCCCTCTTCATCTCTCACCCCGCCTGTCTCCTGTCTCTTGGTAGACCCCCTGACCCTCCTATTCCTTTCATCCCACCCCCTCCCCCTCTGCACCTTGCTCTCCCCTCTTTTTCCATCCACTTAGGCCTCTCCCTCGGCAGGTCTCTCCTGGCAGGTTTTATTCTTTCTCGTGTGTGCTTCATCCCTTAAAGTGGTTTTAAGGTGTCTTTGGTCTGAAGTGTTTTAATACTGTGGCCAACATTTTGTAATGGCCCCTTTAGAAAAAATTAATGAATTACTGTGCTGATAAACATCATATGTTATTTGATTTTCAAACAGCTGAGCAAAACTGAACGTACTCAGATATTCACTAAAGTGACACACAATATTTTTAGCGCAACGCAATCTCACTTTCAGTAATCCCTACAAAAGAATGGCCCTGACTAACAATAACCTATACCTTTCATGAATTTTTACCTAACAAAAATCTTCGTTACTCGAACTACTGCAATACAGCGAGCGCCACTACTGCCAGCTAAATAAAAGATTCAAACTACTGATAGGCATAGTTAGCAAATGAAAGATTTTGATAGAGAACAAACAATGTATTTACCTTAATAGTGTTCAAAGGTCATAATATATATAGCAGTTCATGACATCCTGTCTTACAAATTTACTGTCTCTGTCCACATCATCCGCTCTCAAAACTCTGCTAATTTAACCTGTGCATGTGACTTCAATGTCTTTTTTGTGCTCTATGAATCACCAACTGTGTTTTTAAACTTTATGTAGACTTTAATTTTCCCCTATGAACGTCTCCATGTCAGTGTACATTTTCCCTCCATTCTTTTATGTCCCTCTTTTCATCGCCTTTATATGTATAATTTTCTCCTTTTTACTAGTTGTCATGTCACTCGGCTGAAGAGCAGCGGATTGTGCCGCTGCCAGCCCCAATATGGGGCAGGGGAATGAAATCACAATAAAGGAAAAAAAACTCCACAATGACAGTTGCTTCCAGCCAGACTCATATCCATAACCATGTTACAATTTACAAGTTTACAAATTTACCGCATGGAATCACACATTAGAAAACATCATTGAAAACTGTGCTCTATGGCGCTATTTAATCGAAATTTGCTCGATGTATTTGCTTTTTCACAGCAATGACGCTCAGTCGTGGTATTGTTATCACGTGCACATCTAGAAAAATATTCGAATATTTGGAATATGGCAAGTAGAATGTTTTTCATGTTTGTTTGTTATACATGAATTTGAGTTTGTCGTAAGTTTTTAACACCTTTACATTACATATTCATAGTCCGTGGGTCACTTATGCTACACATGTTTCCACATAAAATAGAACTGAGCTTTACATAATCGTCAAAACAGCGGTGTAAACATGGAAGATGGCCCTCCCAGTATCATCGATGTAGGCGGATGCTGATAGGTCGGCGTGTGTCGATGGGATAAGCGGAGAGCAGACGAAGCCAGCGGCCTCCCGCCGAGTATCGAGTGGCAGTCGTCTGCGCAGCGGCACGCCGTCGGCAGCCGATGACGTTGCCGTGGGTGTTGGATCGCCCCCGCCGGTTCACTAAGAGGATCCACCCCTGGAGTTAGGGATCAGGGTGGCAATCGATTGGGTTGGCGAAACATGAAAAAGGTCCAGCGGCGTTAGCAAAAAGTCATTATAAAATGTCTGCTGAAAAGAGTTTTTGATTAGCACACGAACACACTTAAAATGTCTCTCGTGTTCTTGTATTGTTTCATATGTTGTCCGTAGTCATTTTCGTATCCGTCGCCAGTTTATCCAGTCTGTGACAGGTAATCTTCGCTGTACTGCACTTACAAAATAAATCTTTCTCACAGACTATAATCTTCGGTATGGTTCATAATTTTTATTATTTCCCACTGCGGCAATTTACACATTGTCTACACAGCAGAAAATTTTATTTAACACAAAATGTTTTAAGTATTTAGACTTGCACATGCTCGACGCCGTTATTTCAGTCATTACGGCACTCTGTCACGTTGATGTGTAACAGGATTCCCCACATGTTCTGACTCGCTTCACTGCACGGCAGTTCGAAATGCATCACTCGACAGGTCTTTTAAGTCCACCGTCACAACTTCTATTGAAGCTAGCACTGACGCAACACTGTTGCTCCTCTCACAGAGTCTTCACAGTTTCACTAACATCACTATTTAATGTCTGTCTCTTGGACAAATGTCTGTCCGATGCACATGCATCTCTGTACATTGTCGTTCTCAAACTTACAATTATACAGATGCATATGCTTCTTTTTTGCAAATAGGATCCATAATTTTGCTGACAAAGCTTTTTTTATGTACCTCTCTATCCCAGTTAGTGATCATCTGATCATCTGGATTCTTGTTTCCGAAAAAACAAGGTTCTGGCTCGATTTTTACAAAGTAATGCAGTTGTGAAGTGTGGCTAGTAAGTGTAATCTTCTCATAGGACACCAGTGTGTGTGTGTGTGTGTATGTGTGTGTGTGTTCCTGCCACAACAACCGCAGAAAATGCTAATCTCAGTCACAAGTAAAATGATTTCCACTTGATATTCCATGGTGCATCTCATATCGCGTACACCATTACCACAAGTCTGTTTAATAATGGTCACACATAAAAACATACTTATCACTAAATGAAAAACAGCTAACTACTACGAACAGGAAATATATACGATTGTCTTTTTGAAATCTTTAAGAAAAGACTAAAGCTGCATGAAAAGATAGGTTGCACCATCTGCAACATCTTGCAAAAACGTTAAATGTTCGTTGCTTTAAGAGCATTTCAGCTTGTGGTGTTGAATTAAATTCTTTAAAAGTTACCAATGAAATTCTTACTGTACTTCGTTAAAAAAATACAACTAATTAATAATCTGTGCAGAATTATTAAAAGTTGCCCCCAGGGCATTCATTTAGTCATTACATACTGAAATCAGCACAGAAACAAGCTGGCTGACAATCACTTACATACTAAAACATACTACATACTATGGCACAACATTCGAGCATCTTTCTAATTTCCTTATTTACTGCCACTTTTTTTAGATCACGGGATTGAGTACGTGGCGCGTCAATAACTCTCGTGTGGGTACACATGCATGTCATACACAAATCCCTTAATAGTTCCTGGTTTCTCCGAAAACACTTCCGTGAACGAATTGCGTAAACCAGTGACCTGTGCTATCTGATGCTTATCCATACTTACCGATTCATTGACCTTCTGTCTAAAGAGCTCTTAATTAGTGAGCACCTCTGTTCTATGAGACAGGAGTGAGCTACAGTACCCCTGACTAGGTGAGTTACTGTGTATAAATAACAAGTGTGGCCTTGTACACACGATACTGACATTGCGGCAATATTTGCCATGTACTCCTCCGTGGCTATCGAATCCAGTACTACTCACCGAGCGAGCTGGCGCCGTGGCTAACACATTGGGCTCGCATTCGGGAGGAAGACGGTTCAATCCCGCGTCCGGCCATGCTGATTTAGGTTTTCCGTGATTTCCCTAAATCGTTCTAGGCAAATGCCGGGATGGTTCCTTTGGAAGGGCACGGCCGATTTCCTTACCCGTCCTTCCCTAATCCGACGAGACCGATGACCTCGCAGTTTGGTCTCTTCCACCAAACAACCCAACCCAGAACGACTCGCTGGTCCTCATTGTCTACCGCGCAGGATCCAGAGGCTAGGTCGATAGTCGCATTCCTCCTTCTGATAAAATCCCAATCCAGGATGCATGGTGCTGAGAGACCTTTTAATACGAGGAACGTGCACTGAAAGGCTCCATTTCCTATTGTAATCTCCAGCTGCACTTGAATCTCGACAACCTGTGTCTTGGTAGATATGGCACCTAAAACGCGATAATCTTGTGCCTGAAAAGTTGGTATTGTGTACAGACGACTCAATTCTTTATAAATTTCACAACTTATCACGCTCGTAGTAGCGCCAGTATGTAAAATGACGAGTGATTGATACATCGCCTATCTTTATATATACCGCAGCTTGCACTACTGATTTCTCTGCATTACATGTTCGGGGCTCGGCGCAAAGTTCCTGACGCACGTCTTGTCCGTTGTTATTTCGCAACATGTAGACAGAACTTAGGGGTTGTATTGTATTGCATGGAACTGGGGACGTAAAAACGACGGGGCGGCTTCGTCCCCGCCGTAGCCCGCAGTGGTACACAACCCCACAACAGGCTGCAGCAGTCCGCTCACCCCACCGCCGCTCCACACCGAACCCAGGGTTATTGAGCGGTTCGGCCCCCCAGTTGACTTAGCTAGGAATACTTTTTCAAATTCGTCAGGCGTCTTACAGCTATCAGCTGTTCCCATAGCCCATAAGGCTGCTTCGCCAGTAATATGCGACGTGACGAATTGTATTTTTTCTCGATCTGCCCACACTTTCGGCAGAAAGCGTTTAAAACTTTTTATAAATATCACGGGATGTACTACTTTCTTTTCCGTAGACAAGGTCTGAAATTTCCTATGATTAAGTAGGCTTTCTCCATCGGACAACGCATTTTGCACGATCGATTCTCTGCGTTCCAGCTTGGCAATTCTCTCGTTTACTTATTTTCTCCACTGAGGAATGGCCTGCTGGACTTGGCTTAATTCCTCACGCAAACTTTCGATAGGTTTGCCGTTAGCTGCTGGTACTTCTCTAGCGACCTTTCCTACAACCTTATTTAATTCCGTACTGACGTGTTCACGTATATCCTCATCGTTTTGTTGCAAAAACTGGGTTAGTTCACTTTCGATCTTTTCTGCTTGGGTTTTGAGACACTGATCTACCTGCTCAGTTAGTTCCAATGATAACAGGTCTAACCTCACAGTAACATGTTCTACTTTAGTGCTTAGATAGTTTTGGTTATCTTGGCACATCTTTAACTGATCAGTAACTTCGTTAACCATCTCTGGTACGCTAGTGTAAGCCTCTTTCATGGCTTTGATTTCACTTTTAATCGGATCTAAGTGATCATCCAAGTTCTGAATTAAAGTTTCATCTCGTTTTGCTAAAATTTCATTTAACGAAGTAGTCATATATTGGTCTCTCTCTCTCTTTCTCTCTCTTGTATACTTTCATTAACTTGGGCAAGCAAATGCTCATCCTTTTCTTTTAATTGTCCTTACATATTTTTGTTAAATTGGGCAAGCAAAAGCTCATCCCTTTCCTTCTTCTGCAGAATCCTATCTCTGTCTCTCTTCTGCATAATCCGATATTTTTCTTCCTGTTGTTCTACGAACGTATTCAGAAACAAAAAAATGGTTCAAATGGCTCTGAGCACTATGGGACTTAACTACTCAGGTCATCAGTCCCCTAGAACTTAGAACTACTTAAACCTAACTAACCTAAGGACATCACACACATCTATGCCCGAGGCAGGATTCGAACCTGCGACCGTAGCGGTCACGCGGTTCCAAACTGAAGCGCTTAGAACCGCACGGCCACACCGGCCGGCTATTCAGAAACAGATTAATAAAATCACCCCCCCCCTCCCTCCCCCCCCCCCCACCGGGTATACTACTTGGTGATATATTTGTTAGGCTATACTCGAATCTGACCTCGGCAGAGGTAAAAGCTTCTGTACGTGCTCCATTACCCAATACACCCATTTAGGCTCCCGGAATTATCCGGCATTCCTTTTCGGTTTCCGGTACTATTTGTTGTATGTTAGACTCTGCGATAGCTTCACTCTGAACTGGCAGCTCAGTTTTGTCGTGGACTTGACTCCGAATCGGAGTATTCGTCTCTTTTCTAATCTGCTGCCTGGTTCTTGTTCGACTAACGCTGCAAATTAATATACAACTTATAGAGGTACTGATAACTGATAACTTTCCAGCAGTTATTTCGGTAAAATCTGTCACAACAACGGTTGCAGAAGAAGTTTAGTTATAACTTAACACGCACACAGCAGCCTATTGCTGCAATACACAAAATAAATATTCCCTGACACACCCTAGCTCTATGCACCTTGGCGTATCAAGCGAAAAATAGGACCTACTCACACAAAATAGTAAAATAACGTACAGTGGTTGCCTTACCTTATATACAGTCTTCAATAGATCCCAGACTACTCGTGTGTGGTTTTATTTTTGTCATACACAGCACGTGCGAGCGAGGTTATATTCCAGCAACAAGTTGTACCTGACATGAAATACAACCTTGCATTAATACACACATAAATACAATAAGATTACAATAAAAACACAATAAAATTACAACGTATACTATGTATTATTCAATCGGGCCCCTGAGTCAACGGGCGCCAATAGTACCATTACCTCTTTTCTTCGTAACTGTTGTGGTGTAGAATTAATTTAGTTATTTCGTATGAGTTAGTGCAAATTGCTACGCGTGGTTTGAAATACGCAGGCTGGCGTCGATCGCAATCTACAGCAATGACATATAAAATAGCAATATAAACTCTGAATATTGTTTTTGGAACTCCACGTATAGTTTGAGCGCGAGTAAATGCGTCTTAAATATACGTAGAGGGATGTAATCTCAATAAGCAGGCAAAAAATTATTTATTATTAATGGAAATGCTACGCTTTATTTCAACAAATGACAACGTAACGTAACCTGCAACTATCCCAACGATAATATAGAATATAGAATGATTTCTTTTCCCAGCAAATTAATCTAACGTTACACAGAAAGAAAGTATGGTTCAAAGAACTGCGTATTATTGAAATAATTGCAAAGAATTTCTCTGACTTTATCTCTTTAAGAATTGAGTTAACTTTTAATCCTTTGAATTAACTGAAAATATTTTAAATCAGAGGTGAGCCCTCACCTAAGCCTTGCGGTGTTAAATCTCTGAGTAAATTTCGTAATGAAAAATATTAAGGAGCTTTAATATTGAAAACTGACTGTCAACATTCGTAAAAGCACTTAAGATCATCTTCCTTTGGCAATGAAGCGCGCAAACACTCAAATATTCCTTAGTACACGTAATGGCGGTCTCAGCGCCAACGAAACAGTCGAAGCCAGATGGGCAATCGACAGCAATATTATTATCTTTAAATAAATTTGACGTGGATGGAGAAGAATTTTAAAAATTAAACTTAAGATACTTTCAATTAACAATATATTGTAGCTTTAAAGCTCATACAGTCAGCGAGTTATACGTACATATATCGAACCACAGGCGAGAGGGAACAAACAGGAGAAAAACAAAGAACAAACAGGCGCGAGTAACATGGCTCTTGTGTATATATATTAAACTTGAAGTTTCATGCTTTCATGGAACGTATTGCAATATGGTATTCTTTATCTCTGCGATTAATGGAAAATATTTACAATATTTGTCACAAAATATTATCAGACTCGACAAAATGACTCATAATATTACAGTCATTATTTTCTCTGTTGACATTTTATTCATATCAAAGTTACTTATAATCTGTCTTGATTGCAATAATGTTTATTCACATGACCGGATTCGATTCCTCTAGAACCATCTTCAGATCTGCAATTTCGGTTACAGGAGTAACCCGTCCACTCACAGCAATCTTCATATGCTGAATGTGACGCAGCATGTGAAGGTTGCTGTGTGTGGACGGGTTACTCCTGTAACCGAAATGGGATAACGATATGCACACATACAGATGTCGGCAGCATCGCGACACGAGCTATAAAAGGGCAGTGCATCGGTGAAGCTGACATTTGCACTCAGGTGATTCGTAGAAAAGCTTTCTGACGTGATTACGGCCTCTCGACGGGAATTAACAAATTTTGAACGCGGAATGGTAGTTGGAGCAGACGCATTGGACATTCTATTTCGGAAATCGTTGGCGAAATCAGTTTTCTGAGATCCACAGGCTGAAGAGAGTGCTGGGAATAACAAATTCCAGGCATTTCCTCTCACCACTAATATCGCCGAGGCCGACGGCACTCACGCAACGACCGAGAGCAGCGGTGTTAATTTAGAGTTTTTAGTGATAACAGACAAGCAACACTGCGTGGAATAACCATAGAAATCAGTGTTGGACGTACGACGAACGTATCCGTTAGGCGAAATTTGGAGTTATGATGCTATGGCCGCAGACGACCGTCGCGAATGGATATGCTAACAGAACGTCTGCTGAGCATCTCATGCGCTCGCGAACATGTCGGTTTTTCCTAGGGTCTCAGATGAGTACCGATTTCAATTGGTAAGTCCAGAGGTTGAAAATACCGCTTCGGCTGTAAAGTTCTTTTTATTCACACACGACCGGTTTCGGGCTCTTATAAACCCATCTTCAGATGTCATAACTTGGTGCTGTAACCCCCGAGCGCCACGGTGGACGTGTAGTAGGCGCGGTGTGCTACCGATCAGCGCAGAGCATGGAGTTACGACACATGAAGATGGGCTTATAGGAGCCCGAAACCAGTCGTGTGTGAAAAAAAAAGAACTTTGCAACTGAAGCGGTATTTTCAACCTCTGGTATAATGCTCAGTTGCGCATGTTCCCCGAATAGAATTGTTTGTCTCAATTGGCGCAGACCCCACGAAGCGATGGACCTAAGTTGTCAACAAGACAATGTGCAAGCTGGCAGTAGCTCCATAATGGTGTGGTCTGTGTTTACCTGCAATGCACTGAGGCCTGTTGTCGAGCTGAAGAGATCATTGACTTGAAATATGTTCTGCTACTTGGAGACTATTTGCAGTTATTCATGGACCCACGTTCTCAAACGACAATGTCATGTCACTGGGCCGCAAATGTTCTCGATTGGTTTGAGGAACATGCTGCACATTTCGAGCGAATGATTTGGCCACCCAGATCGCCCAGTATGAATCTCATCGAATATTTAAGGGACATAATCGAGAGGTCAGTTCGTGCACAACATGTTACACCGACAATGCTTTCGCAGTTATCGACGGCTAGAGAGACAGCATGGCTCAATATTTCTGCGGGGGAGTCAACGCCACGTCGAGTTGGTGCATTACGCTGGGCAAAAGAAGGTCGCACACGAGGTGTGCAGGCGTCCCCTGACGTTCGTCTCCTCAGTATATTAACTAGCTGAAATGGCTCTGAGCACTATGCGACTTAACTTCTGAGGTCATCAGTCGCCTAAAACTTAGAACTAATTAAACCTAACTAACCTAAGGACATCACACACATCCACGCGCGAGGCAGGATTCGAACCTGCGACCGTAGCAGTCGCTCAGCTCCGCACTGTAGCGCCTAGAAGAGCACGGCCACTCCGGCCGGCTAACTACACTCCTGGAAATGGAAAAAAGAACACATTGACACCGGTGTGTCAGACCCACCATACTTGCTCCGGACACTGCGAGAGGGCTGTACAAGCAATGATCACACGCACGGCACAGCGGACACACCAGGAACCGCGGTGTTGACCGTCGAATGGCGCTAGCTGCGCAGCATTTGTGCACCGCCGCCGTCAGTGTCAGCCAGTTTGCCGTGGCATACGGAGCTCCATCGCAGTCTTTAACACTGGTAGCATGCCGCGACAGCGTGGACGTGAACCGTATGTGCAGTTGACGGACTTTGAGCGAGGGCGTATAGTGGGCATGCGGGAGGCCGGGTGGACGTACCGCCGAATTGCTCAACACGTGGGGCGTGAGGTCTCCACAGTACATCGATGTTGTCGCCAGTGGTCGGCGGAAGGTGCACGTGCCCTTCGACCTGGGACCGGACCGCAGCGACGCACGGATGCACGCCAAGACCGTAGGATCCTACGCAGTGCCGTAGGGGACCGCACCGCCACTTCCCAGCAAATTAGGGACACTGTTGCTCCTGGGGTATCGGCGAGGACCATTCGCAACCGTCTCCATCAAGCTGGGCTACGGTCCCGCACACCGTTAGGCTGTCTTCCGCTCACGCCCCAACATCGTGCAGCCCGCCTCCAGTGGTGTCGCGACAGGCGTGAATGGAGGGACGAATGGAGACGTGTCGTCTTCAGCGATTAGAGTCGCTTCTGCCTTGGTGCCAATGATGGTCGTATGCGTGTTTGGCGCCGTGCAGGTGAGCGCCACAATCAGGACTGCATACGACCGAGGCACACAGGGCCAACACCCGGCATCATGGTGTGGGGAGCGATCTCCTACACTGGCCGTACACCACTGGTGATCGTCGAGGGGACACTGAATAGTGCACGGTACATCCAAACCGTCATCGAACCCATCGTTCTACCATTCCTAGACCGGCAAGGGAACTTGCTGTTCCAACAGGACAATGCACGTCCGCATGTATCCCGTGCCACCCAACGTGCTCTAGAAGGTGTAAGTCAACTACCCTGGCCAGCAAGATCTCCGGATCTGTCCCCCATTGAGCATGTTTGGGACTGGATGAAGCGTCGTCTCACGCGGTCTGCACGTCCAGCACGAACGCTGGTCCAACTGAGGCGCCAGGTGGAAATGGCATGGCAGGCCGTTCCACAGGACTACATCCAGCATCTCTACGATCGTCTCCATGGGAGAATAGCAGCCTGCATTGCTGCGAAAGGTGGATATACACTGTACTAGTGCCGACATTGTGCATGCTCTGTTGCCTGTGTCTATGTGCCTGTGGTTCTGTCAGTGTGATCATGTGATGTATCTGACCCCAGGAATGTGTCAATAAAGTTTCCCCTTCCTGGGACAATGAATTCACGGTGTTCTTATTTCAATTTCCAGGAGTGTAGATGAATGAGTCGCTTTACTTCCATACTAATACCGTTCTGTGATGTTACCAATATCCCAAGACAAACTCAGTAACAGTTTCTATTTGCGCCTGGTCAATTTCTAACATTGTATTTAGTTCTGGTCGTATTATTCGTATGTATTTCATTTTATTGAAGTTCACTTCCAGTTCTATTTCTGTTGGTGCTTCCACCAGTGCCGTAATGTTTGTCTAAGCTAGTTTTGTTCTTGCAATAATATCCATATCATCTGCATAGGCAAACGTCTGCACCATTCTACTGAACATAGTGCCTGTTTTATTGATTTGAGCTGTCCTTATTACCTTCTCTAGAGCTAAGTTAAAAAGCATACATGAGAGTGCACCGCTTACCTCAGTCCACAGTTAGTTTCAAAACTTGGTGTTAAATTTCCTTGTATCCAATACTTAACATACTACTTTTCCCATAGCCAAAGTTACGAGGGGTATTAACTGTTGTGGTCTGTCCATTTCATTCATGGCTTCAATAAGCTTATTTCTTTTTATAGTGTCATATGCTGCTTTAAAATCAACAAATATATGGTATCTAAGATCAGGCGGTGCATACGTCTAACTAGATGTTTCTACCACATTTAATAAACTCAGCGGGCAGGTCGTCAAAGCCAGGTGACTTATGGTTGGATAGTTAGCTGACTCTCTTGCAACGAGGGCATCCCATTTTCCTCTTCTTCCACTTGTTGGCTTTCAGTTAAATCCCATGCTTCAGCATTCTCTGAATATAATAATTCCTTAAACTACTTTGCCCAACCATGTAACAATCTCTCTTGTGATGCTATCAGTTCACTATTTTGTCCTCTGCATTGTGCTATTTTTGGCTGAAATTCCTTTCTATGGGTATTGATATTTCTTCTGAGATATACTTATTTTGTGATTCTCCTTTAACTTTGAGTGCATTTTAAATTCTCCCTGTAGTTTTTGGAATAGGTAATAATCAGCGTTCGCATTAGCATCTCTCAAAATACGGCAGTCTAGTGCATCAGTGCTGTGCCTGGTACCTATTAATATATGATCAGTTTGGTTACTAGTATTGTTGTCTGGTGCCACCCAGGTCATTTTGTGTACGTTATGATGCTGGAAACACGTGACAGAAATTGTCATGTTAAGTGATGCTGCAAATACTAAAATGTAGTCTTTCACGGCCGGAAATATCATGTCCATTATAATTATCCGTGCTGTTATGCCGTGGTTGGTTGATGAATTCTGTGTCAATTCCCAAAGTTTCGTCTTCCGAGTGCGGGAGACATCTTAACCCCCGCTTATGCTCAAAGGGACGTCTGTCCTGGTTATAGCGCTCTGCCTGTCAACGATGGGCTGATTTGATATTTCTCCTAACCCACTGGCAATTTTCCTTAAGGATATCAGGAGTGATAGATGCGGGCAGAACATCATTAATATTCCAAAAATTAGATTGTGGATAATTGAGGGGATATGACAACAGAAGGGCGACAGGATCAGCTTTCGATTCTTTGTGATGAGCGATATTAAACGCAAAGTTGAGCCAAGGGAGGGTAGTATCCCATTTCCTTGCGCACATATCATGGTATATAATAAAGGAAGACTTAAGATTATGGTTCACTCTTTCGGCGAAGGACGCCTGAGGATAATATGGCGTGGTAATGATGTGCGTAACGATATTGCAAAAACAGAACTGTTTAAATTGCTTAAAAACAAACGCTAGAGTGTTATCACTCACCAGAGCCTTAAGGGTGCCAAACCAGAAGAAGATGTTAGTGAGGTGTCCAGTAGTAGCGGCAGTAACCCCTTGGCTATGAACGAGCCAAACAAATCGCGAAAATGGGTCAACGACCACAATGAGATAATGGTTTCCTTTCTTAGTACGGGGAAGGGGGCCCATAAAATCAGTAAAGATTTTATCCGTAGGGTACAGTTAGCGCTCTGATCGTAATAGCGCCCTCGGCGAGCTGTCATTGGGTTTGTTCCTTCTACAAGAGTCGCACTCACTAACCAATCGCCAGATATCCCTGTACAATGACGGCCAGGTCTTCGCCAAGGACTCGTACAGGCCTAAATGTCCACCCACCAGCGAACGGTGGTAGTAATGAAAGATGGAGGGGACTAACTCAAGAGGCAAGCAAAACCTGAATTCCCCAGGTTCACCCACTTGCTTACACAATATACCATTCTTCAGTGAAAAGCTGGGCACCTCCTTCCTGGACAATTGCCCACTAATCGTTTCCTTAATTTTAAGATTGGCAAATAACTGTGGCACTTCGCCCACAGCAGTACAATCAAGTTCATCAGAGCCATCGGCTCGATCTCCCTCAGTTGTATCTTCCTCCTCAAACATGCGGCTGAGTGCATTGGCTACCTGATTGTCAGAACCTTTAATATGGCGCACCTTAAAATGAAACGCCGAAATCTGGAACGCCCACCTCGCAATTCTACCAGTTTTCCCGGGTCTGGTCAGCACCCTACTTAACTCCCGATTATTGGTCTCTGAATCAAATTCCCTATGTTCCAGATAGAATTGGAACTTTTCTAGAATGGCCAATGTCTCACATTCATACTTGGAATAATTCAATTTGGGACCGGACAGACTCCTTACGCAAAAGTGAACAGTGTCTTTGACCTTGGTCTCCTGGAGGAGAACCGCAGCAGTCCCTGTGTTTTTCGGTCTGTACAATAAATCTCTTGCCAAAGTTGGGCACAGCCAACACCGGGGAGAGGGGTCTTAATAGCTTCAAAAGCACACTGTTGGCTTTCGCCCCACACAAAATTTTCTCCGTTCCTGGGTAGGTTATTAAGAGAGACAGCAACCTGAGCAAAATTTGGAAAGAACCGGCGGAAATAGTTGGCCATTCTAATAAACGTAGCTACCTCCTTCCTAGTTGTAGGTTGGGGACCTCTTCAAGTCCTTCATTCGCTCTTGGTCGATACTAACGCCATCCCTAGAAATTAGATGACCCAAAAATGAAGCCTGATTCCTGGCGAGAGTAATCTTAGATTTCTTCGCGGTCAATCCAGCATCACAACGCTCGACAACACCTGTCTAAGATGGGAAAGGTGTTCCTCAAACGAAACACTATAAATGACCATGTCATCCAGGTAATTAAATACACAGACGAAAGCAAGTCCGTCAAGACATGTTCCAACAAACGAGAGAGAACAGCAGCTCCGGTGGCCACCCCAAATGGTACCCTATTGAACTCATAGAGATTCCAGTCAGTGCAAAAGGCTGTGACATGCTCAGATTTTTTGGTGAGAGAGATTTGATAATTGGCCTGATTCAAGTCAAACAGAGTGAATCACTTCACCTCAGAGAGCCATGTGAAATAGTTGTGAAGTTCAGGCAAGGGGACTGACTCTAAAGCAACTTTTTCATTCAGCAGCCTATAATTCGTGGCTGCTCTGTAGTCCTGACCCTAAGCCTTGGGGACAAGAAAAATCGACAGGCCATAAGGAGAAGGCCTGATAACTCCATCCTACAACGTATTATCCAGCTTAAGCCTCAAGATTTTCATTTTAGGGGGCGAAAGTCGATAAGGAGACTGCTGAACAGGAACATCATCAATCATATAGGATCACACAAGTCACTCCTAGATTATTAGACAAAACATCAGGAAACTCTCCCAACAAATGCGTGGCCTGCTCCAATTGAAGATGAACCATGTCAAACTCCCCGGTCTCACAAGTTACAGAATTAATGACGCTTGGATGGCGACAATAACAGAGGGCTATCTTCTCACCTGGCGAGAATTTAAAGAAGGCACGACTAGCAAAATTAAGGACCAACTCAGTTCTTTGAAAAAAATCGCAACTGAGCTATATGTTAACTGCTAGGTCCTTTACAACCAGGAGATTAACCATGAAAGAAGATTACGGTTAATGAAGTAAAAGATCCACACAGTGGACACCAAACGATAAAGCTACTCCTTATGTTTCTGATCTAAACTGCCATAAAAATGCGAAGGAACTGTTAATCAGAACTCAGGGAGAAGTTGTAGTCTAATTCACAATTGATTTATTGATCTTAAACAAGACAAGTCAACAAAATTATTAAAGAATCATCATACAAAAAAATATTTATTTAACAAAAACCTTACTAAAATGGGATCTATGGTGGACAAAATCATCTGCTGGGGATCGACACATGACACTAACCAGAACACTACTCGCTTTATCTCACCTCATACACGTGAATCCAGGTTATGGCATCAAACTACGCCACCACCAAGCATCTATATTCCACCACACAAAAAAAGGAAAAATATGGTTCGAAAGAACAGGGTGCTGAGAAATAGATATTATAGCCCTATGTTGCAGCAGCGAATACTTTACTGACCTACTGGTCAAGGCGGCACACTATGATGTGTTCGGCGACTGAAGTCATGGACGGCGGAAATCAGTTATTAAATGCGCGTTCCCGAAAAATGCAAGTAGGCCTACACGGTCTCGTGTTCGGTTAATTCAGAATGCAGGTACTTCCCTAAGAGCCTCTGAAACCCTGATGGATTCCAGTGTGCAGGTGGACCAATTTGCTGGTCTACCGAACCAATTTGACTGTGCTTGTCGGAATACATCAAATGTTTAGACGGCCAACTCAAGACAAATAAGTACACCCATGCGTCACTCATTGTGACCATGATGATGTAAGCAGTACCTCTGATGGTTCAGAAGGTGTGCGCACAGGCTCTAAGTCGCGCCCTAGCAAAGGACACAAGTCTCACCATTTATGTAGAGACCTGCAGTTCTTTACTAGCGAAGCGCCAGTGCAAGAGGCTTGTAAAAGAGTGCCGATCTCCCTTTCTCCCCATTTCCTCGTCAGCTCGGTTCCAAAAGCACATTCCTCTTTTTGATTTCCCCCATTTCCACACAAGCCAATCACAAGCTGGAGCCCGGCATTCTAAGCTCGGTGAATGGTCTTTGCACTGCAAACCGATTTGACCAATCAGAGACTTAAAGTTGATTGGCAGAAAACGGAAAAAAAATTCAGCTTCACGGCCTCTTTCCCACATGTTTGCCGTGTTTTTTGCTAACACAATACAGGGTGGAAGCACAGCCCTCCATAAACAGCTTGTTATCTCCCCTGTTGCGTCCATTTCAAAGTTTGCAAAGAACGGCCATAAACTCACATTGACAAAAGATGTTTTGAAACAGAGTCTGGACATTTGGGCCCCAGTTTTCCTGTCCCAAGGACATCTGCAGAACGTTTACATTTATTTTGGCGGCTTGCTCACGAACAAGGCCTACAATGCGCAGTCGGCGACTTTTTGGTGCTAGGCCGTATACCTGGACGTCTGGCGCCAAAGCTTAATGAGGTTCTGCACAATGCGACCATGGCATGGCCCGTCTGGAAATGTCTCCTTACCGTTCTCCAGAAAAAACGTGCTTTGTCGCCCCACCAACGCCGTGCTTTTACTGCAGTCGTTAAGTTGGCACACTGTTCCTTTGAACGCAGGTAAATCTTACCGTATTTCTTTCCCTAGAGCACGCAAACAAGACCATAAACTGCTGCCCACCATTAAATCACAATGTATGAAGTCAAATAGCCGTAGATCGTATGCCCTACACCGAATCAGAAGTGAGAGTGCCCTGCAATCTCTCAAGCAGCCAGAAAAAATTGCAAATGTACAAGCTACTGTGCACCTCCCCAACCAGAGGGAACTCTTGCAGATTGGACACATGATATCTCCGAGGGCAGGGGCACACAGGAGATCATTTATAGACATGGCAAACTCCAAATACCACTTATAGTCAAGTAATAAAAAATAACTGCTGGAGTCCAATAATGCTCGCAGAGGTTGCTGTCCGACATGGGCACAAACATAAGGGAGCGACGACCTTGTCGCAGCTTGAATATGTGTTCACCAAGGGGTGACCATCTCTGACATGTATGAACCCTGCACCCCTCTTCCCCCCTCCCTCCCCCGCCTCCCCCACAGTGTCAGCCTTTAGGCCTCGGGGCCTGCACAGCCTGACACTTGCGTACAAGGTGGATATGCAGCCAACAACGAAAACAACGCTTGCACGTGAGTGAATCATATTTGAGAGAGGGTTTGTCACCCCAGGTAACTGAAGGCACCAGTGCCAAGACTACATCTACCCTACGCTGCTCATCACCATAAGTAAGGGCCTCAATAGAATCTAAGAGTTCTTGCAATTCACCAAAGTTGGTGGGACGGCGAACAAACAGCAAACGTGATCGATCCTTGGGGCACATGCCCTCCAACATGTTGAAAACGCTATCAGACTCAGTAATGAACATTCCGAGGACTAGCATGGCTGTGAACATTCGTTCCATATATTGGCTCAACATCTCCGACGATGTCTGAACCTGCCAATAATACTTCCGCTCAAGCTCACTGAACATATGTGTCGACAACTCTCTGCCTATAATAATTGCCCTCAACCGCCCCATAGAATACTGATGTCTCAAGATTTCTGAAACCAGAGTACCCAATATCCCATTAGGTAAAGATTAAAGCAAGAGTCAAATCTCAAAAGCAGCCGTAAGGCTTTCTGCACTTGATTTGAACTGTCCACAGACAGTTCTGAAATATTGATTAGGAGGCACACAATCGGATTGAATAACTTAGCAAAGTGATCGGATGGCAAATTGCCTAGACTACGGGGCTAAGAGCGCTCATTGTCACTGAATTCATTGCGTCTTAAAATTTTCTGCCCCAAACCTACATACTTGCTTTCTAAACACAGGGATGCCGCCCTAACCTGCACGTCCCTTGCCTGATCACTCGACTGCTTAACTTTGTCTCAAACACACACACACACACACACACACACACACACACATACACACACACACACACGAAACCTTCTACATAGAATTAATTAATTTCAAGCATAGCCGTAACAGTTTCCAGATCGTAATTTTTGCTTAAATAATTTGTCTACATTAAATTGTATATGGTTGCAGATGACGAACTGCGAAAGAAAACAGTCACTGTAAAAACAGAATGCATCAGGAAAATCACACCATGTGGTGAAAATGTATGAATTCATAATTTTATGTCTTTCTTCAAAAATCTGTAATTGCTAATATTTACATGTATACAAACAGTAAAGAACATTCTTTATGTTTAACAGCCATAAAATAAAAGCCCACTGATGATGCTGCAACTGCAGTGAAACACATTTGGGATAAAAAACAAAATTATGTTATGCTAAAGGCGGACCCCATCCAAAAACATATGCATTATCTAATCCTTCTTTTAGTCAGGCTGCGTTACAAATTTCTTTGCTCTCTGTTTCCATGAAAACATCTTCATTCGTTAACCAATCTACATATCCAATATTCAGTGTTATTCTGAGCACCATGTGGGGTTCTTACATTGTCACTCGTCAAGATATTTATCATTGTGGGTAACATAGGCTCGTAAATTTATTGATGTGCATTATCGCACAGTGTAAGAGTATACTGCAGATACCTCTGGTTTCGCCGAGGCACCACTCCGAAATTATCGTCGCTCGCTGACAGTGCCTTGAATACCGTGTAATTTTTGTTGCTGGACTAGACCGTTTAGTCGAGTGGAGGGAGTCAGACTCTGTAATTCTAAGTCGGGCCGGGGGGAGCTCAGACGATGTGCTTGCAGGCATTGTTCCGATGGAACTGGTAATTCGCTTCTTACATGATGACCGGCGCCGCGCTTGTTAGCTTTTGAGTTTCAGTGTGAACCGATCAGTGTCGTGTGGCGGCATGTGGAATATTACTAAATTGTGGAAATTTAAAAAAGTGCTTGAGATTAATAATGTTTTAAGTAATAAATCGTATTGTTGGTGATCCAGTAACAACTGTTCTGTATCGAACCCGTCATTATCCACTTCATCAAACTATCAACATATCACTAAATTCACGCAGGAGAGAGAGGCAGAATCGCCGTAATGTAACACACGTGTAAGTCATGTTGTAACAATATGTCTTCCATTTTTCTTTTGCCTCTCCTGTTTTTCGTCTACGTTTCACTTTTATAATACTATAAAGCTACACTCCAGATAAATAATTTTCACAAAAGATTCAATAACACATTTATAATCGATGTTTACATGTTTCTCTTTTTCAAGGGTGCTTAACTTGCTTTTGTCAGTTTACTTTCGCTTCTGCCGTCATCAGTTATGTTGCTTCCTTAAATAGCGAAACTCTTCAACTGCTTTTAATGTTTACCATTTCGTAATCTAATTCCGTGACTTAAATATAATACACTCCATTATGAAATTACAATGAAATCCATACCTTTAGCTGCTTACAGGCGTTGATGAATATCAACGGGGACAGTTGAAAACATCTGCTCCCTGTCAGGGACGCGAACCCGAGCTCTCCTGCTTACATGGCACACGCTCTATCCGACTTAGCCATCGAGGACATAGAGGACACTGCGACTGCAGGGACTGATCTCTGGCACGCCCCCGTGAGACCCATATGTCCAACTTGCTGTCCGCACACTACATTTGTAGTGCCCCTGCCCACTATATTCAGTACACATTGCAGTCAATCTACCGATTCTCGTAAGAGTTCGGGCAATGTGAGTGCATCCGCACTGAAGAAGATCAAAAAATGGTTCAAATGGCTCTGAGCACTATGGGACTTCTGAGGTCATCAGTCCCCTAGAACTTAGAACTACTTAAACGTAACTAACCTAAGGAGATCACATACAGCCATGCCCGAGGCAGGATTCGAACCTGCAACCGTAGCGGTCGTACGGTTCCAGTCTGTAGCGCCTAGAACCGCTCGGCCTCCCCGGCCGGCTGAAGAAGATCATTGGCCAGTGAACCTTACATATATGAAGATGGTATCTGTTCTTTCGGACATGTCCGATCCCATTGGTGATCTTACAGCTCTTGAAGAATGAAATTACAATGAAATAACAGACCTTTAGCTGCTTATAGAAGTGATATTTATCAACGCCTGTAAGGCGCAAGACCTTCCAAGACCATTGTCATTTCTATTAGATTTACAATATCATCAACTTTTAGTACTTACTTCTCCTTCCTGAATTTTACTCCCATTTCTAAATTAGTCCTTGATATCATTTTTGCTTGCTCTGTGTACAGATGTACCGACGTTAGGAATAGACTACGGACTAACTTTTTTTGTAATTGCGCATTACGGAACAATGGACTCGTAATCTCACTTACTGTGATACTTTTCTCATATGAACGACACATGTTTTAACGTAGTAATTTCAAACTTATGAAATATTGTGTGCGAATACTTCGGCTGTAGTACTGTAACGTTTTAAAAACCTGTTGCGAGTGTAATGTATCTGTGCAACCAGTATGAGCTTTCTGTTCAAATTTGCAGGCTGCCTGGTGGACGTGAATAACAGATCCGTGATGCCCGACCCACAGCCACTACTGCTGGTGCCCGGTGTCAGAAAAGACGTGCACGGCTTCGTGAAGCCAAACTCTTCGGGAATAATCTCGCTCAGTTATAAGCAGAAAATCACCCTGGCGTGTCCTGGCAGCAGGCTCCGGCTCTTCAGTGGACAGCAAGAGACAGCCTCCTGCGTTTCGGCCTCCACCTTCGTCGTCAAACGACGGTCATACGCCTTCGCTGACCTCGACTGCGTGTCCCCGCCAGAGCAATCGGCCCAGGTGACGGGCAGAAAGTGTGGCAGCAAACGTCAGTACCAGATGATCCGACTTGGCTACCAGGTCGGCTCAGACTTCTACACACTCATTGATGTCTGCTTCGATGATCGCTCCTACAATACAGTCTACGACAATTTCACAATGGTCGCCAACATAGGGGGCAAGCAAAGCGGTTCGTTCGAGTCCACGTGGTTGGGCGGCGGATTCTTCGGGAAAATCAACATGGATATGCAGTACAGTTTCAATACGCAGGTCAATACGTTCACCACACTACTGGGTCCCGGGGCGAGCGGGTACATTACTAAATCTAACTTCCTTACCAGGGGACACCTCGCCGCTAGGTCCGATTTCATGCTCCGCACACAGCAAAACGCCACGTACTTCTACGTGAACGCCGCGCCGCAGTGGAAATCGTTCAACAGTGCCAACTGGAACACCATGGAGAACAATGTACGTTCCTACGCTGAGAACAGGTTGGTCGACCTGGAAATCTACACGGGCACTCACGGCATCGCGACGCTGCCCAACGCGAATAATGTCACGACGAAGTTGTACCTTTATGCTCATCACAGAAGGTACATTCCAGTGCCGAAAATCTTCTGGAAGATCGTGTTCAATGCGATCACTAACGCAGCTGTGGTGCTCCTAGGCGTAAATAACCCACACGTTCACAACATAACCCCTGACTACATAGTCTGCCCAGACGTGTGCCGCAATATCAGCTGGTTGTCCTGGGACGCCCACAACAAGAGCAAGGGATACTCGTACTGCTGCCAGTACGCAGATTTCAAGGCAACCGTGCCCGATGCGCCAGACATCGTTGTGCACTCTCTGCTTACCTAACCCATTCAGATAGCAGCACTTCGTATTGACTTTGGGATATCTGTATTTCAGATGGTCTACAGTCTTGTGGTTTCTTTATATGTATAATTCAAATGAATCTTCTTGGTGCCTTCTTTATACATCTAATCCTGAAATAAAAATTCACAAATTCCATATCTACCTGAAAATTATTCTACCAGTATCAATAAAACAATCCAGTACCTTGGTTTTATTTGTGACACATTTATTTTACAGCATGTTTGGTGATTGGACAGCAACATTGGATTACTCTAAATTACGTCTACATGCGAAAACACACAATTAATTTCATACTTTTATCTAATTTTCTATTATATGAGACACTCTTCGTCATCTTTGTTTGTCTTTCTAGTCGTCTTGCTAATAGCCCAGACTTTCGACCGTACGTCTAATAGCTCTACCTCTGAATGATAATTTTTTTGAATGTTAGTTGTAAAGAATAAGTAAAAAGTGCGGTTATAATGACAGGGGGAATTAAAATCGTCAAAGCCTGCGCTGTCGGTCCACATTTAATACGATAATGCTTGGCCGTGGAAAGATAACTAAAAGTTTTGCATCAGAATTCGTCTTGTAATAAAATGACGTTCAAAAGTGACATCGCATTTCGTGCTCTGGCTGCTGAATGAAGATAGGTTCGTTTTTGGAACGCGCAATAAGCACTTAAGGCTGCGACAATGGCTGCTGATCCATTGCATCATCGTATTAAGACGACCGACTACGAATATGTGCAGAAAGACGTTAAAAGAATCAGATAGGAGCAAGGAACAAATGAAATAAGTGATTAAAACAAATTTTCGTGACAATAGAATTTAACCCAATCAGAATATTAGTACACGACACCATGTTTTAGTCCATTCGTTCGTGAGTAAGGCTAGGAAACGAGAATGTAAAATACGGCGCTGAGACACCAGCATTTGTCCCTTTTAAAACAAACCAAGAATAAAATGCGGGCAGTGAAGGAACTCCTATGCAATTAACTATATCTTTGAGATCGGAAAACTGTGAGTATAAAGTTAAATGCTGTATTGTATACGGTATGACAGGTGAAAAATTTTATAACACCACTTAGCTCAGAAAACTCCGATTCCACTTTACCATTTTATATTGCCTTTGTATAAAATTGCAGGACCCGATTATAGTGGAGCAAAAGCAAGGACAAGCCTGCATTAATGGGCCATATCCTTACGACAAATGGCCATCGCAAGATAGGATGTTGCCGGGTGGTGCAGTCGGCATTTGATACTGTAAGGAAACTGTATAGGACGACCATGGGCGAGCGGAGAATCATTCTAGCGACAGTAGGGGGTGAGTATGGGAAAATCTACTGACAAAGTTCTTTGACAAAGGGCAGCTTATTATGCCCAGACACCAGTGAAACTACGAGTGGGCTACAAGGTGCTCATCAAAGAATGTAAAGTAGGTTAAGTGGCTATCTGAGTCAGACCTGACGACAGTGTACAACTCTGGCATAGGCGTAACTGGTCTTGAGGACACCGTTCAGCCCACGTTGTTGAACATTGGCTTCTAGATTATCGAGCCTGGAACGTGGATCAATGGAAACGTGTCACTTGGTCTGATGAATAACTAACCTTGTTACACCCGATCGGTGGTCGTCACCAGGAACACTGTCAACAAGGCATAGAGCTGCTCGAAAGAAACACCACTCCACTGTCGCAAGCAGGGGGGGGGGGGGGCAGTATTATCCAATGAACGACGTTTACCTAGGCTTCCGCAGGACCTATGGTAGAAATCGAAGACACCGTGACAGCTGCACACTATGTAAACATCACAACAGACCAGCAGCATTCCTTTTTGGTTGATGTCTTCCACAACGGAGATGGCACCTTCCGTTAGGATAGCTGTCGGTGAACACGCTCGGAACTGTTTGAGAGACATAACAATTAACTCACCTTGATATCTTGGCACCAGATTCGAGTGTTCTGAACCCAAATGTAAATATTTAGGAAGCTACTGGGAGCCAGTTGCGCGCCACGAACTACGGGCTGTTAATTTACGATAGTCGCGTGACCTGTGCGTAGACGTCAGGTGCCAAATACCTCTGGACACTCAGCAAGGACTTGTCCAATGCATGACACGCAGAATCGATGCTATGTTGCGTTCCGCAGGTGGACCAGTACATGATAAGCAGGCTGTAGTTAAGTTATGGCTCATCAGTGTATTTTGCGGTTGATCCTCAAGTTATTCAGAGTATTCTCGTAACATCTCAGTCATTGAGATTAAGCATTACATTTGTACATTGCATAGTGCTTGGGTAAAAGAAACAAAAAGTGGCATGTTGTTGTTGTGGTCTTCAGTCCGGAGACTGGTTTGATGCAGCTCTCCATGCTACTCTATCCTGTGCAAGCTTCTTCATCTCCCTGTACCTACTGCAGCCTACATCCTTCTGAATCTGCTTAGTGTATTCATCTCTTGGTCTCCCTCTTCGATTTTTACCCTCCACGCTGCCCTCCAATACTAAATTGGTGATCCCTTGATGCCCCAACACATGTCTTACCAACCGATCCCTTCTTCTAGTCAAGTTGTGCCACAAACTTCTCTTCTCCCCAATCCTATTCAATACATCCTCATTAGTTATGTGCTCTACCCATCTAATCTTCAGCATTCTTCTGTAGCACCACATTTCGAAAGCTTCTATTCTCTTCTTGTCTAAACTATTTATCGTCCATGTTTCACTTCCATACATGGCTACACTCCATACAAATACTTTCAGAAATGACTTCCTGACACTTAAATCTATACTCGATGTTAACAAATTTCTCTTCTTCAGAAACGCTTTCCTTGCCATTGCCAGTCTACATTTTATATCCTCTCTACTTCGACCATCATCAGTTATTTTGCGACCCAAATAGCAAAACTCCTTTACTACCTTAAGTGTCTCATTTCCTAATCTAATTCCCTCAGCATCACCCGACTTAATTCGACTACATTCCATTATCCTCGTTTTGCTTTTGTTGATGTTCATCTTATACCCTCCTTTCAAGACACTATCCATTCCATTCAACTGCTCTTCCAAGTCCTTTGCTGTCTCTGACAGAATTACAATGTCATCGGCGAACCTCAAGTTTTTATTTCTTCTCCGTGGATTTTAATACCTACTCCGAATTTTTCTTTTGTTTCCCTCATTGCTTGCTCAATATATAGATTGAATAACATTGGGGAGAGATTACAACCCTGTCTCACTCCCTTCCCAACCACTGCTTCCTTTCATCCTCTCTGAGGGGCAACAATTATACGAAGAGATGGTGTGTGAGAATGTTATATCAAATAACCTTGTTGCAGTCGTAAATTCCAATCAGCAAGGTAAGTCTGGATAGAAAATAGCTTCGTATCGTCATCAAAATGGTGCTGCATTCGGTTATGCAGTCATTGGGCATAGAGTCAGAAATTAATTATTTTTCTCTTAATTGAAAATTTTTATCTCACAAAAATTAGAATTTCTAAGATTATTTTTCGTCTGTTGTCAATTAAAAACCGACGAAATTATACAAGACAGTCATACGTTGTTTTCTTGTTGGAACTAAGAATATTCTAAGAACAATGATAAAGAAATTTTAGAAAAAATAAGTAACAATAAAAATAATCGCATGCAGGATAACGCTATAATGTTACATACGACCCAAGGCACTTCCTTTCTTGCTCCTGGTTTTAGAAACCGCCTGGTAAATGCAGCAGAATCAGCAGTGGTCTACGGAAAATGTATGCAGAAGGAACGGGAAACACAGCACTGAAGACACAAAAGAACGTCTACACGACATTCAGTATTTTAATTTATTTGGAGGTCATCTCTTGTCCTGTTCGCCTGTTCATATCTCCCAACGAGAACACCTTTGAATGGATGATACATATGAAGTTTAGTATTCGTGGTCTAGGAGTAGCGTCTTAGATGAGCAATCAAGAGGTCTGCGATCCTGGGCGTGAATCATGTCACTGCTTAAATTTAGGAAAAAAAAAGTCAACTAAGGCAGCCGAAGAATTCCAGCACAAGAAATCACTCTCATTCCGCCAACCGCTTTGTCCAAGAGGTTGGAGGAGCGGACAGAGATTGAGGGTACTCTCTAGCCCCTGGAGCGGGAAACTGCTCCTAAAAGACAGACAAATCAGCAATGATCAACGGCATGAGTTTATAGAAGACAATGGAAACCACTGGATTGAAGATACATAATGTGTATGCCTTCGGGGTGGGAAAATCTCCCTAAAGGCAGAAGAATCAGCAATGATCAACGGCATGAGGATGCAGAAGGTAATGGAAACCACTGCATTAAAGACGCTAACGTGTATCCATGTGGCCTGTAACTGAAAAAGTGTTATGATGATCTCTCCGTTGGCAGAAGATTGCGGAATAGTCCCCATTCGGATCTCCGGAAGGGGACTGCCAAGGAGGAGGTGACCATGAGAAAAAGATTGAATAATCAACGAAGGGTAACGTTCTAAGAGTCTGGGAGTGGAATGTCAGAAGGTTGAATGTGGTAGGGAAGCTAGAAAACCTGAAAACGGAACTGCAAAGGCACAATCTAGATACAGTATGCGTCAATGAAATGAAATGGAAAGAAAACAAGTATTTCTGGTCAAATGAGACAGGGTAATAACCACAGCAGCAGAAAATAGTATAATGGGAGTAGGATTCCTTATGAATAGGAAGGTAGGGCAGAGATTGTTACTGTGAACGGTTCAGTGATAGGGTTATTCTTATCAGAATCGACAGCAAGCCAACACCGACAACGATACTTCAGGTATACATGGCGACGTAACAAGGTGAAGATGAAGACAGAAAAATTATTTGAGGATATTGAAAGGGTAATATAATATGCAAAGGGAGATGAAAGTCTATTAGTCGTGGGGGACTGGAATGCAGTTGTAGGGGAAGGCGTGGAAGAAAACGCTACAGGAGAATGTGGGTTTGGGACAAGGAATAAGAGAGGAGAAAGACTAATTGAGTTACGTAATAAATTTCAGGTAGTAATAGCGAATACTCTGTTCATGAACCACAAGAGGAGGAGTTATACTCGGAAAAGGCCGGATGATACGGGAAGATTTCAGTTAGATTACATCATGGTCAAACAGAGATTCCGAAATCGGATTCTGGATTGTAAGGCGTGCACAGGAGCAGATATAGACTCAGATCCCAATTTGATATTGATAAAGAGTAGGCTGAAGTTTAAGATATTAGTCAGGAAGAATCAATACAAAAGAAGTGGGATACGGAAGTACTAAGGAGTGACGAGGTACACTTGAAGTCTCTAAGTCTGCAGCAATAAAGAATAGTCCAGTAGGCAGTACAGTAGAAGGGGAAAGGACACCTCTAAAAAGGACAATCATAGAAGCTGCAAAGAAAAACATCGGTACAAAGAAGGTAACTGCGAAGAAACCACAGGTAAAAAAAGAAATACTTCAGATGATCGATGAAAGAAGGAAGTATAAAAATATTCAGGGAAACTCAGGAATACAGACGTAAAGCTACTGAGGAATGAAATAAATAGGAAGTGCAGGAAAGCCAAGACGAAATGGCTGCTTGAAAAATGTGAAGAAATCGAAAAATAAATGATAGTCGGAAGGACTGACACGGTATATAGAAAAGTCAAAACAACCTTCAGGGAAATTAAAAGCTAGGGTGGTAACATTAAGAGTGCAACGGGAATTCCATTGTTAAATGCAGAGGAGAGAGTGGATAAGTGGAAAGAGTACATTGAAGGCCTCTATGTGGGTGAGGATTTGTCCGATGTAATAGAAGAAGAAACAGGATTCGATTTAGAAGAGATATGGGACCCAGTACTAGAATCAGAATTTAAGAGAGATTTGGAGGACTTAAGATCAAATAAGGCAGAAGGGATCGATAATATTCCATCAGAATTTCTAAATCATTAGGGGAAGTGGCAACAAAACGACTATTCAGGTTGGTGTGTAGATTCTATGAGTCTGGCAATATACTTTCTGAAAAATATCGTCCATACAATGCCGAAGACTGCAATAGCTGACAAGAGCGAGAATTATCGCACAATCAGCTTAACAGATCATGCATCCAAGGTGCTTACAAAAATAATGTACAGAAAAATGGAAAAGAAAATTGAGCATGTGTTAGGTGACGATCAGTTTGCCATTATAAAAGGTGAAGGCACCAGAGAGGAAATTCTGACGTTGCGGTTGGTAATGGAACCAAGACTAAAGAAAAATTAAAACACGCTCATAGGGTTTGTCGAGATGGTAAAAGCGTTCGACAATGTAAAATAGTGCAAGATGTTTGAAATTCTGAGAAAAATAGGGGTAAGCTAAAGGGAGAGACGGATTATGCACAATATGTAGAAGAACCAGGAGGGAATAATATGAACGGTCGACCAAGAACTAAATGCTCGGATTAAAAAGGGTGTAAGACAGGGATGTAGTCTACTGTTCATTCTGTGCGTCGAAGTAGCAATGTTCAGAACTGGAATTAAAATTCGAGGTGAAAGAGTATCAATGATACGATTCGCTGATGACATTGCTACCCTGAGTGAAAGTGGAGAAGAAGTACATGATCTGCTGAATGGAATGGACAGTCTAATGAGTATAGAATATGGACTGACCGTAAATCGAAGGAAGACGAAAGTAATGAGAAGTAGCATAAATGAGAAAAGCGAAAAACTTAACATCAGGATTGATGGTCACGAAGTAGACGAAGTTAAGAAATTATGCTACCTAGGCAGCTAAATAACTAATGAAGGACGGGGCGCGGAAAACAATTAAAGCAGTCTAGCAAAAAGGGCGTTCCTGGCCAAGAGAAGTCTGCTTGTATCAAACATAGGCCTTAATTTGAGGAAGGCATTTCTGAGAATATACGTATGGAGCACAGCACTGTATGGCAGGGAAACATGGACTATAGGAAAACCGGAACAGAAGAGAATCGAAGCATTTGAAATGTGGTGCTACAGACAAATGTTGGAAATTAGGTGGAATGACAGAGTAAGGAACGAGGAGGTTCTGTGCAGAATCGTCGAGGAAAGGAATGTGTGGAAAACACTGACAAGGAGAAGGGACAGGATGATAGGACACCTGTTAAGACATCAGGGACTGACTTCCAAGGTACTAGAAGGAGCTGTAGAGGGCATAAACCATAGAGGAAGGCAGAGATTGGAATACATTCAGCAGATAATTGAGGACGTAGTTTGCAAGTGCTATACTGAGATGAAGAGGTTGGCAAGGAGAGAAATTCGTTGCAGTCGGCTTGAAACCAGTCAGAAGACTGATGACCACCCCCCAAAAAAAGTATATCCACAGGACATGTGTCATGATCTCCATTGGCAAAATATTTCTGGAGGGGCTGCCAGGGGAGAGTTAAGCATGAGAAGAAAATTGAATAAACAACGAAAGGATAATGTTCTACGAATCGGGGCGTGGAATGTCAGAAGTTTGAAGGTGGTAGGGAACTTAGAAAATCGGAAAAAGGAAACGTTAAGGGTCAGTTTATAGTGGGGACAGTGAAGTGAAATGGAAAGAGGACAAGGATTTCTCGTCAGATGAATGTAGGGTTATATCAACAACAGCAGAAAATGGTATAATGGGAGTAGGTTGCGTTGACTAGGAAGGTAGGCAGGGGGGTGAGTTTCTGTGAACGGTTCGGTGATAGGGTTGTTCTCACCAGAATCGACAGCAAACCAACCCCAGCAACAGTTCAGGTATACATGCTTTCGTCGCAAGTAAAAGATGAAAAGATAAAGAAGGCGTATGAGGATATTGAACAGGTAATTCAGTACGTAAAGGGAGATGAAACTCCAAGAGTCATGAGGGATTAGAATATAGTTGTAGGGGAAAAAGTAAAAGATAGGGTTACGGGAGAATATGGCTTTGGTAGCAGGAATGATTGATGAGAAAGACTATCTGAGCTCTGCAATAAATTTCAGTTGGTAATAGCGAACACTCTATTCGAAGATCACAAGAGGGGTAGGTATACTTGGAAAAGGACAGGAGGCACGAGAAGATTCCAGTTACATCATGGTCAGCCAGAGATTCCAAATCAGATATGGATTATAAAACGTATCTGGCAGCAGATATAGACTCAGATCACAATTTGGTAATGATGAAGAGCAGGCTGAAATTTGAGAGACTAATCAGGGAGCATCAGTTACTAAGGAATGAAGTGCTCCCTGAAGCTATGGATACTGCGATAATGAATAGCTCAGTAGGCAGCTGAGTCGAAGAGAAACGGACATCTCTAAGAAGGATAATCACAGAAGCTGGAAAGAAAAAAATAGGTACAAGGAAGGTAACTGCGATGAAACCGTGGGTAACAAAAGAAATACTTCAGTTGACTGACGAAAGAAGGAAGTACAAAACTGTTCAGGGAAATTCAGGAATACAAAACTGCAAGTCACTTAGGATTACAAAAAGTAGGAAGTACAGGGGGGGCTAAGACGAAAAGGCTGATGGGAAAAATGTGAAGAAATCGAAAAAGGGAGGACTGACTCAGCATTAAACAACCTTCAGTGTAATAAAAGCAACAGCGGAAACATTAACAGTGCAATGGGAATTCCACCGTTAAATGCAGAGGGGAGAGCAGATCGGTGGAAAGAGTACAGTGAGGTCTAGTGCTTGTCTGATGACGTGATAGAAGAAGACAAGTGTCAACAGGGAAGAGACATGAAACCGAGTATTAGAGCTTTGCACGACTTAAGATAAAAAAAAGGCAGAAGAGACAGATAACACGCCTTATAAAATGCATTTTAACCACCAGCTGTTTTATTTAACCTCTATATCACCTACTGGTTTAGGGCATAGACCATAATCACTATATTTAAGGTAAAATAGATCAGTTAAAAACATATCCCGTTTTCCTTTTAAGATGATACAACATCGAGATCACTGTAGAAAAACCATCAAAACAACTATCCTAACCCATCCTTGGAACACTAACGATCATATTTCACAACGCTACAAGTAAAATAGACAATGTACCACAGAAGAGCGAGAAGAAACGAACAGTGGCCAGTGACGTATGATACATTGTCTGTTTAAACGAAATAATTAAATAATCGTTTATCTCAGGAAACAAAGCATATATCAACCACCATTGTAATGAATTACATGGGTCTACTTCACAGTCTAACATTGTAACTGGGGGATATCAGAAATCAGTAAAATATGCAAATTGCAATGGAAATCTGGTAGTCTTAAAAGGCTTAAATATTTAAAAATGAGTCGGAAGTTAATGTAGCATCACGTACAGGAAACAAATGATCCAGGAGAACTATCTGATTTTCACAACATTTCAGCTATTTGAAATGAGTGTGCTAAAGACTGGAGGTGTCAACCCACTGCTTCAGAGAACACGAGAAGCGTCAAGGCAAATGCGGACAGCTTCATCAGTGTTGAAAAGTGAGTGAGTGCAGAATGGTCAAGGAGTCTTGTGTCTACATCTACATCAAATGGATACTCTGCAAATCACATTTTAAGTGCGTGGCAGAGGGTTCATCGAACCACCTTCACAATTCTCTATTATTCCCAATCTCATGTAGCGCGCGGAATGAACGAACACCTACATCTTTCTGTACGAGCTCAGATTTTACTTATTTTATCGTGGTGTCAACAGAATATTTTCGCATTCGAAGGAGAAAGTTGGTGATTGCAATTTCGTGAGAAGATTCCGTCGCAACGAAAAAACGCCTTTCTTTTAATGATTTCCAGCCCAAATCCTGTATCATTTCAGTGACACTCTCTCCAATATTTCGCTATAATACAAAACATGCTGCCCTTCTTTGAACTTTTTCGATGTACTGCGTCAGTCCTATCTGGAAAGGATCCCACAGCGCGCAGCAGAATTCTAAAAGAGGACGGACAAGCGTAGTGTGGGCAGTCTCCTTAGCAGATCTGTTACATTTTCCAAGTGTCCTGCCAATAAAACGCAGTCTGTGTGTTCCTGCCAATTTAAGTTGATCGTGATTGTAATACCTAGGTATTTAGTTGAATTTACGGCTTTTAGATTAGACTGATTTATCGTGTAACGGAAGTTTAACGAATTCCTTTTAGCACTCATGTGGATGACCTCACACTTTTCATTATTTAGGGTCAACTGCCAATTTTCGCACCATTCAGATATCATTTCTAAATCGTTTTGCAATTTGTTTTGATCTTCTGATGACTTTAGTAGTCTATAAACGACAGCGTCGTCTGCAAACAACCTAAGACGGCTGCTCAGATTGTCTCCCAAATCGTTTATATAGATAAGGAACAGCAAAGGGCCTATAACACTGCCTTGGGGAACGCCAGAAATCACGTATGTTTTACTCGATGACTTTCCGTCAATTAGAACGAACTGTGACCTCTCTGACAGGATATCACAAATCCAGTCACATAACTGAGACTATATTCCATAAGCACGCAGTTTCACTACAAGCCACTTGTGTGGTAGTGTCAAAAGCCTTCCGGAAATCCAGAAAGACGGAATCGATCTGAAATCCCTTGTCAATAGAACTCAACACTTCATGCGAATAAAGAGCTTGTTGTGCTTCACAGGAACGATGTTTTCTAAACCCATGTTGACTGTGTGTCAATAGACGTTTTCTTCGAGGTAATTCATATTGTTTGAACACAACATATGTTCCGAAATCCTGCTGCATATCGATGTTAACGATACGGGCCTGTAATTTAGTGGATTACTCCTGCTACCTTTCTTGAATACTGGTGTGACGTGTGCAACTTTCCATTCTTTGGGTACGGATCTTTCTTCGAGCGAACGGTTGTGTATGATTGTTAAGTATGGAGCTAATGCATCCGCATACTCCGAAAGGAACCAAATTGGTATACAGTCTGGACCTGAAGACTTACTTATATTAAGTGATTTAAATTGCTTTACTACTCCGAGGATATTTGCTTCTACGTTACTCATGTTGGCAGCTGTTCTCGATTCGAATACTGGAATATTTACTTCGTCTTCTTTTGTAAAGGCATTTCGGAAGGCTGTGTTTAGTCGCGCAGAGAAGGCATTGATTGTTTATTGACTCTAACGTACTTTACATACGACCAGAATCTCTTCGGATTTTCTGCCAGGTTTCGAGACAAAGTTTCGTTGTGGAAACTGTTATAAGCACCTCGCACTGAAGTCCACGCTAAATTTCGAGATTCTGTGAAAGATGGCCAATCTTGGAGATTTTGCCTCTGTTTAAATTTGGTTTGTTTGTTTCGTTGTTTCTGCAACAGTGTTCTGGCCCGTTCTGTGTACCAAGGAGGATCAGCTCCGTCGTTTGTTAGTTTATTTTGCATAAATATCTCAATTGCTGCCGATACTATTTCTTTGAATTGAAATCACATCTGGTCTAAACTTGTATTATAAATTTGGAATGAGTGGAGACGTCTCTCAGGAAGGTGTCAAGTGAATTTTTATCTGCTATTTTGAATAGGTATATTTTTCGCTTATTTTTGGAGGATTTGTGGATTACAATATTCAATCTCGCTACGGCAACCCTGTGTTCACTAATTCCTGAATCGGTTTTGATGCTCGTTATTAACACAGGATTATTTGTTGCTAAGAGGTCAAGCGTGTTTTCACAACCGTTTACTATTCGCGTGGGCTCATGAATTAACTGCACGAAATAATTTTCAGAGAATACGTTTAGCGCAATTTCGGATGATATTTTATGGGTACCTCCAGAATTATATATGTATTTTCGCCAACATATTGAGCGTAAATTAATGTCACCACCAACTATCATCGTATGAGTCGGGTACGTGTTTGAAATCAAACTCAAGTTTTCTTTGAACCTTTCAGCAACAGAATCATCTGAATCGGGAGGTCGGTAAAAGGATCCTATTATTATTTTATTCCGGTTGCCAAGAACCACCTCTGCCCATACTAACTCACAGGAAGTATCTACTTTAATTTCGCGACAAGTTAAACTACTACTAACAGCAACAAACACGCCACCGCCTACCGTGTTTGGAGCCGAGCGACCGCTAGGTTGCAGGTTCGAATCCTGCCTCGGGCATGGGTGTGTGTGATGTCCTTAGGTTAGTTAGGTTTAATTAGTTGTAAGTTCTAGGTGACTGATGACCTCAGAAGTTAAATCGCATAGTGCTCAGAGCCATTTGATCCATTTGCTAACAACAAATACCAACTGTGATGGTTACTCCTCAGAAAAGCAATTCTTAGTATACTACACAGCTACGACAATTTACAACTGTTATACCGATGGTTCCTGTATCTACACTCCTTCTGTGTTCGGGCTGCACCCTTTGTGACTGAAGCCCTTCTTGTGTTTTCCCGAGACCCTCTAACCCAAAAAAGCGCCCAGTCCACGCCACACAGCCCCTGCTACCCGTGTAGCCGCCTCCTGCGTATAGTGGACACCTGACCTATTCAGCGGAACCCGAAACCCAATCACCCTTTGACGCAAGTCGAGGAATCTGCAACTTACGCGGTCGCGGAACCGTCTGAGCCTCTGATTCAGACCCTCAACTCGGCTCTGTACCAGAGGTCCGCAATCGGTCCTGTCGACTATGCTGCAAATGGTCAGCTCTGCTTTCATCTTGCAACACGAAATCAGAGAGAATCTCTTCTGACGTAAAGTGACACACATCATTGGTACCGACGTGAGCAACCACCTGCAGTTGGCTGCACCCTGTGCTCTTCATGGCATCCGGGGGGACTCCTTTCCACATCTGGAATGACTCCACCCAGTATGGACACTGAGTGCACATTGGTTTTCTTTCCCTTCTCGTCACCCAAGTCCCTAAGGGGACCCATAACGTGCCTAACGTTGGAGCTCCCAAATACCAATAATCCCGTCCTCTGTCATTGCCCGGATCTCGTAGGCTGAGTGGTTTCCTCTGAAACAGGACAAGCGACAGCATCTGGCTCAGCGACAGTGTCAGCCACAGACAGCACCTGAAACCTGTTTGTCTGACAAACCGGGGGGGGGGGGGGGGGGGCCTTACGTGCAACCGCCTGGTAAGTTTTTCGCCGCCTGCTTCACCCCAGGGCGACCTCCCACTCGACCACAGGTGAGGGGTCAGCCTCAGTGGGAGCAGTACCGGGGTTGGCCACCGGTGAGGCCAAGAGGAGAACTCGGACGTACTGGACGTCCGTTGGATCCCCATGGACGGCGAGAGTGAAGTGTCACCAACTCGGCTCGCATCCGCGCACAACAATCGCAGTCCCTGTCCATACTAAAGACCGTCAAAAACTAAACTATGCAGACAGGCACGTGCTGCGCAACTCTACTGTAGACCCTGACGAAAGCGCAGGAACTATGTCTAATAATACGCAGATATTCAAAAACCTAACTATCGAAGCACTCGGGTAAAACTAAATAATTCGCCCCTGATTAGGAACTTGTAATATGTCACAAAATCTGTTTACTTTCCGACGCAAACGAATTCGCGAGAACTGTGGCTATTAGATATTAAATTTTCAAGCAGAAACTCAAGAAGCTAAACTATTAAAGCACACAGATGATATAATAAAATTCTCTCCTGGTTACCAATTCGAAAATGTGACAAAAGCGGTTCCTTCCCTCTTGCTGCGTCTGTCTCGGTCGGCTACTGCTGCCTGACTGCCGAGCAGCGTACTGGTAGGAATTTGGTGAGAGAGCCGGGAGAAGTGGCGTTGAAAGCAGTAGGTGCGCATTGTCGAGCTGTGCCTGATTCCCGGTCTGCTGTTCTAAGAGCCTTGGGGCGAGCAGGGGAACGGATGGAACTTGGAACCAAGCCCATGGGTGGCTGTTAGCTGACAGTACATGGACAGTGGCGTCGAGGAGACCTCTGCGGACGCGCCTTTTGGTGGTGTTTTGGTTCCCGAGCTGTCCCTGCCGGGTCTTGTGGGCAAGAGTGGAAAAGCATCTGTGACGTCACAAGCTACACCATCTTACCTGTGATACCGTCATGTCACAAGCCACATGCCTCTTTCAGTGACAACACCAAGATTGTGGATTGTGGGTAATTAAAAAGTCCAAGATGACAGATGGCGACGAATTTAAAAGTTATAGATCGCTCTTGGAGTTAAAAAAGTCACAAACACTTAAAAATGCAAGATGACTCTGGCGTAGAAAATTTTACATCCAATTACTGTACAATATATTGTTTTTACGACAGCCCGCCATATTCAAAAGTATCCAATCACTTTACAATATTTTCTAACAGCGCAGTTTATCAAAAAATTTCGGCACACACACACACACACACACAACACACAAACGCGCACACACACACACACACACACACACACACACACACACACACACACACACACACACACACGTACGTTATGTACTGTTCAGTCTCTGTATTTCATGTCTCTCTGCCTTTATACTTAATGTCTATCTCAAATTAGGTACTGTCGTGTCAGAAAATTTCATCTTACATCTGTCTCATCAGTAAATTTCATCTCTTCCTCTCCCTCTGTTTTATATTCCACTTATGTTTCTGTCAAGTATTGTACTGCGTCATTGTCAGCAAATTCTATTCCTTTCTTTATAAAATATTACTGATGGAACGATGAAGAAAAAACTGAAACAAAAAATTTTACTATATACACTATGTGATCAAAAGTATCCTGACACCCCCAAAAACCTCAGCAGTCATTATACATCGTTAGAGAGCAGAATGGGGCACTCCACTGAACTCATGGACTTCAAACGTCATCAGGTGATTGGGTGTCACTTGTGTCATACGTCTGTATGATTGGGTGTCACTTGTGTCATACGTCTGTACTCGAGATTTCCACACTCCTAAACATCCCTAGGTCCACTGTTTCCGATGTAATAGTGAAGTGGAAACGTGAAGGGACACTCGCAGCACAAAAGCGTACAGGTCGACCACGTCTGCTGACTGACAGAGACCGCCGACAGTTGAAGAGGGTCGTAATGTCTAATAGGCAGACATCTATCCAGACCATCACACAGGAATTCCAAACTGCATCAGGGTCCACTGCAAGTATTATGACAGTTAGGCGGGAGGTGAAAAAACTTGGATTTCATGGTCGGGCGGCTGCTAATAACCCACACGTCACGCCGGTAAACTCCGAACGACGCCTCACTTAGTGGAAGGAGCGTAAACATTGGACGATCGAACAGTGAAAAAACGTTGTGCGGAGTGACGAATCACGGTACACAATGTGGTGATCCGATGGCAGAGTGTGGTATGGCGAGTGCCCGGTGAAGGTCTTCTGCCAGAGTGTGTAGAGCCAACAGTAAAGTTCGGAGGCGGTGGAGTTATGGTGTGGTCGTGTTTCTCATGGAGGGGGCTTGCACCCCTTGTTGTTTTGCGTGGCATTATCACAGCACAGGCCTACACTGATGTTTTAAGCACCTTTTCGCTTCCCACCGCTGGAGAGTAATTCAGGGATGGCGATTACATGTTTAAAACACTATCGAGCACCTGTTCATAAAGCACGGACTGTGGCGGAGTCGTTACACGATAACAGCATCCCTGCAATGGACTGGCCTGCACAGAGTCTTGGCCTGAATCCTATAGAACACCTTTTGGACGTTTTGGTACGCCGACAACGTGCCCCGGCCTCACCGACCGATATCGATACCTCTCCTCAGTGCTGCACTTCGTGAAGAATGGGCTGCCATTCAGTAAGAAACCTTCCAGCACTTGATTGAACGCATGCCCGCGCGAGTGGAAGCTGTCATCAAGGCTAAGGGTGGGCCAACACCATACTGAATTTCAGCATTACCGACGAAGGGCGCGCCGAACTTGTAAGTCATTTTCAGCCAGGTGTCCGGATACTTTTGATCACATAGTGTATATAATTTATTGTACAATTTGATAACATTTCAAAAAAAATTAGATGCACACTTGGTTGACAGCCCAGATTTACAAACACTCCAGCTACAACAAGAAATATTCAGACTTTAAATCACACAATGTTTTTACTTTTAATATTTTTATATTGTTCACACATTTAACCTTTTCACATTTTTTCAAATATTTACTGACTGAGTAATTGTGATGGGCATTTCGTGATCACATACTAAATTAATAAAGTTCTCATTTGTAAAAAACCTACTTAAATCGGATGAACTCTAGATAACGAGAACATATTTTCCTGGCGTCTAATGTAGTCAGTCAGAAAGGAGTACCAGTATGTGAATTCACATATATAATAAACGTGGTGGTGACTAAGTGCTAATTTACAGCAACAGACAGAAATTACAATTACAATCTTCAGTTTACATTTTCCATACACACACATACACACACACAGACACACACACACACACACACACACACACACACACACACACACACTTTTTACATTCTCTCAGGTATTTAAATTATTTACATTTTCAAGCACTTACATTAGTTACCATGAAGTCAATCATCATCATTTTTCAGGCAGTAGTGGCCTCAAGCAAATTTATTTACATTATCCAGTATATAACATTTGTCATACTGTGCAGGTAAACTCACTGTTGTTTAATAGTAGACACAACATGTTGCTTTGATTGATTTTACAGCACGTTAACAGTAATCATCAATGGTTAACCTGTCTGAAATGAGCTAGGGAGCTGATATTGAGTGGTAGGATACTGGGCCATAATTTTAAAAAAAATTAATAAAAATTAAACCACTTTATTGTCACATCAAAAAGATCTAAAATATCTCAGTAACTACCACCAGAATTTAATTTACTAGTGGCTTTTTCTTTTGGAAACAAGATGACTGGTGGTAGAATTTACGAAACCTCTAAAATATCCTTTAAGAAAAAAAATTAAGAAAAAGATATTAAGAAAAGTTTTCTGAAATCTTGATACAAAATTAAGCCTTGACACAGATGTTTAATAAGATCAGGAATGTAGCACTTAACAATATATTCCAAATTTAAGGTTTAAAAAACTACAGAAATGATTAATAGGAAATAATTCGACATCCACTGGTAAGTAAAACAGATCCAAGTAAATAGGCTGAAGACAAAAAAATTGTGGTTAGTCCCTATGGGACCAAACTGCTAAGGCCATCGGTCCCTAGGCTTACACACTACTTAAAGTAACTTACACCAAGGACAACTCACACACCATGCCCGAGGGAGGACTCGAAACTACGACGATGGGAGCCGCGCGAATCGTGGCAAGGCGCCCTACAGCGTGCGCCTACCCCGCGCGGAGCTGAAGACAAGTTTGCGAGCGAAACAAATAGTCATGCAGACAAGGTGCCTGTGTAGAACCTAAATTACTTCTTCCTGTTGTTTGTTAACAACACTCAACCTGGTGGGCCATCTGAGCTTTTAGTCTCTCACTTAAGTACGGTTAACAGAGAGAGCAAGCAATTTAAGATTAACCACTTCTTTCATTCAAGACCTTTTTAGCGTAAGTCACAATATAAACCACATGTGTACTCAAGCTACCCTGTAACATATAAATTACTAATTACCATGTTTAGAAAAAATTACGACACCAAAATACACTGGTGAAAATTTGGAAAAACTGAATCGCGCTCGCCGGCCAGGGTGGCCAAGCGGTTAAAGGCGCTACAGTCTGGAACCGCGCGACCGCTACAGTCGCAGGTTCGAATCCTGCCTCGGGCATGGCTGTGTGTGATGTCCTTAGGTTAGTTAGGTTTAAGTAGTTCTAAGTTCTAGGGGACTGATGACCTCAGAAGTAAAGTCCCATAGTGCTCAGAGCCATTTGAAGCCATTTTTGAATCGCGCTCTGAAATCACGTTATGAGCTGCTTACTGCACACCGACGGTTTAATAGTAAAAAATACTCATTAAAATAACTTGAATGAGATCACTTTAAAGGTTCATAATAACTACTTTACAGACGACGATGGATAACCAGTGTGGAAAGTGAGAGAACAGTCCTTTCACACGTAAACTATAATAATTAGGACTGTAATTCAAATGGTTCAAATGGCTCTGAGCACTATGGGACTTAACATCTGAGGTCATCAGTCCCCTAGAACCTAGAACTACTTAAACCTAAGTAACCTAAGGACAACACACACATCCATGCCCGAGGCAGGATTCGAACATGCGACCGTAGCGGTCGCGCGGTTCCAGACTGAAGCGCCTAGAACCGCTCGCCCACGACTGTAATTGTACGTATGCTCATCATAATTCCCAGGGAATAGGAACATGTCAACAACCACCCGACCATTGTCTGAAATCGGTTGACCGTATCCACCAGTACCCCACGCGTTCGGTCCCTTGGGAGTGGCTCATAGGAAACCGTTCCGGCACCACAGTGGGCACAGGCTTCTGCAGAATGATCCAAATCCAAGTGCAGTTAGGTGCCCAAGCAACACACCGAGAGAGTTTCTACATCGGGCAATGTCCACTGATCCAGCCAACACGGGACATAACGTAACCCGCACTGACCAACATTCCAAAAGTAACAAGGAGCCAAGGATCTTATCGGCCACGACGTCGCGGCGCTAACTACTCGCCGTCGCCACACAAACCGCTTGACATCCGATCGCTGAGAGGGGGCAACGGTCACTCGGTCCCCCTTAAATTGACCTAATCGCCACTGCACTTCCCTCTGGCAGCGGAAAATCGTTGTGACTATCACCACCAGTCATCCTGGCAACTAAAGGGATGTATCGATATTGAATTGCGCCACGATGCACCCGTACGTCACACTGTTAACAGAAGAGTGTTTTATATCATTTATTCTTTATAGTACGAGTCCAGAAACGGTCTTATGAGCTTACTTTTTTTCTCACAGACCGACAGATTCACCATTCAGTTCGTTCTCTCTTTTTTATTCATCAATGGAATGTGATCTGTTATTCACAGGGAAACTCGAAATTCCAAAACATGTAGGGAAATCATTCCTGCTATCCTCGTAGATATTTGGCGTTGTAAGTGATAGGTTAACTTGTCGGCGTATGTTTAGCACAGTTTTGCATGATTTGCTGTAAACTTGTTTGATATACAGGATGAGGCATTTAAAACTGTTTGTCGGAATATGTGGCGAAATACACATCGGAAAAAAAGAATGGTAAAAATCGTTGTTCTTCTCGAAGAGGGACATCCATTAACACAGCGTTCGACCCCCCTCCCCCCCTCCCCCCCTCCCCTGCACCATCCAAGGGGTGGAAGGAGGTGGGGTAACTTTGAAATCTTAAATAGGAACCACTATCCTTTATTGTAGATTTGGATTATCCGTGAAAAAATATTAACTTTTGTACGAAACATTTATTTCTTTTCATCATAGACCGCGCTGTAATCGGCACACACGAATACGAGGAGGCAATTGTTGCAAAACGGTAATATCTCATAAAAATACACATTCGATCAGGAAAATCAAAGTACATTATTTCATTTGGGAAAATGCTATCATGTGACATCGTGCACCCTCCCGCAATGCATTCTTAGACTACATTTAGCTTTACCCAGGAACAACGACGTGGACGTATTAGTAATGTGTTCCCTTCGCGGTGTTTGATTTTGGTGAGACCCCTTGCCTCTCACTATTTCAGGGTGCTTGATTACTGTGAGTACCCTTGCCTCTGACAAATGCTTCAGTGCTGCAAATGTTCGAAATGTTGTCCGTTGTTTCTAATGCTCATTGTCTCTCTGTGTATTCCGACATGTATTAGTGTCTCTGCGTTAATGTTTGCACATTAATTGCGAATTCGCTGCCACATATCTTCGGGGGTTGTTGGTACATCGATGTAAATTATTTCTTTCAGCCATTCCCACAGAAAAAAATCGGCAGAAGTCAAACTGGGTGAACGTGCGGGTCACGTTTGAGGATCTCCTCGTCCAATTCATCGACCCGGATGGTTTCGATTCAAAACTTCTCGAGCTAGTCGTGAATAATGCGCCGGGCATCCATCGTGTTGAAACCACGTATCCAGTTTCGTTTTAAGTGGAACATGGTCCATTAGTATGGGTAAAACATTGTCCACAATTCCACTGTACATTTGACTAGTGAGATTACCTTCTATGAAGTATGGGCCAATTACCTGCGTACCTAAAATACCGCACGCTATGGGCGTTGAACTCGCCTTACGCAATGGGGATTCTCCACTGACGAATAATGCATATTATGTCGATTCAGTTTGTAACCTCCCCGTTAATACTCGGCCTATCCTGCTTGCGATATAAAATATGACCGTGGATCGCGTGTATGCCTAATGGATTTTTACTAATTGCATAAGGCTATCTTTTCCGAAGTAATAATACCGATAAGTATGAGGAAAGTGTACAACAGATCCTTCTGATGGAAAAGTCTACTAAAATTAAATATAATTAAACCGAACAGAGCTATAATTTGGAAAAATGAAAGATTTTTGTGCATTCCCTAGCGAAAAACACTGGACAGAAAAGGGGTACCACTGATCATGAATCCAAATGTTTCACTAATAAACGAAAAGGAAATAATTAACGGTCGCCAGTCCACTAGGGCAATTTACATCCAAAATCCTGTACAAGATGATGGGAAAGAAAAAGATGTATTCTAAAACACTGACGTGGCAACTGAAGGTTGCCAAGTTTTTTTGACACTAATTTTAAGTGAGTATGTAATGATAAAGAAAACTGAGAAGTCACTCTTACGTTATGTTTGTCATTAAGTTATGAAAAAAACCAATAGAGTAATGATTTGAAAATATGCAATTAAACTGCATGTTAGTTTTGAACTTCGCTACGTGAACAATGACTTTCAGTGACCTCAATGTAACATCATCAAAGAAATTTAAAAAAAAAAAAAAAAACAAAAGAACAATTGAGCCTCTTTTTACTGACTTGAACAGAAATAAATAACAGAATACGTACCAAACCAAACAGCCATGTGCTCCAAACTATGTTGTTGTTGTTGTGGTCTTCAGTTCTGAGACTGGTTTGATGCAGCTCTCCATGCTACTCTATCCTGTGCAAGCTTCTTCATCTCCCAGTACCTACTGCAATCTACATCCTTCTGAATCTGCTTAGTGTATTCATCTCTTGGTCTCCCTCTACGATTATTACCCTCCACGCTGCCCTCCAATACTAAATTGGTGATCCCTTGATGCCTCAGAACATGTCCTACCAACCGATCCCGTCTTCTGGTCAAGTTGTGCCACAAACTTCTCTTCTCCCCAATCCTATTCAATACTTCCTCATTAGTTATGTGATCTACCCATCTAATCTTCAGCATTCTTCTGTAGCACCACATTTCGAATGCTTCTATTCTCTTCTTGTCCAAACTATTTATCGTCCATGCTTCACTTCCATACATGGCTACACTCCACACAAATACTTTCAGAAATGACTTCCTGACACTTAAATCTATACTAGATGTTAACAAATTTCTCTTCTTCAGAAAAGCTTTCCTTTCCATTGCCAGTCTACATTTTATATCCTCTCTACTTCGACCATCATCAGTTATTTTGCGACCCAAATAGCAAAACTCCTTTACTACCTTAAGTGTCTCATTTCCTAATCTGATTCCCTCAGCATCACCCGACTTAATTCGACTACATTCCATTATCCTCGTTTTGCTTTTGTTGATGTTCATCTTATATCCTCCTTTCAAGACACTGTCCATTCCATTCAACTGCTCTTCCAAGTCCTTTGCTGTCTCTGACAGAATTACAATGTCATCGGCGAACTTCAAAGTTTTTATTTCTTCTCCATGGATTTTAATACCTACTCCGAATTTTTCTTTTGTTTCCTTTACTGCTTGCTCAATATACAGATTGAACCCTGTCTTACTCCCGTCCCAACCACTGCTTCCCTTTCATGTCCCTCGACTCTTATAACTGCCATCTGGTTTCTGTACAAATTGTAAATAGCCTTTCGCTCCCTGTATTTTACCCCTGCCACCTTTAGAATTTGAAAGAGAGTATTCCAGTCAGCATTGTCAAAAGCTTTCTCTAAGTCTACAAATGTTAGAAACATAGGTTTGCCTTTCCTTAATCTTTCTTCTAAGGTAAGTCGTAAGGTCAGTATTGCCTCATGTGTTCCAGTATTTCTACGGAATCCAAACTGATCTTCCCCGAGGTTGGCTTCTACTAGTTTTTCCATTCGTCTGTAAAGAATTCGTGTTAGTATTTTGCAGTTGTGACTTATTAAACTGATAGTTCGGTAATTTTCACATCTGTCAACACCTGCTTTCTTTGGGATTGGAATCATTATATTCTTCTTGAAGTCTGAGGGTATTTCGCCTGTTTCATGCATCTTGCTCACCAGATGGTAGAGTTTTGTCAGGACTGGCTCTCCCAAGGCCGTCAGTAGTTCCAATGGAATGTTGTCTACTCCAGGGGCCTTGTTTCGACTCAGGTCTTTCAGTGCTCTGTCAAACTCTTCACGCAGTATCGTATCTCCCATTTCGTCTTCATCTACATCCTCTTCCATTTCCATAATATTGTCCTCAAGCACATTGCCCTTGTATAGACCCCCTATATACTCCTTCCACCTTTCTGCTTTCCCTTCTTTGCTTAGAACTGGGTTTCCATCTGAGCTCTTGATATTCATACAAGTCGTTCTCTTATCTCCAAAGGTCTCTTTAATTTTCCTGTAGGCAGTATCTATCTTACCCCTAGTGAGATAAGCCTCTACATCCTTACATTTGTCCTCTAGCCATCCCTGCTTAGCCATTTTGCACTTCCTGTCGATCTCATTTTTGAGACGTTTGTATTCCTTTTTGCCTGCTTCATTTACTGCATTTTTATATTTTCTCCTTTCATCAATTAAATTCAATATTTCTTCTGTTACCCAAGGATTTCTACTAGCCCTCGTCTTTTTTACCTACTTGATCCTCTGCTGCCTTCACTACTTCATCCCTCAAAGCTACCCATACTTCTTCTACTGTATTTCTTTCCCCCATTCCTGTCAATTGTTCCCTTATGCTCTCCCTGAAACTCTGTACAACCTCTGGTTCTTTCAGTTTATCCAGGTCTCATCTCCTTAAATTCCCACCTTTTTGCAGTTTCTTCAGTTTTAATCTAGAGGTCATAACCAATAGATTGTGGTCAGAGTCCACATCTGCCCCTGGAAATGTCTTACAATTTAAAACCTGGTTCCTAAATCTCTGTCTTACCATTATATAATCTATCTGATACCTTTTAGTATCTCCAGGGTTCTTCCATGTGTACAACCTTCTTTCATGATTCTTAAACCAAGTGTTAGCTATGATTATGTTGTGCTCTGTGCAAAATTCTACCAGGCGGCTTCCTCTTTCATTTCTTAGCCCCAATCCATATTCACCGACTATGTTTCCTTCTCTCCCTTTTCCTACACTCGAATTCCAGTCACCCACGACTATTAAATTTTCGTCTCCCTTCACTATCTGAATAATTTCTTTTATTTCATCATACATTTCTTCAATTTCTTCGTCATCTGCAGAGCTAGTTGGCATATAAACTTGTACTACTGTAGTAGGTGTGGGCTTCGTATCTATCTTGGCCACAATAATGCATTCATTATGCTGTTTGTAGTAGCTTACCCGCATTCCTATTTTCCTATTCATTATTAAACCTACTCCTGCATTACCCCTATTTGATTTTGTGTTTATAACCCTGTAGTCACCTGACCAGAAGTCTTGTTCCTCGTGCCACCGCCGGCCGAAGTGGCCGTGCGGTTAAAGGCGCTGCAGTCTGGAACCGCAAGACCGCTACGGTCGCAGGTTCGAATCCTGCCTCGGGCATGGATGTTTGTGATGTCCTTAGGTTAGTTAGGTTTAACTAGTTCTAAGTTCTAGGGGACTAATGACCTCAGCAGTTGAGTCCCATAGTGCTCAGAGCCATTTGAACCATTTGAACCTCGTGCCACCGAACTTCACTAATTCCCACTATATCTAACTTCAACCTATCCATTTCCCTTCTTAAATTTTCTAACGCACCTGCCCGATTAAGGGATCTGACATTCCACGCTCCGATCCGTAGAACGCCAGTTTTCTTTCTCCTGATAACGACATCTCCTGAGTAGTCCCCGCCCGGAGATCCGAATGGGGGACTATTTTACCTCCGGAATATTTTACCCAAGAGGACGCCATCATCATTTAATCATACAGTAAAGCTGCATGCCCTCGGGAAAAATTACGGCTGTAGTTTCCCCTTGCTTTCAGCCGTTCGCAGTACCAGCACAGCAAGGCCGTTTTGGTTATTGTTACAAGGCCAGTTCAGTCAATCATCCAGACTGTTGCCCTTGCAACTACTGAAAAGGCTGCTGCCCCTCTTCTGGAACCACACGTTTGTCTGGCCTCTCAATAGATACCCCTCCGTTGTGGTTGCACCTCCGGTACGGCTATCTGTATCGCTGAGGCACGCAAGCCTCCCCACCAACGGCAAGGTCCATGGTTCATGGGGGGAAGTATATAGCTATATGTAAAATAAATAAAACTTCCACACTCTTAATTTGTGCATTTCCTTAGATTTGGATTTATTTTCAGTGATTGTTTCTCAAACTTGAAAAACGAAATTGCTTTACTTTACGCATATACTGAAGTCTCTGTTGTACAACAGTTAATTGAAAGTAGACTGAGGCTAAAATTGTTAAAAGTGAAATTATTCATTAATAAACTGGCTGTAACTATTCAATTTGTTTCTTATGACACTCGGTTAGCATATACGGAAAAAGGGAACAAGGACTCTACTCGGTAACAATGTCTGAGGACAATGAGGACACAATCGCCGTGAATTTAACTTATTATTATTTAAATAAATTTTATCAGTCAAATCACATCCAGTTTTGTTGTTGGGTTAGCCGTTAATACTTCCTACCAATTAACAGTCTTACTTCAGTACTGTGCACATGACGAAACTCGGAGCCGATGACGAATCTGTGTTGCTGGAACTGCTTCTGTTGTTGAAGACAGTAGCATCTTGTGGAGCACGGCTAATTACAAGAAAGGGCAATCGTAATTAATACAGCCTCTTCCGCCTGTCCACTGTCCTTACTCCTGCTACTAGACATCTGGCCGGCGTGCGTACATGATGCCGCCAAAATGGTACACTCTACTGCTAGAGCGTTAACACCACACTTAACGCACACTTCAAGTGCTGGAACCCGCTTCCCTCTCTCCGTGCGCTCCGCGCAACTCCCTACCCAAAGATTTTACAATGCACAAGCACTGCTATTATCGTTGCTAGACGATGCAAATAACAATTCTTTTGGCTTTTCCCCAGAGCTTATAAGTTTCGCAGTAAGACACAGATAAATACAATGAAGTGTCAACAGACTTCTACCTAAATTTACACATACAGTGAAACAATGTCCTTACTTATTAAAAGAAAGCATTTAAATTACAAATATTTACATACAATTCAGCAAAAAAAAAAAAAGTTATGTATCGGTAGCAGGTGCCATGCATCCTGCATTTTAGGTGTTACAAGTTGACCAAGATTTGTAAAATTTGATTCATCGGAGAAAAGTATCTGTGAAATGAAATTATCAGTGACTGCCAGTCGTTCCTGTATCCAGTTGCAGAAATTCAGGCGATTGTGAAAATCGCCACCATGGAGTTCTTGACAGAGAGATAAATAAAATGGAAGCCATTTTTGTGCATGCAGTATGCGTAGAAGACTTCTCTACGAAATTCCTGAACGTCGAACAATTTGCCGAGAATTAATGTGAGGAGTTGCAATAACAGCAGCTAGAAAATTCATTGTGTTATTTTCGCTTGTCACAGGCCGCGAGTAAACAGGTGGACAGTACTGCGTTACGTCGTCGCAGATGGAACATTCCTATCAGGGAACAAAGTAGCATACCTTTGACGAACTTTGTCGACATTTCTATGAGCCTCAAAGTACGTGGGAATGATATCGACCCTCTGTGCAATCGTTAACATCGTGGAACAATTGCGATGAGATGCGTATATTGGATTTCTATCCGCCCCCAGAGGGGGGGGGGGGGGGGCTGGCAGTAGCGTAATACGTCGCTCTGCAGCCGACAGAAAAGTGGAAAAACATAATTTGGAGATATAACAAAACAGGTGATAAAACGGTGACTGCTTGAAAAGTTGCGGAGAAAATATAAAAAACGAAGGGTGGGCGACGCTGATCAAAACACATAGTAATTAGACAAGCACAATTAAAGAACACGGTGACAGTCTGGTTTCAGTTTGCAGCACTTAAAAAGGGGGACACACAACACTGAACAGACACAGACAGATGAGGGGGGAAAAGGGGGGGAGGAAAGGAAAATCAAAGAAAGGGGGGACCTGATAGAGGGAGAGGACACAGGAAAGGGGGGGGGGGGCAGGATGGACGTGAGAATGAGTGGGGAACGCAGTTGAGGGGAAATGAAAAGGACTTTGGGGGGAGGGGCGATAAAGGAGTCAATGAGAGGGTAGGCAGGGAAAAGGAAACAGGATCGAAGGGGGCGAGACGGAGCCTGGGAAAAGGACAGAGTGAGGTAATGGGAGATGAGGATCAGAGTTGATAGGAGGGATTAATGGAGGGAGAGAGGGCATCATCCAGGAGGGAGAGTTGATGGAAGCCACCTTGGGAAAGGAGATGAAGAAGTAGAGGGTAGGGGAGACACAACGGTGAAGGCACAGCAGCGGGCAGGGGTTGAAGAGGAAAGGAGCAACCAGGGGTGGGGGGGATCAAGTCAGCGTGAGGTGTAGAGGATGCGGATATGTTCGAGGAAAAGGAGCAGATGCGGGAAAAGAATCACGTCGTAGAGGAATCGTGTGGGGGACGGGAGAAATATACGGAAGGCGAGGTGGAGTGCATGGTGCTCGAGGATCTGGAACGACTTATAGAATCTGGGGGGGAGGGGGGGCGGATATCCAGGCAGGACTGGCATAACAGAGGATGGGACGGATTAAGGATTTGTAGATGTGGAGGATGGTAAAGGAGTTCAATCCCCATGTCCGTCCAGATTGGAGTTTGAGGAGTTGGAGACTGGTGTGGGCTTTGGATTGGATAGAGCGGAAATGAGGGATCCACGTGAGGTGACGGTCAATGGTGAGGCCAAGGTAGGTGAGGGTGGGGGAGAGGCAGGCAGGACAGGCGCAGATGCTAAGGGAAATAGAGGTGTACAGTCTGAATCATTGTATCATGCAGAGTCTGACCACAGACTGAGCGCATGATCACGGTCTGTGTTTAATTCGCTTGGGGGAGGTGTCATATGATAGTATTATCAAAAATATCAAAAACGTACTTCTATTATCTTAATGGGATGTGTATTTGTTTGAGATAGTATCGTTTTACAACAATTGTCACCTCGTTTCCATGTTTGCTGATTACAGTGCTATCTATCATGAAACGAATGAAGTGTTTCACATAAAAGTTACACATATTTTCACGAAGAATCCAAATCTGCACTAAAAATAGGGGTTCCTATTTAAGATTTCACCATCCTCAGCTAACGCCTCTAGAGATGGTGCAGGGGGTCGAGCGTTATGTTAATGGATGTCCCTCTTCGAGGTGAACAAAGTTTATTACCACTTTTTTTAATCCGATGTGTATTTCGCCAAATATTCCGACAAACAGTTTTAAATGCCTCACCCAGTATATGCATAATGGAAATTGAAAATAATGGTTTACAAAACATCCGAAACGGCCATTGCAACCGAGCTTGACGAAGACTACATTCAGTCTGCTCACCTCAATGGCAACTAAATTTTCGTTAAAATAACACTCCTTCGACAATTTCTTTGGAAATTAATGCAATTGCTCCTATTTGCTTTCCTGGCTTGCTGCTAGTCACTCCCCACATCTGTCGCACATTTTGCACGGTTTTTCCAAACACACTACTATTATCAGTTTGAAAAAGTTCTTCTCATAACCATTGCTTGCATTCATGCAATTTCGTAAATTAACCTCAATGTTTGGCTTCACCCAGAGAGCTTGTCTTTTCCCAGAGAGTACTGAAACTATTGATTTGGAAAACGTACCAGGCGATTCCAATGTAGGGCTCATTTTGGAAGTGGTACTCTCGAGAGTATTCATGATTTACACTCAGACTTTCCCTTATGTCCAGAAAAAACGTCACCCAAACCCTTAGTTGTCGACCATAGCCTTCTCCAGCTGATGACTGGCAATGTCCCTTTAAACAAATTTGCCGTATGAACCTCCCCTTCACTCCCCCCTCCCCTTCCTGCCCACCTCCCCCTTAAGTTCTACACCAGTGTGTTTCAACCTGTGGGTCGGATCCGCGTTAAGTCTTGCATGGGGGGTCACGTTCGGAGTGACTTCGGAGTGACTTCAGTATAATCACTTTAAATGGTGCAACCAGAATTTGCAGTACGGCCAGTTTCATTACGCTTTAGCGTTAATGAAGTTCACAACTGTGTAAATCTAAAGATATTGAAAAAATCAGCCAAGCAATTGCAAAACAAACGTTTATTAGTCCTTGACCTAAGTTTCGATATTTTTAAAAATATCTTATTCGGAAGTAGTGGGCCTTGTGACACCAAACGATGGTACATTTACTCCTACTAGCGAACATTCATTCTGAAGTACGCTAAATGTAATGTGGCCGCTATGTAAATGGCTTGGTATAATTCTTGTTTTTGTCAATTTTATACAGGGTGAAAAGTATTTAAACCGACAAATTCTGGGAGGTTGTAGGGGACATCAAAACAAATATTTTTCTCTAATGTCATGTTTTCCTACGAAGATTATTTAAACCGGTGGAGGCCGTATTACGCTCTTCAGTTGTTAGAGGCCGTATTACTATCTTCACTTGTTAGAGGGCGTGTTACTATCTTCAGTTGCAGGCAGTTGCTGTCCACCAGTAAAGTAGTGCATTGTCTTTGTTTACTAATGTAGCGATACACCTGGAGTGAGTACACAGATATGGTTGGTGCGTACTACGTAGCGCAACGGACGATCTGCACAGCGGGTTTATCAACAACAATATCTTAATCGCCGTATCCTGCATCATACGACCTTTGCTGCTGTGTATCAACGTTTGCGTGAGGCCGGGTCATTTAGCAGATTACCTGGACAGGGACGCCGTCGCTCGGTAAGAACGCTGCAAGTTGAGGAAGCTGTCTTGCTGCATGTGGAGCGGGATCCTTCAATCAGCACTCGTGCAATTGCACACAACATAGGGACGAATCAGACGAATGTAAGAACAGTCCTTCGAGAGCAATCGTTACGTCCATTTCACTTACAGCGTGTCCACAACCTGGAACCAGTTGATTATCCACCCAAGGCACAGTTTTCGCAGTGGTACCTGGAACAGTGTGAAATGCATCCTACATTTCCATCCTCTGTGTTGTTTACCAATGAAGCAACGTTCGAGGGTGATGGAGTCTTCAACATGCACAATTCGCATGTTTGGAGTGAGGATAACCCACATGCCACAGTTATTAGCGCTCATGAAGTGCGATTCTTCGTTAATATGTGGGTCGATGTTGTTGGGGACTGTTTAATTGGGCCGTATCTGCTAGCTAGTTGTTGTCTCTTGGTCATAAAAAATGGAAAAGTGTTTGTTGGTTTAATTAATTTGCCGCCAGAGAAATCTTCCTCTACCAGTTTAAATACTCCTCATAGGAAAAAACGACTGTAGGGAAAAATATTTGTTTTGATGTCCCCTACAACCTCCCAGAGTTTGTCGGTTTAAATACTTTTCACCCTGTATATGACAAGAGCCGCATGGCTTCAGCTAATGTAATGTACCATCATGCGATGTAACAAGGCCCACTACTTTTGAAGAAGATATGCTCATAAAAAATATCGAAACCTACGTGAATGGCTAAGAAACCTTTATTTTGCGACTGGTTGGCTGATTTTTTTCAACCTGTTCAAATTTTGGTCACATCTTTAAGCACATTTTTTTAAATCAGAAGATAAAACAGTGGCTGCCAGAGCCTGTCGATGGAGAAAGCAGTGTGTCCATGAAACATTTGGCATTATTGATTTTGATTTCGCAACGAGCCCACTTTTGTTGCCAGTCATAGCCTTAGCACATTCACTACAAATGGCGATACATTTTATACAATCAATCGCGTAGTTGCGAGTGGTTTCTAAAAGCATATCGTACAAACACTGGCCGGTAGTATTCGCAGGATGTGCTTTGAATAATAAAATGTCTTCCATGATATACTTTCATTTGCTTCAAAGCACACAAATACCATAAATTCTGCACAATCCGAAACATTGGTAGATCCATCAAACTGCGGGATCTTCTTTAATTTTTCGACTGTTATCGAATGTCACCGAACATATCGTTTTTTGCGCTCAGTGGTGTTGTCAGGGACTGGTATGCTGTTTACTTGTTTGCCTCCTGCTTACATAATATAATTTCAGCCATATCCTGGACTGTTGGCAAAATAAGATTCTCTGCATCAGTATGCGGTTTCCCTGCTTTGCGGTATGCGACTCAGTGGTTTTCTAGTTGACACTGGATACATAAACTCAGATAAAAATATCGTTAAATCAGAAAGACAAATAAATAATGAATAACATAATATTATTCTAATCAACTAATGACAATAATATTTTATTATATGAATAATGGTTAAGGGCTTTCAATTTGTTTTCCAAGACATCAAACGGTTTATCCGCTTGCATGGAATGTTGCATACACTTTGGTGGTTTCATATTCATACGTGACAGCATTTCGTCGCAAATTACTCATTGAGGATTATTATTCACACCAGCAAAACCACACTTCTAATAACTGTTTTCATGAACTCTACTTTTCTTCGATTTTGAGTCCCTTCCGCCACTGCCACTTGCACCAAACGTGGAGGGCTGCGCAGATCCTTTTGAGAAACTTGTCCATTTTATTCTTGATCTGAGCGAAACGCAAGCACACACTAATCATCCCATCATCCCATGTAGGCTTTCACGGCCGGCGTCTTCATCAGTAAACACTTCCGGGCTAAGTTGCCGTGGTCGATCTGTAGAACTTCTTCTCCCTGACGTTTCGTTCTCAACTACGGAGAACTGATAAACACACTAATCACGTCCGTACTCGCTGGCGTGCTCGTACAACTGACAGCAGAGAGCGAAAGGGTGTGCCTAGGCGAATGCTGACCCCTTCTCTCCTTCTCTTCCCCACGCCTCTACCGCGGCAAAGAACATACCACTGTACGCAGAACGCTGCGACTACCTTGCACAGTGTACTTGAATTTTCAGTCAGTAAGGGTATTAGCAGAAAGAAAATTAAATATCTTGCCTTTGCAACACTGACATAATTTCATTACGGTTCTGGTAGGTCTCTAGAACTTGCTTAGAAATGGATGCTGTATTCAAAAGGTTGGAAAACTTTGCTTTAGAGTCTTAAGACAGCCGCTTCCTTCGGACTACAGCTGTATATATAAACTCTGCTGACTTATGTGGAAACCTGCTCTTTACGCCAGTTGAAAACAAGACCAGAAAACTCAAATAAAATATTGAACATTTCGACCTTCGGCTTTCCAGCCAGTCAATGCTGTAAGCACAGTTTGGCTTTTTTCTCTGCCAGAGACATACTTTTTGTTTCTGTCGCCTTAAAAGCCATGTACTATTTGTAAAATACTGATACCGTCTAGATTTTGGTGACTGAGTTTACTGTGGGACGAACTTTCGCCATACAACGTAGACCTTCTCGTAATTGCGTTTTTCCTTTTGAACAATCAATGCCTATCATTCTCTATCTCCCACTGAATGCCACACGAAACATATACTGAATTTGGTGCTAAGTCTTATAGTAAAGTGTTCAACCGGAACTGTATCAGATTTCAGAAACGCCGATCAGAGGATAAAAATTCGAAACGTGCCTTCCATGCATTTTCATTACATGGCAGTTGGAGTTAATGAGCTCAGGACTACTGGATGGAGTGTCGGAATGCACATTAGGGAGAGGGTTAGCGCACTACGTTGACGCAAGTTACATACACTCCTGGAAATGGAAAAAAGAACACATTGACATCGGTGTGTCACACCCACCATACTTGCTCCGGACACTGCGAGAGGGCTGTACAAGCAATGATCACACGCACGGCACAGCGGACACACCAGGAACCGCGGTGTTGGCCGTCGAATGGCGCTAGCTGCGCAGCATTTGTGCACCGCCGCCGTCAGTGTCAGCCAGTTTGCCGTGGCATACGGAGCTCCATCGCAGTCTTTAACACTGGTAGCATGCCGCGACAGCGTGGACGTGAACCGTATGTGCAGTTGACGGACTTTGAGCGAGGGCGTATAGTGGGCATGCGGGAGGCCGGGTGGACGTACCGCCGAATTGCTCAACACGTGGGGCGTGAGGTCTCCACAGTACATCGATGTTGTCGCCAGTGGTCGGCGGAAGGTGCACGTGCCCGTCGACCTGGGACCGGACCGCAGCGATGCACGGATGCACGCCAAGACCGTAGGATCCTACGCAGTGCCGTAGGGGACCGCACCGCCACTTCCCAGCAAATTAGGGACACTGTTGCTCCTGGGGTATCGGCGAGGACCATTCGCAACCGTCTCCATGAAGCTGGGCTACGGTCCCGCACACCGTTAGGCCGTCTTCCGCTCACGCCCCAACATCGTGCAGCCCGCCTCCAGTGGTGTCGCGACAGGCGTGAATGGAGGGACGAATGGAGACGTGTCGTCTTCAGCGATGAGAGTCGCTTCTGCCTTGGTGCCAATGATGGTCGTATGCGTGTTTGGCGCCGTGCAGGTGAGCGCCACAATCAGGACTGCATACGACCGAGGCACACAGGGCCAACACCCGGCATCATGGTGTGGGGAGCGATCTCCTACACTGGCCGTACACCACTGGTGATCGTCGAGGGGACACTGAATAGTGCACGGTACATCCAAACCGTCATCGAACCCATCGTTCTACCATTTCTAGACCGGCAAGGGAACTTGCTGTGCCAACAGGACAATGCACGTCCGCATGTATCCCGTGCCACCCAACGTGCTCTAGAAGGTGTAAGTCAACTACCCTGGCCAGCAAGATCTCCGGATCTGTCCTCCATTGAGCATGTTTGGGACTGGATGAAGCGTCGTCTCACGCGGTCTGCACGTCCAGCACGAACGCTGGTCCAACTGAGGCGCCAGGTGGAAATGGCATGGCAAGTCGTTCCACAGGACTACATCCAGCATCTCTACGATCGTCTCCATGGGAGAATAGCAGCCTGCATTGCTGCAAAAGGTGGATATACACTGTACTAGTGCCGACATTGTGCATGCTCTGTTGCCTGTGTCTATGTGTCTGTGGTTCTGTCAGTGTGATCATGTGATGTATCTGACCCCAGGAATGTGTCAATAAAGTTTCCCCTTCCTGGGACAATGAATTCACGGTGTTCTTATTTCAATTTCCAGGAGTGTATGTTCTTAGAATTGGGCGAACTCCTCAAATTTAGTAATCATTTAATGCATATAAAATCCAGTCACTATGGTTCCTTAGGGGGTATGTTTTCCATAAAGTTAGTCATCGGTATTCGACGAGGAGTCGGTCAAGTGAAAAATGCAAGATGTGCTCTCAAGAGCTTCAAAAATTCAGACACTCAGAGATTACGGATGGTAACGTTCCTTAAGTTTAAGCAGATCTATGCTTGTAAGCGATCTATCCGATAGTATAGCTATGGGCTTTTTGTTTGTATACAATCCAAGCCCTTTCCTGCATAGTTTTAAATGTAGGCGTCTACTGATAGCGATGGCCTCCATGGCTATATCATGCCTTTGACCTAATACTGTTTGAGTTACGGCAGCGGCTTTCCTAGCTAATTAACCAATGGCTGATATCTCAGCAAATGCAGGGACTGGAAACGGAATGATTCTACCTTATGTCCCTGGGCATTTTAACACGTCCTTTCCTTTCTTCTTTCTGCCGCAGGGCACATTTCGTTGCTGTCACCACTGTTTCGACGCAGTTTTTTAAACATCGCGTAGGTTTTTTTTATTCTTTAGTTTGCGAGGGGGCATTCATTATTTGCTTGAATGTTATTTCAGCATCAAATTCGAGTTTGGCACACACTGCTCTTTCGACCATGAATCCAGTAATACGTTGTCCTGTAACAATATAATTCCTTTGACGCATCTGTCTAGCTTTATAAATTAATAATTATTCTGCAGTGCGACGATCTTTATTTGTAGCGAAAGCAATATCGTGTTCTTTGTATGCACTGTCTTGGTTATTAATTCCCTTGTCACCATGAGCTAGGCGCCGCTTCAATTTTGTTTCGAGTCCACAAAAATTGTATCCGTGGATACGAAGTTCGAATGGCAGTTTCTCGATTATATCGCCTCCAACTATGACGATGTGTTTCCCAGCATTCATATCACGCTACTGCATGGTTTGAGGTTCATGTTTCCTATTATGTAGCAAACTGCCTGCGTTCATAAAACTGCTGTAGTTTGCTGAGAAGCCAAGCTATTTCATCTGTGCACCATTCCCTCGATGTTAATGGCCGTTCTATGAGGAACACGTTCGGTTCAAAGCTTTTCTGTAATTCCTCGCGAATAACTCATCACTGTCCTTTAAAACGTATGTTCTGAGGTTTGTGTTGTAGGGAAGCAGCCTACTCACGCTGTAGTAAATTCACATCAGTTTCCATTGTGTGCCAGCCAGTCTGCTGTAACTAGCTCTGACGTCATAAATATTGCGCAATACCTTAAAAATCAAGCAAATGACCTAAAACTTTTCTAGCATGTCAGGAATAATACTAAATTAATGTGTGTTAAATATCAGTTCGATAACTTCAGCCATTTTCGAAATTTGGACGTTTTTCTGGAAAAATCATTGGCGCAACAGAAAAGAGCTAGAGACTTCAAAATTTATATTTAGATTCATCTTTCATAATGATTTAATAAAAACAGTACTTTGGATTTCACATATTAAGATTTTAGTGGAAATTCATGATTTTCTGGTTTTCGTCTCAAAACTGAAGGAAGCAAGATAGATTAAGTAGGCTAATAAATAAGGCTAGGATGTTTAGATTTAAATAGGTTGGAGGTCCGCTATGACTATGAAGATGTGTAAAGTTTCTTTTGAATACCTATAAAATTATAGCGATAGCGGATCTCAAAAGGGGCAGTTCAGAGCTCATCTACTGCGTGCAGTGTAATTTAATTAATTCTCTCGCCCAAAGTATTTAACTTAGCCACGTCAAAATTTTATTATCAATACTTACCTGCGTGCTGAATGCACGTTTAAATTAAAAGCTTCATCGGCCATAAGCAAAAGAAGCTATAAATTATTATGTAACTTGAAGTGGTGCGTTACTAGCCCAGCGGCTAGTCGAGAGAGCCGAAAAGATCAGGCGTTCCCTTCGCCGTCCGCTCCGCGGCTTTATATATAAGGACGCTACGCGAGGAAGCAAGGCCCCAGTTCTCTCCAGACGCTGAATGACACGCCATCTGTGTCGGTAGTCGCGTCGCATCAGTGTATCTGCTACAAACAGCCTCGGGTGCCGTATTAAGTTACTAGAGATACGCGGAACCATGAAAACATTTCATGTGAAGTGTTAATTCTGGAATGATTTTCATTATCTAGCTTCAGTTTGCGTATTGTCGCGTTTTCACGTGCCGTCGCGGGACAGACATTCTACCAAATATTTAGCGTGGCGTTTGATGAAATATTTTCATCAAATTATGGCGAGCATTCTTTTTAACATTTAATTCGGACATTTATAGTTGCATCAGCGCATTAGACTCTGAACTGCTCTGTTAGTTAGGTTGTAGGGATACTTGTGTTTTTTATCAGTGAATTTCAGAATATACTCAACTATTTTGGAAAACCGTTTTTGATTAGAAATCCCGGACAATCTCCTAATTCCTCAGAGCTATAAGTTGCAGCTATAATTGTATCTCAAATGAAGTGGGCACTAGGATCTCTATTACTGGTTCCATGTTTTATTAAATCACTTTCTGGGTGCCAAAAAGTAAATAGAGAGCCAGTGTCGAGAACGGCGAAAGACAGCATTAACAACATTCTAAAAGCCAGAAACTGATTCTACATGCAAGCGTTTATCCAGCAAGCATTTATTTTTACAAACTTATCCGCCGCCCCACAGTGTGCTGCACCTTGGGAACAGTAACCAGTTCGGAAGCTAAGACTTCTCAAACACCATTTTACATTTCTAGACCATACCAAATCGCCTACCATTGAACTTCTGCTTGCATGGACCCACTATCTCATTGTGATTGTATACTGTATTTGGAAGTCCATTATGTTGGACATAAATCGATATATTCTTGATTGTATGGTGAGTAGTATGATTACACTCACCAATGATTTGTGTTAGGATTTTTAGCCGTTTTTACATCCCATTAACATTAAATTGCTTCGCATCTGGTTTGTTCAACCATTCAACAATACTAGCTTTGAAATGAGATTTATCCCATGTCGTTCCATTACCACTTTGAAATGCCTGTTGTAAAATTTACTTCCATGGCCGGTCTGATGGTGTGGCACACTGATTCATTCCAGTCTGTGACAGTTATTCAGAAACCTACAAAACATCCTTTCCCGTCTTTACGTGGCCCAAGCAAATTTGGAGTATGTATCTATGAGCATTAGAATGTACTTGAAACTGTTATCCGATTGTGAGTAGTCTCACATATCTACGAGATTAGCCTGCCATAAATAATCCAATCCTCATATTATCTCTTGTCTGTTCAGGAATTTTGTGCATGCCGGTTTGGGAAGCTCACTAGAAACTGTCTCCATAATTACTCCATGATGGGTCTTTCTCGAAGCTCAGATATGATTGATAATATTTCGTTCACGTGACCTGTATTCCCTGAAGCAGCTGACGCTGCAAGCAGTCGTAATTGATCTATGATTCCATTCAGGTGATCATAATATATATACTATAGAGGTAGATTGTAAGTCTTTTAAGCTGAACTTCAATTCATTTACCCATACTATGTGCAGCTGCTACCGCTGGTTTAATTACTTTCTTGAATTTGTATCCCTTTGAGGCTTTCATTCGTCCTTTTGGAGTCCTAATTGCATTGGTCACGAAAATATCTGACCGTATGCTTTCTACCTTTCTGATATACTTCGTGATGTTAGACATTTTTAAGAAGATTAGCTCTAATAAACATGGCGTTCTTTCAAATTCCTTATCCCCAACTCTTATTGTATTCTCAGTTAGAAGTATTGTGTGCTTACCTAACATAACAGATTTCGACGTGCTGACTCTATCACTCAGCATTACTGTAACGGTGAGTGAAGTCAGTAACAGCATTTACTCCCTCATCAGTAGTGGGACAAAGCTGCCATCGCTCCAGTCAGCATTGTTACCAAATTTATTCATGGCGGATCCAAGGTGACAGCGATAGAAGTGACAACGTCACAATGACGTAATGGTGGGAAGTTCAGATTTTGGCGGAAAAATAGGGTAGTTGGGCTACTTCCACTACCCCCTCCCCAAGAAAATGGCGGAAAGTTCAACTTTTGGCGGAAAAAAGGTCTCTTGCGCAACCTAAGAAAATGGCGGAAAAATTTTGGCGCGAAAAAAGGGTCACTTGGGATACATCCACTAACTAAGTCATCAAACCACCACCTCTTCCTTGGAATTGGCGGGAAAACCACTCATTCTGTGCTGGGCTGCTGGATAGGATGGACAGAAGTCTTTATTTTGCATGCAGTGTTTGTTTAAACAGTTTGGGTTGTCACAGGCAGTAGCTCCAGCCAGTTTGTTCACCATGAGTTCCAAAATACAACTGACTTAGTACAAAGCACTGCAACTAGAGAGTGCTGTCGTCCCATGGCAGTCTGGGGAAAAATGGCGGTAAAAGGTCTCAGTCTGTGTCCAGCTGCTGGAGAGAGGAAGGAGTGTAATTTTATTTTTTTCTTTGGTGGGAAGTTGGAACAATTCATTTATAGATGGGTTTTACATAGTACGGGGGTAATCCCAAAAGTAAGGTCTCCTATATTTTATAAGTACATAGACTTGTTTATTTCGACAATGGTTTACATCAGTTTACAGCTTGAACATTTAGCTATTTTTCGACATAATCACCATTTCTGTCGATGCATTTTTGTACACGCTGTGACAGTTTTTGCATGCCCATGTCATACCAGCTCGCCGCCATCCTGTTCAGAAAGTTATGAACCTCTTCTTTCACCTCGTTGTCGGAGCTGAATCACTTTCCAGCCAAATGTTCTTTTAACTTAGGGAACAGGTGATAGTCACTGGGCGCCAAGTCAGGGGTATAGGTTGGGAGAGTGATTATGTTCCACTGAAACTGTTGCAGGGAGCAACAGTTTGCCGAGCGATGTGTGGGCGAGCGTTGTCATGGAGAATGTGTACGACATCGCTCAACATTCCTCTTCTCCAGTTCTGAATTTCCTATTTGAGTTTTTTCAGAGTCTCACAATATCTGTCAGCGTTAATTGTGGTCCCAGTTGGCATAAAGTCGACCAACAATACCCCTTCCCGATCCCAAAAACCGGTTGTCACGACTTTACCGGCAGACTGTGTTTGTTTGAATTTCCGCAGCTTTGGCGAAGAAGGATGCCGCCACTGGCATGATTGTTGCTTGTCTCAGGTGTAAAGTGGTATGCCCAGGTTTCTTCACCCATGACAATTTAGTCCAGAAAGTTGTCCTGTTCGGCTGCAAGGCGGCGAAGAAATGCGCAGGAAGCATCAACTCGTTGCCGCATATCGTTCTCAGTCAGCATGCGTGGCACCCATCTTGCGCATTCCTTCTGGTAGTTCAATGTTCCCGTAAAAGTTCTGTGAGTGGTGCTTTGGGAAACCTCAGGAACCAACGTGCAGAGATTATCCGGGGTGATCCGCCGATCTTCATGCATTCTTTGCTCAACCTTCAACACTGTCTCATCAGAAATGGACGGTCTCCCACTCCTTTCTTCGTCGTGAATTTCGGTCCGACTAGTTGCAAAATCGTTACACCACTTACGAACATTTTTAACATCCATGCACGACTCACCATACACTTCCGTCAATTAGCGATGGATTTCAATCGGCGCAGTTCCCTTTGCGTTTAGAAACCGAATAACTGCGCGCAATTCGCACTTGACGGTAACATCCAATGGGAGCTCCATTCTCAATGGCTGCCAAGCCAAGACTGAGCGCCTCAGAGCGGTGTGCGCATGTTTACACACAGCATGGGAAGCACTCTTCATAACAGTGTGACCAACTGCCACACAAACGGAGTTCTGTACTTATAAAAAATATATAGGAGACCTTAATTTTGGGATTACCATTGTACATTTATTACGCTGATATAAAACACTCCACTTGGCGTGCTTGGGGTCACAGTGAATAGCCTACAGATCAGCGAACTACTCATAAATCACAGTAGTAATGCCGTATACTAAAAATATAAATGTCGTGTGACTAGGGCCTCCCATCGGGTAGACCGTTCGCCAGGTGCAAGTCTTTCGATTTGAAGCTACTTCAGCGACTTGTGCGTCGATGGGGATGAAATGATGATGATAGGTCAACACAACAACCAGTCCCTGTGCGGAGAAAATCTCGACCCAGCTGGAAATCGAACCCATACCCTTAGGATTGACATACTGTCGCGCTGACCACTTTTTTTATTTTTATTTTTTTTATTTGCATGTGTTTTTTGTAATATTCACTAATATCATGAAATTATGTGAACACATCGACGAAAGAGAAAAGAAATATAAATTCTGGTTAAAGAAAAAGAAAGGAAAAAGGAAAAGCAAAAAGAAATAAAATCCGCGCAATCCGCGACGCGCTCTCCCATCCGTGGAGGTCAGAAGTAGAATAGATTGTAGGCGGTTGAAACTCAGACACCGCCGGGGGAGGAGGGGTGGGTGCCCTCTGAGCCAGGCACCCCCCCATGTCAGTGGAGGTCTAACAAAGACCGCTCGAAGATAGTTAGCAAATAATGTTCGGTAACTTGGCGTGTTTTCGAGAGCTGCATGGGCTGTTCGTAAATAGGTCCAGAAGTCGAGGTGGGATTTAGGTCCCTCATGAAAGAGATAAGCGACCGCCCACCCTTTGACCCATGTAATAGCATGACATTTGGCGGCGGGAAAATGTCTGTCCTCCGGGTATAGAAACATTCGAGGTTCGATTGCGTCTGGTGGCACCCGGAGATAGCAGGCAATGATTTGCTGCACGAAGCACCATACATCTTGCGATGCGGCGCATGTCAGACGGTGTTCATCAGTGTCCAGTTGCTGGCAAAGGAGACAAAGAGGGGATTCTGACAAGCCAATGTTGTGCAGGCGCTGCTTCGTGGCAAATTTCCTGTTGACTATGTGATACCACAGTGCCCGGACGTTCGTAGGGAGGAAGGGCTGGTGGACGGTAGTCCACACTATGGGCCACTGGGTGGAGGGATGTTTAGTCTCCATTACATTCCGGGGAACACAGCGCAGCAGCAGGCTGTAAAAATCCTTAGTCCTGGGTGGGCGCGTATCTGGGAGACTGGTATGTATGTAACTGTAGTCGACGAAAAAGGCCGAAATATGGGACAAATGGGGCACGATATGGCCGACAGACACCGGTGGTGAGGTGGAAGCAGGTAGGAGGACCTCAAGCAAGCTGCGTGTCAGAGATATACCCTGGCCCATCCACTGTTTTCTCATGGTACTCATGTACAAGGCTGCAGCTCGCATACGGACACTGACGAGCCCGATGCCACCATACCGTGAGGGCAGGGTAAGTGTCTCATAACGGACTTTAAACATTGAACCAGCAGTGAGATAATAGCCAAAAGCCGCCTGAAGGTTGCGCCCAATTGCAGTTGGCAGAGGGAGAACTTGCGCGATGTGAACCAATTTTGATGCAACATAAAGATTAAGAAACTCAACCCGTTGAAGTGTGTCCTGGCGGCGCAAGAGGTTCTGGCGGACGTCGTTGCGGATGACGTGTAACAGGCGACGGAAATTCGTTGCCGCTGTGCGTGTGACCGTGGGGGTAAAGGTAATGCCCAGGTACCGGAAAGTCCGCACAAGCGGCAGGGGGGCCACTTCACCCTCCTGGATGCCTCGTCCTATGTGCATTGCAGAAGATTTGGCGACATTCATGGCACTGCCAGCGGCAGCCCCATAACGGGTAATCAATTCGAGGACTTCTTGAATCTCAGAGCCGGAGCGAATGAGGAGGAGGATGTCATCAGCATATGCCCGACAGCGAAAAGTGTGTTGGCGTAGGGTGAGGCCAGAGAGCTTGGTCGTCAAACCATCAATAAGGGGCTCAAGGGCAATGGCATACAGGTGGGTAGTGAGGGGGCACCCCTGCCGTATCGAACACAAGATAGGTACCGGCCCTGCTAAACGTCCATTGACTTGGACACATGAACTGGCACTGTCGTAAAGACGCCGGATGACGTCGAGAAACGGAGGGGGGATGCCCATTCGGGCTGCCACCGAAAACAGGAAACGATGACGCCCTTTATCGAAGGCGCTGTCGAAGTCTATAGCGACGACCGCTGCACGGAGCCTGCAGGCCGCCGCCATTGCAATTAAGTCGCGGCATTCCCCTGTGGCAGTCTGTATGTTAACCTGTCCTCCAGGCGTCGTTTGCTCTGGCGAGAGGATATGAGGGAGTGTTGTTCGGAGCCGCATTGCCAGTAGGCGCGCGAAAATCTTGTAATCGGCATTGAGTAGGGTGAGCGGTCTGTAGCTCGTGACCATCGAACCACAGGCTGGTTTGTGGACTGGTGTGATGATACCCTCAGCAAAGGCGGGTGGGATTGCTTGGTCAGATGTCATCAGTTCTTGATACATAGTCGTCCACCGTGGTGCCATGAGGTCCCGAAAGGTACGGTAAAACTCAATCGGTAAGCCGTCAATGCCGGGCGATCTGTTGACTTGGCGATTGCGTTGTTGACTTCGTCTAGCGTGACCGCCACTGTCAAAGCGTCCGCCTCCGTGTGGGAGAGGGTGCGCGTGACGTAATGCAAAATGGAGTCGTCTGCTGCAGTTTCAGCGTCTTCTTCACTATAAGTACGACGGTAGTGCTCGATGAATGCATGGGCGATGTCATTCTGAGTGGTCACCTGCGTGCAATGAGGCGTGGTCAGAGTGCTGATGATCTGCCGACGACGCCGTCGTTTGTCAGACACTATATGATGCATGGATGGAATTTCTAAATCCGCGTAGTCGTGGCGCCGCGTCCGTATCACGACCCCTTGCAGTTTCCGGCGTGCCAGCGCAATTATCTTCGCCTTAGTTCTTTGCCGTTCCAACTGGTTGTCCAGGGTTGGCGGTTGAGCATCCAGATCTCGGAGAATCGCGTAATAGAAGTCAACAGTGGTGCGATGCCAGTCGGCCATGTCCTTCCCGTATCTCATCAGTGTCCTCTGGATCGCCGGCTTGGCGCAGTCCAACCACCATGTCAATGTCGAGTGGTAGCGGGGAAGGCGTCGTTCGCAGGCTGTCCACGTTTCAGTGACTTGTTGGCGACACGCCAGGTCATGCAAGTGTGAAGTATTGAGTTTCCGTGGCGCACGGCTGCGCCATACTGATTGCGGCGGAAGGAGGACCGTACAGATGTAAGCACAATGGTCGGAAGAGGCCAGCGGCCAGCGTTCGGCGCCCCGTATCGCAGATCTAAGAGTTTGTGAGACATATATCCTGTCTAGTCGGCTTGCAGAATGACTGGTAAGAAAGGTATGGCCAGAAAGATCGCCGTGTTGTACTTCCCAGGTATCGTGAAGCAGGAGGTCTCGCACCACTATACGTAATTCCTGGCATGTAGTATAGTGGGGAATCTGATCTTTAGGATACAGAACGTAGTTAAAATCACCTCCTAGTAGGCAATGGTCATAACGCCCTAAAAACAGGGGAGCGATTTCCTCGGAATAAAACTGGGCTCTTTCATGCCGTCGGTCGGTGCCTGAGGGAGCGTAGACATTAACGATGCGTGTCCCCATGGCAATGAGTGCCATGTCCCGAGCTGATGGAAGGAAGGCGACATCGGTCACAGAAATCCCGTGGCGGACGTAGATGGCCACTCCGCGGCCCATAGGATCCCTCGCGGAGGCATGGGCGGTATAGCCATTGATATCTGGGAGACTAGCCAAGTGAACTTCCTGCAGGAGGGCGAAATAAATATCCGAAGCCCAGAACATCTCCTGTATTAGGCGGATTTTCACCCTGGAACGGATGTTGTTGGTGTTGATGGTTGCTATCCGGTAGGCCTGGTGTCGGATTGCTGGAGGCTGGTCCACTCCGCTGTCCGCGCAAGGGTGTGGGCGTCACAGCGGAACGGTATCCCACTGGCCCGCAGGGGAGTCTGGGGAGAGTATGATAAGTGGTGCGGCCGTGACGGCGCAGGGTCCCGTAACGGGTCCTGCTCCTCGACCTCCTCCTCATGCCACGCCGTGGAAGCGGACACTGGTGTATCTTCCATTTTGTCTACAGAAGATGTTGTAATGGTGCGTGGTGTAGTGTCACCTGTGATACGTTCATGATTTAGTTCAGCGTCAGCACGGGGCGCAGGCACACCGATGGATGTCTCCGCGCTCGTAACGTCTTCGTCAGCAGTAGCGGGTGCTGAGGCCTCGTGCTGGTCGACGGTTACGTCCTTCTCGACTTGTAACATCTCCTCTTGGCCGGAAACTGTGCGACGTCTTCGCTTGCGACGTATCGGAGAACGTTGTTTCCTTGTGCGACCCTCCGTTTCCGACGACGGAAGGGAGTTGCGTCGTTCTGGCAGAAAGGCAGCTGTAGGAACGATGAGCGAGTCGATTTCCATCGTGTTTCCGAGGTTAGGGTCAGCGTCTGGTTGCGTCGGCATCGTCGTAGCGGCGTCGATGGCCGGCCGATGCGGCGGGCCGTCCGAGGCGCTCTCCGGCGGTGTCTGGTCGGGCTCGTTGGTGGCGTCGTTTGTGGTGATTGGGCGACGTTGCAAAGCGGTAGGAGAAGTTAGAGCAGCAGGGTAGGTCACTGGTAGCACTGTAGGTTGCGACGTAGGTGGTTCTTCGGCAGCTGGAAGTTGCGTAATACGCCGTTGTAGTCATTCGGATCGAAGGTGGCCTTCTTTGCCGCACCCGGAACAGGTCCGAGGCTGACCGTCGTATATAATTATTGCACGGCATCCGCCGATCTGTAAGTAGGACGGGACGTGGCTGCGGAGATCAGTGGTGACCTGTCGGACCCCGTTTAGGACAGGATACGTCCGAAACTGTGTCCACTTCTCCGCAGTGTGGCCGTGGACTGTGCCGTATGGGCGTAGTGCCGCGACGACTTCCTCAGCAGGAAGTTCGAATGGCAATTCGAAAATGCGTATCGTTCGCATACCTAAGCCTGCGTGGTCGACGGTTACCTCCCCCACATTGCCATCAGCGTGACAGAAGCGGAGCCCCTGTTTGGTCCCACGTAGTATGCATTCGCACTCCGCGTCGTAAATGATTTTCACATAGACCGTACTGCTCACGATTGACAAATGTATGCCGATAATATCGGTCGCCGGGATCTTCACTTCCCCTCGCAGAAAACGCTCCACCTCGAGTGCTTTGGGTCGGGCATAATCGTTGCAGAAAGTAAATCGAAGTGTTGATTTACGGTAACGGTTCGCCATGGATCGTACAAGGTAAGCCGGCACTTAAGCAACGTCCGTCAGAATGTAAACAAGGCGAGCTCGTGCTCCGCACAAAGTCAACACGTACGCGTCTGCTCTGTTGCCCTGCCGAAGGCAGACTGACGACCACTCAGATACTGGGGGCGGACATGCAGTACTCTCATGTACAGACACACAAACGACTCGTAAATTGTCAAAATAATGGATGTATAAGACTCCGCAAACATTCTCACAACGCTTACAAAAATGTTCAAATGTGTGTGAAGTCTTATGGGACTTAACTGCTAACGACACCAGTCCCTAAGCTTACACACTACTTAACCTAAATTATCCTAAAGACAAGCACACACCCATGCCCGAGGGAGGACTCGAACCGCCACCGGGACCAGCCACACAGTCCATGACTGCAGCGCCTCAGACCGCTTGGCTAATCCCGTCACAACGCTTAAACAGCCAACATAATACAGTGCAGAAACACTCATTGCATGTAAAAACGCTTTCGGACTATCGTTAAGAAATTCGACTGTGATGTGTCAGTGGACTATCCCCTATAGAGTTACAAGACGGAATGATGACCAGATGCTTTCTTCCTAGCGATCCTAATGGGACAGCCCATCCCACATTGTTCAAACCAGTCCGTGGAGGTTCCTATGTCCCAGCACAAGGGATGTCTTGTGAATCAATGGAGCCTTCTGGCTATCACTGAATTTACTCACCAAATTACTGATGCTGCCATTGTGGGAGCACTGTCCATCTTTTTTTCTGCAAACAAGACTTTCAGTTGCAAAACTATTTTGTATAGATCGCCATACTGCACTGATAGTTAAACACTGCAAAAGTGGTCTCCTGATCGTAAAATACGGAGACACACTTCCTCAATTACACTGCTCTCCCGCTGACGACGGAAGCTTGAATATTTTGGCGTGAAACCGATCTCCAAACCAGCTATATATATCACCACAAACCGTATAGAAGTAGTAAACACATGATGTGTATCCTGTGCCATGCAAAATCATCACTTCTGCATCCTGCATATAGCTATCGACCATCAGACACACATACATATACCACGAAGACAAACAGCATAAGTACATGGATCATATATAGTACTCGCAGCACTAGATACGAGGGCGGTTCAGAAAGTAACCTCCGATTGGTCACAGTGCGGGTTGTGGGGGGAGTAGCGACGCCATCTGTGCGTTCACGCACTCAACAGGTCAGTCGGCATCAAGCCGTGGTCGAGTGAACGTCGTACCTGCGCTAGTTTAGTTTTTGTGGCAGTTTGAAATGTGTGCTGCAATAGAAAATCCCGCCAAATGTGAAGTGCGTGCTGTCATAAGGTTTTTTACAGCCAAAGGATATTCTGCAGCAGCTATTCATCATGAGCTTTGTGCCGTGTACGGACCAAGAGTTATGAGTGAAGGAGTTGTCCGTGAATAGGTACGTTTATTTAAAAGTGGACGAGAAAACGTTCATGATGAAGAGAGGAGTGGTAGACCATCATTGGTGACTGACGAACTCGTTCAGACAGTTGACGCAAAAGTTCGTGAAAATCGACGTTTCTCAATGTCGGAGTTGTCTACTGGTTTTACACGGATTTCTAAGACTCTCTTGTACGAGATAGTGACAGCAAGATTGGGTTACCGTAAGTTCTGTGCACGATGGGTGCCCAAAATTCTTACCAACCACCACAAAACTCAAAGAATGGCCTCTGCATTAGACTTTCTGTCACGTTATGAGGACGAAGGAGAACCATTGTTAAACAGAATCGTGACCGGTGACGAAACCTGGATTAAGTACGTGAACCCTGAGACAAAAGAACAATCAAAGATGTGGGCACATTCAAATTCGCCTACCAAACCAAGAAAAGCCTCGCAAGATTTTTCTGCCAGAAAACTGATGGCAACGGTGTTTTGGGATGCCAAAGGGGTGTTGTTGGTTGAATTCATGGAACGTGGTACGACCATTAATCAAGAAATGTACTGTGAAACAATAAAAAAGTTACGATGGGCTATACAGAACAAACGCCGTGGTATGCTGACTTCCGGTATCGTTTTTTTTTTGCACGATAACGCCCGTCCTCACTCTGCTCGCAGAACAACGGCCCTTCTTGAGTCCTTCAAGTGGGACGTTATCAACCATCCACCTTACAGCCCAGACCTGGCGCCAAGTGATTATCACCTCTTCATGCATTTGAAGAAATGGCTCGGGTCACAGCGGTTTGATGACGACGAAGAGCTCAAAGATGCGGTCACAGGCTGGCTCCAGGCACAAGCGGGTGATTTTTATGCAGAAGGAATTTCAAAGCTTGTGAAGAGATACGATAAGTGCCTCAATCGCTATGGAGACTATGTAGAAAAATAGTGCAAAGATGTAGTTGTAAGATGTATATATTAAAATATTTTTATTTAACTTGGTGTATTTTTTTTAAATCAACTGGAGGTTACTTTCTGAACGGCCCTCGTATTTCCCGTGAGCTTGGTGCTCATCCACCACAGCCGATGGCCACAAGTAATCTGCCTCCACACACACGCTGGTGTGACGCATGACCAGAGCTCCCTCACCAGACTGAGGTCGATCTCCAAACTACTGTACAAAGGCTGAGTCAGTTGCCCTTGGCACAAAGGCATTACTGTTTCTAGAACAAACCTGCTTCCTTGCTTTCTACACCCATCTCTGGACTCTGGGATTACATATGTATTTTCACATGGTTTACCAGAATCTCATCCATTTGCGCGATACTTCTCGATATTAAGGATACAGCAATATCGCTTGCATAGTAGTATTGCTTGCTCAGAATGATTTCGAAGATATAGACTGCCGCGGTGGTCGTGCGGTTCTAGGCGCTTCAGTCCGGAACCGCGTGACTGCTATGGTCGCAGGTTCGAATCCTGCCTCGGGCATGGATGTGTGTGATGCCCTTAGGTTAGTTTGGTTTAAGTAGTTCTAAGTTCTAGGGGACTGATGGCCTAAGATATTAAGTCTCATAGTGCTCAGAGCCATTTGAACCATTTTTGAAGATACAGACTGGAAATTGTTACTCTAGAAACCCGAAACGTTAGCGAGGTGCAGCAAGGTGGAGCATGCCGTAAACCACTGAGTAACTAGAAACGTATCGCGTCTGCGAAGACTTTTACGTGAAAACTTGAAGAAAATAGAGGAAACTGATATTTCCACCCGCGAGTACCGATGTTGGTGATATAACAGATTCCAAATTATCCTTATACAAAGTCAACTAAGGTGTTTCTCATGTCTAGAGAACCAGCAAACATGTCTTCCGCCCGTCTTTCACCTTCTAGATACACACAACACAGACCACAATCGATGTTCTTTCAACAAAATAAAGACAGGAAGTGTACAGAAGCAGACAACCAGACAGTTTACATGGGAGGAAATAATGGTCCAGCGCAAACACACGTCCATATTGAATCTTCTCAAATTTCCACAGGGAACACACGTAATCACGAAGGCTGTCCAACACATACTGAGTATCAGTTCGCTATTCAGCCGTCTACAGGGCGCCACGGTAAATTCAGCTACATTCCTGTACTACAACTGGTCTTTCCATTCGGACAGCTCCTACCGTTAACTGGAAACGTGAATCATTCCTCCCACAGGCCACAGCCGATGCGTACTCCTCATACACCAGACGGAGTCATCCTAGGAAACTGGCTACATAGATATTTGATCGCTATTCTTACAATTAAATATTACGTTTGTGGTCTCAATTGGAGAACAAACTTACATTCGATAATCTAACCATGCAGGCTCATAAAAGCCATACAATTTGTGTAAAAATGTCTCAGATCGTCGCTGAGCTGCGACCACCTGATATTTCAAAGAATACCTTAAGCGCCACGGCGCGGAATACGAATTGTTCATAAATTGTATCGATAGAGATAATTTGTGTTTCTTATTTTTTGACAGCTGAAGAATTGTAATCCTCTTCTGTTTCCACAGTCGTGATATTTTTTAAAGACGACCGACGCGTATACGGCGTGGTCCGCAATCACTAATTAGTTATTATAAAATATTACTATTGTTCAGTGCTATGTAAGATGAAATATCGAAGATGTTACAGGACTTTATTTAAGGAAACAATCAGAAAGAATGAAAATTGAAATTGTACGGAGCCTATTGTTAGCAATACTGACTAAGGTAATTAAATAAGTTGTTGTGCTCTCAAATTCAATAGTGCCTGCTTATTACTTAAAGTATTTCTATGCTTTCCATCTCCTATTAATAGCAACAGAAATAACGGTGTTTTTATAGTTTTTATACAGCTATCAGGGACCGACTGCATGTCGGCAAACGTCATAGTTAAGGCAGAAGGCGCATTGCTATTTACCTTCTTTGTGATTTAAATCCAACTTCTTTTAATGTGTGGTGTAGTATAGCAAAAAAATTTCCAGCTCTGTATGGTCCCTTAGGTTTCTCTGTTTGTAGTTGCTATGTCTCATATCCGGCCGCGATCGAACATGATCACGACACAAATAAATTAAGTGGCAATGCGAACTCTGTTCTTGATCTTGAGAACGCTACACATTTTGCAGACGATTTCAGGTGAAATAGTTTCACTTACAGTACTTACGTTTTTTGAAAAGTCTTTGATCTTCCCGCCAATAAGTGGTCCAAAACTCACAACAGATTTCTGAATCTTCACAAGAGAATAATAATTTGATCAAAATATGAATATCTTTTTTAAAAAAAGAAAAACACCACAACATACACACATTTTATAATCCTGATGCTCAAGGCGAACCTATTAAGCACCCCCTACTACTAAGTATAATACTTCTCCAGTAACTGATCCCTGGCGATACGAAACAATACTGAGCGAAAATCAGCGATGGGTGGATATGTCTCATACGTTTTTCCTACGAGTAGTATCACTGTGTTTTAGAAAGACAGGCGTAATTGTCCTGCAAACCGCCAGATGGAAAAATACGATCGCAACGACCATGCTACTATCACAATCGGTCTTGATTGTACAGGTGATTACTAGTATCGCTAACGTTATCCGTGTTGAAAAAGATACAAGCCTTATAAATGGAGGTATGGTTTACCTCCGAATGAAGTAGTTTTTTCAGGCAAAAACCGTGACACTGAATATAGACGGTTATCGCCAGAGTGCTCTGGCTAAGGAACTCCCTCATGCTGCTGCTAGATATTTCTCCAGTACTTGTTAAACATTCTGTCTCGATGCCATGTCAGAGGTTCTGCAATATATCCACTGGGTTATAGGCGATGGTTGATTGACAAGGATCACAAACAGTAGATAGTGTGCTGATTGAGGTCGTAAGAAATGTACACAGGCTTTCCAGATCTCTAGTGCTACAATTTCTGGTAGAAATGCTGTCTGCAATTTGGAATCAGGTCTTTCCATTCAACCACATACCTGTGTTGGATCTTGAAAAAATTTGTGGTAAGGTCTTATGGGACCAAACTGCTTAGGTCATAGGTCCCTAAGCTTACACACTACTGAATCTAACTTAAACTAACTTACGCTATGGACGACACACAGACACCTGTGCCCAAGGGTGGACTCGAACCGCCAATGGGGGGAACCGCACAGACCGTGACAAGACGCCCCAGACCACGCGGCTACCACGTGCGGTCATTGGATATACTGGAGAAGTCTTTTGATGATTACAGCCACTAGTAAATCATCTCTGGCACTCTCATATCTTGAAACGAGGCGCCTTTTTGGAAGCTGTCTGCTACAGTAAAATTTTAGATAATCCCTATGCATCTTGCAACTACCCCTCAGACTCTGTGCTGACATCCCTGCAGTTTTGTGCATGTGACCGTTCCAATTTAAGTAAACTGGGTAGAAGTCGGAGAAAGCTATATGTACCACATTCTTCCGTCCATGTAGAAACAGGCTAAGCTGAGTTAGTGCGACAGGATCGTGTTTTGACCTTTCGATGGAAATGGGAACATGTTGTCGTAGCTCCACCAAGCGTGTGTGATGTATAAGGTCAGCATCAAACGAAGCCCCGTCCTGCAACACGAGGTAGTATAAAGACAGTACTAACAGCTATGGTGCTGTTTCCTATTGGGAAAATTAGGAAGCCTCAACATCATACAGGTGCTGCAATCCAAAGCAGATCTGCATCCTTCAGGGTCCATTCACGTCTATCGCCCCAACATTATATCATCGTTATCCTATTCAATCCAACAGAGAAAAATTGCGAACTATAAAATCTCCGGTAACTTCATCCAATAGAGAACTTGTTAAGATTTTTACTGCATCTCTCTCTCTTTTTCGATACATCGGAAACAAATACAGTCTGTGTGCCAGCATTGAGCACATGTGTGATCCTATTAAAGATGCAGGTATTGATCCATTGTAGCAGGTGGCCAGTGATTGGAGTCACTTGCACCCGTACTGTAGGAGGGAGGGGATGACTGTTTCCCACAGACTATATTTTCCCCCGCAAGAGAAGCTCGCTGTTCAATTGTCTGCAACTTTTTTCTGCTGTAACACGCTTTGTACACTGCCATACATTTTGTTTTTACCGCCACGACTTCGAGGTCTGTGTCAGGTTCTAAACTGTCATTAACACATTCTGATCCATTGCCTATCACAGAAAGCTAGACGTTGCACAGTGTATATCATGTTGTTGCGCTGCCACCATACACACACACACACACACACACACACACACACACACACACACACACACACAGGATGATTTTAGATAAAAGACCGTTACAACATGAGGAAACAGGAAGAGTTTGGCGGTGTTGTGGATCGTTTCCAAACTGCTGTCTGAAGGTGATTGACGACCTCTGCATTTAAACTCATTTGTCATAGTGACGGGATAGCTGATGACTCTGTGTTCCGTTTCGATTGATTCCTCACATTGCAGTCATGTACGTGATGACTGTTTCAGTGCTAGCCATCCCCAGAAGGTGTTGCCCCTCCACCAAGACTGTTTTCCCATGTCAAACAAGCAATGTCAGTCAATCATTATGTGGTAGTCAACAGTGTACCAGTGGATGGGTGGGATGGAAATGACACCATCGATGTACTGTAATAATAAGCATCACAGTTGATAGTGCGAACAATTTTAGCAATTTTACAGTAATTTCAACATTGACCAATGATGCGACAGCATGCTTCTCAATTTCAGGATCATTGCTAAACCGCCCCTCCTCTACTTTGCAACTACCATTGTGAATGTAGATAGACGACTGTGCAGTATGTCTATTCGTAGTTAATTCTCGAACATATACATCACCAAAGTATACCAGATGGCGATCTACGTATTTCTAGCACCTCAAGCATTGTGCATAATTAGCGATCTTTCTCTATGCGGATGGGAGTCATGGGGCATTCTCGCATTCTTAGGATAAAGTTAGAGACTGAAAGATCCCTCGCACTGTCTTTGACCAACGCGAGCTGCAGCACCGTTACCGATTTAATCTGCAGCTGACCAGGAGTAAACTGCTACATTCCTCATCTTGTGCATGAATGCTGCTTGCCCAGTCTGCATCCTAAAAACAGAGAACTATCTGCCTCTAACCTTACTTACATCTGCATTAAAGTATGACACAAAGTGGATGGAGTGATTGGTTGAGATGGTGTTGCAACAAGTGCTATTTAATGGCAGACTGATGATGCATTCTAGAGAGAGAGTTATTTGGCGGATGAATTCAGTAAAAGCCAGTCAGAATGCTCCATTCTTCACAAGATGCCCTTTGTGCTGGGACATATGAGCCTCTGCAGACTGGTCCATACAATCTGGGGGCAAGGTATTTATGGAAAGTTCTTATGTCTTCTTTGATCAAGTGTTCAAAGAAAAGTTCAAGCAGACCATCCATTTCTAGCGGGATGCTGCCCCTCATCCACCATTGTAGTATTAGGACTTCTCCAGACCAGCAGCTGTAGGACACCGAAAAATCCAACCATATTCCTCTTCTGTACCACAGTGCTTCGAATTCTCTTTTGTGTAATCCTACTGATTGTCCCGTCTGTGCTTAGACAGTGCTCTCTTCCCAAACAATAAGAATGCTTTTATGATTAACAGTGTTTTCGCAAGCGTGCACATACATGATGAAGGCTTTTAGCAGTGAGAACGTTTACCGTTTCTGAGACGTATGTTGAAAACCAGACGTCATGATTTCCAGGAAGGGTAACATGGGATGCTTCATTAGGACCATCGGGAAGAATGCATTCGGCGTTATTCTGGGCTATTTTCGTGAACAGTTCCTATTAGGACAAGAATTTCCATGCAGACAAGCTGAGACATCATGAAAGCTCCTACAACAACAAAAACGACCATTAACTATTTCTGTGACATTTTATGATTTCCGAGAGGGAGACTTGGCTCTTATTTACATAGTTATGAGGCATCAATATTCACTGACAACCTTTTAGCTGCGCCTGCGAGGGTAAGCCGCTATGCAAACATCTCACTCAGCACTGGACTCGTAGCTATGGAAGCCACGTCAGCTGTGGTGGCTAGGTACACATGTGCGCGCCCAGAATCGTCTCCCATGTGGGACAGGCTGTGCCATTAGGATTACTAGGAAGAATGTATCCGGTAATCGTTCCGCCTTGGAACTCTGTAGGCAATAATCCACTGATATGTCGTGGTCGAATTTCTTAACAACAGTCTCAAAGCGTTTTTACATGCAATGAGTGTTTGTGTACTGCCAATGTTATGCATAGTGAACGTGTCTGTAGGCTGTGCAATGCATTATTCCGACAGTTTATAACTAGTGAGTTTGTTTACAGCGTGTTATACATGCATTATTATGACAATTTTCGAGTTGCTTGCTTGTCTGTACATCAGTGTACTGCATCATTTCGGTGATTTACGAGTAATTTGCAGACCTGTAGGCTATTTGCTGTGACCCAAGCACGTCAGGGCGAGTGTTTCGTATCAGCGTAGTAAATGTACTATGTGAAGTCCATTCCTAAAGAAATTGTTCTAACTTCCCACTGAAAATATAAATAAAAGTACACTCCTTCCTCTCTCCAGCAGCTGGACACAGACTGGGTGCTTTTAGCGCCATTTTTCCCCAGACCGCCATTGGACGACAGCTTCCTCATTACATATTCACAAATAACAGAACTGTACACAACATCGAAAAGCTGATACAAAAAATCAAAGTACTCACAACAGCCACACTCATCATTTGACATTACATCCATGTACACTAATATCCCCACCACAGAAACCATCAACGTCATCAAACAACAATTAAAAGAACAGGCAGAAGTTCCCAAACCCCACATAAAAAGAAATAGCTAGCATTCTAAAACTAATCACAGAGCAAAACTATTTTTTATTTGACAATCAGTTCTACTCACAAGAAGATGGACTTCCAATGGGGTCACCAATCAGTGGACGTCTAGCCAACATTTTTCTTAATCACACTGAAAATAAAATACTTGAAACAATAGAAGGACGCAAATAATACCGGATAATGTATTGGTATCGTTATGTAGGTGACGTCATGAGCCTTCTAGATGAAACACCCAGTCGCATCCAACAACTCCATAGAGATATAAACAAAGTACACCCAAAAATAAAATTCACCTTAGAAACAGAAAACAACAAAATGTTAAATTTCCTTGACCTCACAATACACAGACACAACAACCAACACCAGTTCTCCATATTCAGAAAAGTAACCACCACCAGCACAGCCATTCACAAACATTACAATCATCTGACTACAGACAAACTAGCTGTTTTCCAATATATGCTACATAGACTGAACAAAACGCCACTCACTGAAAGCAAATATAACAATGAATTACAGACAATCAGACAAACAGCTGTAGAGAACACACGACCTTTCACATGAATTATTAATTTCAGACATAACCATAACAGTTTAGAAATCGTAATTTTTTTGGCTACATTAAGTTGTATATAGTTGCAGGTAAACTGTAAAGAAAAACAGTCACTGTAAAAACGTAATTCAGCAGGAAAACCACAGCATGTGGTAAGAAGGTATGAATACAAAATTTTATTTGCTCTTCAAAAACCCGTAATAACAATTTAGAAACTAATATTTATATGTATTTAAACAGTAAAGAATATTGCTTATGTTTAACAGCCATAATAATAGAAAACACACTGATGATACTGCAACTGCAGTGAAACATGTCTGGGACAAAAAACAAAATTGTGTTTTGCTAAAGGCGAACCCCGGGACACCACTCAAAAGCATACGGAATTGTTAAAGCAAACACAGACAAAAGAACTTCAACATCAAGATGATTTTCACTGTTTTTATTTATTTAGGGAACTTTCGGTACAGTACATATGACTGCCACCTTTGTCAACACTCTAGCTCATGCTCTGTTGCATAGCTGGCTGGCATTTACTAATCTCTTAAAAATCCGCTCTGTAGATGTATGCAGTCTCTGTTGTAAAACATTTAACTGTCGTGGAGAAGTACCTCACAGAGATTGTATGTTCGCCCTGTATTAACTATGGAGAGGAAATCTTTCTGGGGAACAGGAACGAATTCTGCGTTGATACGTTGCATAATGGACGCCATTCATCCGTGGATAATATTACTTTCACGTCACTAAATCGAGGGTTTTCAAATACCATCTCCAGGTACATCTCCCTATTCGATATCATACCAATACTGACATACTTACATGCACTGATGTTCAAATAGTAGATTTGCTTGAACAGTATTATGTGCACGTCAGATGCCTGCTGCTGTAACGACTTCACCTCTCTTCCAAGGGAAACACGCATTATTAGTTAAGCTTTGCTTCTTTTCCCTCTTCATCACTATCGCCGTTAATACTTACACTGCCTCGCAGCTGGGACTGTTGGTTCATGTCTTGACCTCACCGTTTGACGTTTCTTTTGCAAGTGGGTGAACTATTTACCGACCGCTGTAGATATATTTTCGCGATATCTGCTACGATTATTATTATTATTATTATTATCATTGTATTACGACATCTTCATCAGGCATTGTCAATGTCGAGATGCAAGTGCAGCGAGAGAGTGCTGTGCATGGATATTTTTAAAAAAATGACCTTGGAAATAAGGAAGTGCTGATGTTGCTGTCAGTGAAATATAATATGCGGATTGTAATGTGACACCAAGATAAGTGTCTACTGAGTAAGATACCGTAAGATGGGATGGATTTGTTGTGGCTTGACAGCTAAGTTCAGAAGCTGTTACAAAAGAAAAAAAAGAGTTTCATCCAAGATTTACAAGCTCCCGGGGTCTTGCTGACAAACAAAAGGTGACTGAAACCAAAACACGGCTTTAATAGACGTGTTCGGTAAATATGAAGCCAAGTAAAGCTAGTCATTGAGTCAATATCATACACTCGCTCGCAAATAATGCAGGCACTGAATTAGCTAACAGTAAGTGCTTGCTGAATGGACCTTCCCAAGAAAACCAAATGTCACTGTCAGCGAGAAGGCAAAGGGCAGTTGCTAAAGCTTTGAAGATGTTTGCTGTAGTAAAGATGGACAAGGAAGACGTCAAAATAGACGGACCCTTAAAACTATACATTTAAAACATACTGAAAGACATACACAATAGGAAGTGGATACTTTACGAGAAGAGAAACAACCAAGAAAGCTTACAGGCAATGAAGACGATACTGAAATTGAAGAACTAGATCCAAAGCCACAGTCGATGGGGAAGCATAGACAAATTGTGCTTTGGAAAGAACTCCCTCGAAGCCACCTTCAGCCGAAGATAAAGGACATAAAGTCTAAGAACCTTATGGACTTCCTGTGTTTCATCTCATGGATCTGTCATTCATTTTACATAATTCTGCCTCACGAACAGAAGAGACGATGCGTTCATCAAAGACAATAGCAGTACCAGCAAGGAGAACAGCTGTGAGTTTCATTTTTTTACACTAATTTGTGTGAAAATATAAAAGAAATCTGTACTTGCTTTACTTTGTATTTCCCAGTTGTGACAAAGAACACAAAAGCGACAGGAGCAAAGGCCAGTACTCTATTAAGCAGACTCTGACCATGAACCAGCTAGGACATTTTCAGTGAATTCCAGACGTTTGCGTAAATAATCAGTGTACAGGTAAATCGGAAACCACGTTACATATCACGTTAAACGAAACAGAGAGAGCGTCATGCTCTAAGTTTTGAGCTTTATTTTCTCGCTACGCGGTTGATTGCATTCGACTACCTTGGTTCAAATGGTTCAAATGGCTCTGAGCACTATGGGACTTAACATCTATGGTCATCAGTCCCCTAGAACTTAGAACTACTTAAACCTAACTAACCTAAGGACATCACACAACACCCAGTCATCACGAGGTAGAGAAAATCCCTGACCCCGCCTGGGATCGAACCCGGAAACCCGGGCGCGGGAAGCGAGAACGCTACCGCACGACCACGAGCTGCGGACGACTACCTTGATTTCTGGGAGCCTAAAACTGAAATATCATTAACAGAGCAGGAACAATAGTGGGCTCATGACTGGCCCAGACGAACGCTTTCCTGAGGATTCCCCCCCGATTTGTATTACCGTTTACTCGATAGGAATTAAACCAGAAATGTGCTGAGCCCCATAAATATTTAATTTCTCTAATAGGATATTACGATGCTTGTAGGCAAAAGCCTTCGATACGTCGCAGGGAGATCCCTGGCGGTGACACTGCATAATTTTTTAAAAAAATTGTTGGTTTTCAGCCAAAGTATTTCAGCAGAGCAGCCCTTTTTCAGCACAAACTGTGACTGACTAGGCAAGTTAGCGATAACGTCCGTTACCTATACGACCAGCATTACAGGGCTGAATGAATTACAGTTCGACCGAAACCAACAAGTTCTGCCACTGAGGACGCTAGGGACAGCATAACGTGCCTATTCGACCCTGAGAAGTTTCTGGTCCCTGGAAAATGAATGCTGATGCAATGGCGTGCGTAAAGCAAATCAACCGCAGCTGGAGTTGCTGAGCTGTTGAAGCAGACAGATCCACAACCACAATTGTGCCCCTGAACCCACATTCTTGACGTCATTGTAAACTTCGGTATGGCCATGTGAAAAAGAGAGACATCACTACATGCACTGCGTGCAGTCATCGCTGTCAACAACCGTCTTTTCTCGCTCACGCCATACGAGCATCACTGTCGATTCAGCGTTTCGTATTCAGGAAACAACGTCACGGTATGACAGACAATTATCAGGGAGTCCGGTTATTTTGCCTCAACGGAAGTATCTCGAAAGTTGATAGCGCGCTTTATGGTGTTGACGAAGCCCCCTGGAATGTATTTACTCACATTTTTTTTTAGTGAAAGACTGTTCAGTGTACGAACCTCGCAAGAACTCACTTTTCTGGACATACAAGAGAGACAGCGCTGCTGGATCTTTATGTACGCCGTGTACAGAGTACTTACAGTCTTGAACTCTTTTTGTTTATGCATTATGCTACACATATACAATGTGATCAAAAGTCTCCGGACACCCCCAAAGCAGGCAGTTGTGGCCGAACGGTTCTAGGCGCTTCAGTCCAGAGCCGCGCTGCTGCTACGGCCGCAGGTTCGAATCCAGTCTCGGGCATGGATGTGTGTGATGTACTTGGTTAGTTACTTTTAAGTAGTTCTAAGTCTAGGGGACTTAAGACCTCAGTTGTTAAGTCCCGTAGTCCTTGTAGCCATTTGATTTGAACACCCCCAAAACATACGTTTTTCATATTATGTGCACTGTGCTGCAACCTAGTGCCAGGTACTCCAGATCAGCGACCTCAGTAGTCATTAGACATCGTGAGAGAGCACAATGGGGCGCTCCGTGAAACTCACGGACTTCGAATGTGGTCAGGTGATTGGGTGTCATACGTCATATGTCATACATCTGTACGTGAAACCTCCACGCTCCTAAACATCCCAAGGTTTCCGGTGTCCTAGTGAAGTGGAAAAGTGAAGGGAAGCGTACAGGTCAGCCTCGTCTGTTGACTGACAGAGACCACCGACAGCTGAAGAAGGTCGTAATGTGTAGTAGGCAGACATCTATACAGACCATACCAAAGAATTCAAACCTGCGTCAGGATCCACTGCAAGTACTATGACACATAGGCGGGAGGAGAGAATACTTTGATTTCATGGTCGATCTGCTGCTCATAAGCCACACATGACACAGGTAAATACCTAAGGAGAGAATTGGGCCAAAGCCAGTACGAGTCCACTCTGCATTGCTGCCAGATGTATCCAAGATCGCGGCAATGACGTCATCCAAGATGGCGTCATGTAGACTAGGCAAAACTGCATGACGTCATCCAAGATGGCGACCATGACATCATTCAAGATGGCGGGAAGTTTGAATTTTGGCGGGAAAGAGCCACGTCCCCCCTCTGCCGGAAAAATAGCATGAAGTTCAAATTTCAACAGGCAAAACTGCATGACGTCATCCAAGATGGCGACCATGACATCATTCAAGATGGCGGGAAGTTTGAATTTTGGCGGGAAAGAGCCACGTCCCCCATCTGCCAGAAAAATAACATGAAGTTCAAATTTCAACAGGATAATGCACCACACCTCTGTTATCTCTACTATGCAAAGAAAATGGCGGGAAGATATCTCACTTGGGCTACGTCGACTAACCTAAGTCACCCGACCGCCACTTTCTCCTACAAACTGGCATCAAGTTTGAATTCCATCAGGATAATGCATCACACCCTTCTTATCTCTACTAAGCAAAGAAAATCTCGGGAAGATAGCTCATCTGGCCTACCTATACTAACCTAAGTCACCCGACCGCCACTTCCTCCTGTGAACTGGCACTAAGTTTGAATTTTGGTGGGAAGATACCTCACTTGGTGTTTCGCTACCAACCCAAAAAAATTGCAGGAAGATCGGTCACTTTTACTAACCTCAGTCGTCCTACTGCGACCTGCTCCCTCTAAGGATTCATGGGAAAAAAGCACTTGTCTTTATTATTTAAACAATTTCATGCAGGTGTGTTCACCGCAAGGTCCAGAGGCCAACTGACTTAGTACATTGAGAGGCACCCACATGCCTTGCTCACACTGTGGCATCAAGCAGTCAGGCCTGCAAGATGAGAGGTCTGCCAAGCGAGTGGATTAATTTTTTATTTATCAAGTAACATGAGCTCTAGTACTCACAATTAAGTTACAAATGATTCTCCTGTTTGAATATTAACCAACGGAAACGGATAACGCACATCTGACTATTAATAATTTATACAACTCCGACTGTTCACTACGCACTGGCAATACCACATTTTCTTTCTTATTTAACGGCATTGATCAACATGTGGCCATCGCACTGAATATGAATGGCGCACACATTAAAATCCTGGGTATCATGACAACATACTATTCGAAGGAAAAGGCCACCAATCTTTTTCTTTTCACTATCTTATTTATTCCGATAAATTCTATAACCTAAACACACAAATTCTATCACCTACAACAATAACACGTGAGAAATTCCGCCCAGTGGGCATGGCTTTACATTGGTGATTCTCTATCTTATGGTCTCGTAATTATTTAACGCTACAGTGCACTTTCTGGATAGGATGGTGGATCTTTTTCTATGTCCCACACTTAGACTCTCACACCCATCATTTCGAAAATTTCCTCCAGATCGAGCGGTACAAAAAGGAACATACATAAGCCACTGCCTCTGAAACTATCTTGCTACTCTCCCATGCCAACCACACATACTTAAATTTCATGAAATACATCACACTGCAACATGGAATACAACACAAGGAATAGTCACAACATTATAATCACATCACTTTCAGCTTTCCCACTTCAATTAGTATTTATCCCAGTTTCACACGACACTGCCCCACTTCGTAATTTTTCTTTCCTACTATGAACTCTGGAGGATATATGCACGTCTTCCTGTGCAATGCAAGCTAAGTGGCGTTGCTGGATAGACGGCTGACTTACCTTGCTTCTCTCTCAGAGTATTATAGTTTGAATCAAGCGTCACACGGAAACATAACACGGAAAGTAATATTAAGAACATATTCATCACACACGCGAGTCCTCAACTGATACCATGGACGAGTACTTCTCTTTATCCTTTGTCTCATACACAGATTGAGACTCACACAGTACACACCACGTGGAAGTACTCGTCTCTAATTTCAAGTCTTGCACACGCCATTTCTTAAATATTTCCAACTTATAGTACACACGCTAGTAATTCAGCTTAACTTAAGGACTCGGAAGTATTTCAACTTATTGCTACACGTGGTTTCATTGTGACCGTTGGTCACTTCCGAAGATTACTACGATCCCCTTAATATTACCTGCCTGACATTTAATTCTCCCCACAAAAGTTCCTGAAATAGGGAAATTATTATTCCAAACTACTCTTAAGTATTTCACATGTATACCATGTCTCCACTCTTTCGTCACTACGGAGCACAACTAAAACAGGTCTTAACAGCACAAGATCCAGCGGCAGAGTGCCGAAACATGGCCGTTCCTGAGGTTCTCTCCCGTCTCTGTCGAGGTGGGGGAAGCACCTTGTTATCGTATTGGTCAGCCACATTTCAGGCGCTCAAAGCTCTGGTAAATTTCATCTCTTTGGTCCCACCAAAGGTGGCCAAAGGATCGACTCAAAGATGATCATATATTCACATTCACTATCTGCAGTTAGCAGATGACCATACATTCATTCATTTCACAGATCTCACCAAACTGGATGTAGGGATTTACTTTGTGGGAGTGCACATGTGATCAATTAAATAAATAAATTGTCATTCTTTCCCACACTGGTATCCGGCTTCGCTGTATTAATTGAAATTGAGTTATTTTACAAAAAAAAAGTGTTGTTCTGACAAAAATAATGAAGTATGTTGTACCTATTTTCAATGTCGGGCGGTACTGTACCCTTTCAACATATCACCACCACCAGAGGGCGCTACCGTGATGTCGGATGATGATGCAAGTACCATTATTCAACATGGCTGCAACCAGTGTATTCGTCATGTGATCTAGGACACACATTCAATTTTAATGATATTCAATAACTGAATGTACCATTTCCATATTCAATGATCAAATAAAAAGTTCCACGTTTTCCCACTATGGGCGCAGTGTTCACTCATGATGTAGCACTCCCTACCCCTAGAATGCTGCTCTCCTATTGGCTACTGCATTAGTCATGTGATTCGAATTCATAGAACCTAGGACTTGGAATCAATTTTCGCGAATGCCACACCCACCTGAAATTGGAATGAAATAGTTAAAGTCTCCACCACGATCCTCAATCGACCGCCACATCCCTCTACCAGCCCATGTTGTCAGGCTAACGAGCACTAACGTGTACTAACATGCATAGTGCATGACGTAATCCAAGATGGTGGGGCGAAATGGCGGGAAAACCACTCTCTCTATTATGGACATAAGTTTTTATTTTGCAATCAGTGTCTCCACAACGAGATCTAGACTCCAACTGACCTAGTACACATTACTGCCACCAGAGGGTACTGTCATCCCTGCTGTGACCTAATCGCAGATTTTGGTCTGTAGGGGGAAAATGACGCGAAAATGACTTAGACTGCGCTGGGCTGCTGGGGAGAGTAAGGAAGGAGTGCACTCTATTTAGTTTGGAACATTTTATTTAGGGATGGAGTATATTTATCACACTGACACAAAACACTCACCATGTTGTGCTTAGGGTCACAATACACAGTCTGCAGACATGCAAACAACTCCTAATTTTCAGAAATTATTTCAGTGCAGACCTGCAAACTGATCCTAAATAATGCAGCACAGTTATGTGTAGACACACTGAGTATGCGTAAACTCTCCAAATAGTGCATGACACAGCCTACAGGCCCGCTCGCAAAATAATGCAAACGATGTGTGCAGACGCTGCCCCCTGCCCACTAGAGCACATAGGAGGTTAGTGGCAAACCCTGCCAAGTGACACAACCCTCAGCTGTCAAACCACACACAGGTGCCCTCAGGCATGAGGCGGCCACATCTCTTTTCATACTTGACACCAGAGAAATTCCTATCGCAATACGTGGTCACCCAGACGCCGATGATGATGTAATCGGACGGGAGCGAGGACTTAATTACAGCCTGCAGATACTCCAAGCTGAGCCACATGTGTGTATAGTCAATGTGGCCAGAGTGAATGGGTGGGAGCACACATGCGTACCGCCGCCGGACGCAGGTGAAAGCTGCTTCTATTTTCGAGTATATATTTACTGTTATTACCGACGTCACAGAACTCCAAGGCACAGATCGCATACGCGAGACACCTCAGGGTGGCACTTGTTTTTACCGCTCATGACAGAATAGCACAGCCTTCTCTCCCCCTAATGGAACATATGAGATGCGTACCCACCATACATCAATGACACTTCGCTGTGAAACGTCCGGGTGGCGACTCGCCATCTGAAACGTTCCCATTGTTATTCTTACGTCACATGGCTTTGTAAAAAAAAGTAAGAGCCTAGTCGACATCTCGGGAATTGTATAGTGTCTCGGTAATAGTTGACACTCGCTTTCTAGATGTTTCAGCTTGCATCCACGAAAATTCTTATCCCAAGAGGACCTCTTTACTAAAATAGATCCGAATGCAGTCTTCCTCATTGACCTAACCTGGTACCCTTCATGCTTCCAACATACACAAACGTTCCCTCCCCTATATAGAGGCTCCTATATCCCAGCACAAACGATGTGAATGAATTGAGTATTCTGACTGACTGTTATCGAATTTACCCGCCGAATTACTGATACCGCTACTATCGAAGCACTGTCCACCATCATTTTTTCCTTCTGCAAACGAGACATTCAGCAGTTATTTTACACACATCGTCATATTGCACTGAAAATCACATCATACAAACTACCATACATATCGTCAAATACGGAAAGACTCGCATCATAGGACACACTCATCCTCTCTACTCATGCTATAACGTAAACCATAGTAACTTTATAACACAATATATACACGTGTTACACAACATAAACCACAGTAACTATACAATACAATATATACGCATTTTACACAAACAGTGTAGTTATCATTTATATGTGTACAGCACACGAAAAATTATCTTATGCATACACTCAGACCGGCTATATGTTACCATGCTCCCCAGTCCTAGGAAAGCATCGTCTGCACGGACAACTAAACCTCGCAAATTGTCATACTTATCGTCAAATACGGAAACACTCGTATTCAACTACACTGTTCTCCCACTGAGGACAGGAGCTTGAATATTGAACTACAACGGCTACACAATAAAATTAACTCCAATTAGCATATTTCAAGGGGAGAGTATCACATTCATTAACATGCATAAACGCATACTAACGTGCACTCGTTTATCCTCGGCACAAACGCGTTACTGCTCCTCCGTCCCTGCTTGCTACGTTTTTTCTATACAAGTCACCAGACTCTGGAATTACGAGAACACACGTATTGTCGCCATAATATTATACGATTTTCGTGGTACTTCTAGATATCAAGCACTAGACAGCATCCTACCGATTGCTAGCGCAACATAATTCCCAAGGTAGATACTGGAAATAATTTCTCTACAACCCCAAACTTAAGCGAGGTGCAGCGTGCTGTAAACCACTGAGTAACTAGACACAAATAGGGGAAACTGTTATTTCCACTCTCAAATACCGATGTCGGTAATGTAACAGATCCCAAATCAGCCCTATAAATTACAAGCCAACTCAGGTCTTTTCCATGTCTAGAGAACAGGCAAACTTGTCTTCCACATACCACAATCGATTTTCTCTCAACTAAATAAAGGCGCGAAATGTGCAGAAGCAGTCAACCGAACAATTTACATGGGGGGGAATAACAGTCCAACGCAAACGCACCATCTTCTCAAATTTCCACTTTATGACGAAAGCCACCCAACAGATACTAACTATTAGTTCACTATTCGGTCGTCTAGAGGACTGCAAAGTTAACTGAGATACATTCCTGCACTCCAACATGCCTATGAATTCGGATCGGTGCTGCCGTTAACGTGAAACCTGAATCATTACCACCACAGGCCATGCATACATGTAATCATTCTAGAAAGCCAGTTACATATATCTTTTATCATTATACATACAATTAAATGTTACGATCGTGGTCTCAATTGAACGGCATTCGACAATGAGCGAAGTATCGGAAATACACCCTGCTGTCGGCAGTGGCTCTGGATACGGAAATATCTGTACCTTCCTTACGACTGGACATACTCTTCCCTTTGCTATCACAGTACTTCAAGTCAAATCCATACCATCCTTACGACTGTACATATTCACTTCCTTCCCACAAACACATACTTTACAAAACCTGATGCTGAAATGCCAACATATGACGCATCCCTTACTACTAAGTGTAATACTCCGTCAATAACTGATTGCTTACGATACGAAATAAAACTGAACGAAAATCAACGATGGTCGTGCATATCTGTTATGTTTTTCTTCCGAGTCCTACCACTATGTCTTAGAAAGAGAGGCGTAATCGGCGAGATGTTAAACAAAAAATCGATCGCACCATCCACTGCATGTTACTGTCACAAGCAGTCTTTGTTTTACAGGTGTACACAAGATTCCATGTTAAAAGCTATACCCGCTTTAGAAATCTAGGTACGACATGACCTTTGAATGACGTTTTCTTTTCCGGACAAATACCGTACCAATACGTATTATCCGTCCACGACGTAACTTCGTGATAAAATCACTGAACTTTGAAAGTGTTTCGACTAAGGAACGTGGTATGTAAGCGGTATTTGCAGCTTCCTCACACCGCCACAACTAGATAATTCTACAGTATTTGTATTGCATTCTCTCTCGATACCATATCAGAGCTTCGGTGATATATCGACTGATTGAGAAGGAGCACAGACAGTAGTAGTAGATGATGTGCCGATTGAGGTCGTAAGAAAATGTATTCTAGCTTCTCAGATTTCTATTGTTACGCTATACAATAGAAATGGTGTCCATCATTTAATCAGGTCTTTCCATTCAAGCTCATACCTGCATCTGATCACACCCGCAAGTGAATCATATTTCTGGCACTCTCATATCTCGAAAGGAATCACCTTCCATGTCTGCTACAGTAAAATTACAACCTGCTTTTAGTCATCCCCTACACATCGTTCAGCCGCGCCCATTTCTACAGCTTCGCGCATGTGATCGTTCCATTTCAGTGGAACTGACAAGGGAACCTCCCCATCGCACCCCCGTCAGATTTAGTTATAAGTTGGCACAGTGGATAGGCCTTGAAAAACTGAACACAGATCAATAGAGAAAAAGGAAGAAGTTGTGTGGAACTATGAAAAAAATAAGCAAAATATACAAACTGAGTAGTCCATGCGCACGATAGGCAACATCAAGGATAATGTGAGCTCAGGAGCGCCGTGGTCCCGTGGTTAGCGTGAGCTGCTGCGGAACTAGACGTCCTTGGTTCAAGTCTTCTCTCGAATTAAAAGTGTACTTTCTTTATTTTCGTAAAGTTATGATCTGTCCGTTCGTTCATTGACGTCTCTGTTCACTGTAATAAGTTTAGTGTCTGTGTTTTGCGACCGCACCGCAAAACCGTGCGATTAGTTGACGAAATGACGTGCCTCTCCAATGGGAACCGAAAACATTTGATCGCAACGTCATAGATCAACCGATTCCTCCACAGGAAAACACGTTTGATATATTCTATTCGACAATGGTGGCGGGATGTGCGTCACATGACAGGAATATGTTGTCGACCCACCTCACTTGTACACTTGGCGAATGGGTAAAAAGATTCTTCTACCTTGCGAGATTTAGGTTTTCTTGTGGATGTGATAATCACTCCCAAAAAAGTGATTAAAACATAAGAGTTCGTCACATAAACTGCAACAAATGAATGCAACAGTTTCACAGTCGCACAGTTTTCCCTGTGCTCTGTCAAAACACATGTTTTTAACGTTTTCAAATTTTTACGTGTGTAGACCGTCGTGTGTTTCGATGTTTGTTTAGGTGTAGCGTCCCCATACTACCGCGCAGTTACCTCGCATCGGACGGACGGACGGACAGATAATAATTGTCTGAAAATAAAAAATTAAACTTATCACCCGAGGGAATACTTGAACCAAGGACCTCTCATTCCGCAGCTGCGCACGCTAACCACGGGACCACGGCGCTCCTAGGCTCAAGTTATCCTTCATGTTGCTTATCTTACGCATAGACTACTCTGTTTGTATATTTTGCTTATTTTTTTCTTAGTTTCACACAACTTCTTCCTGCTTTCTCGATTGATCTGTGTTCGGTTTTTCAAGGCCTATCCACTGTGCCAACTTATAACTAAATCTGAGGGGGGTGCGATGGGGAGGTTCCCTTGTGAGCAGAACTCGGAGAAAGACACATCCACCACCTTTTACATCTCGTGTAGAAACAGAACGACCTGAGTTAGTGCAACAGGAGCAGGTTTTGACCATTCGATGGAAACGCGCACAATGTGGTATGTCCCCGAACTACATACAAGTACTACAGATCTGCGTCCATTGAAATCAATCAGCCCAACATGCTATCATTGTTATTCTCTACCCCGCAACATAGAAAAATTACGAACTATAGAACTTCCACTAACTTCATATGATATAGAAGTCACATAGGCACCGATGCTGACGCAATGACGCGTATCTGCAGTGGGCCCCCAGTGCGGAGAAGAGATTTCGCAATGCTCACTCCAGAATAACAAAGTGTGCAGCCCTCAAAGCATTCCTAACGGTATACCCACTCCCTCACCGATTTCAAACCTCAAACTCCTGGTGCTACTCTCGCCTATTACATATACAGACAGGACAGAGGCCACTTAAAGTTCGATAACCTATACTCTAGGCGAATGATCCTATCCCACAGACTATACTAAGCCGCAAGAGACGCTCCCTGGTTAAAACACTGTTTTCTAGCACGCTTTTGTACAACGCCAAACATTTCGTTTTTCTGCCACGACCTCGAGGCCAATGTCAACTTCTAAACTGACATTAAGAAGTCCTGATTCACGGCCTTTCGCAGGAAACTAGACGTTGCATCGTGTAAATAATATTCTTACGATGGGTAGCATAACAAGCCATACACCTGTTCATTTTAAATAAAACACACTTACAAGATAAGCAAACTGGAACAGTTTTACTGCGTTGGTGTAGGTCTCCAAACTACAATCCGAAGATGGTTCGCAAGCTTCACATTTTGACTAGTCTCTCACACTCATGGAATAGCTGACGACTCAGCGTTCCCTTTCGACTGATTCCTGATATTGCACTCATGTCCGCGATCGGTGTTTCGAAGGTATCCACCCCAGAAGTTGCTATCCATCCACCAAAACTTTCCCCATTTCAAACAATCCATATCATTCAATCATTATGTGGTAACTAGTGCACGGATGGAATGGAAAAGACACCAACCATGTACTCTAATAATAACCATCACAGTTGATAGCGCGAACAATTTTACAATAACTTCAACACTGCCCGGTGATGTGAGAGCATGTTTCCCCAATTTCAGTATCATAGCTACGTCACCCCTTCTCCAGTTTGCGAGTATCAGTGCGAATATGGATAGATGACTGTGCAGGACATCTATTCAGTCTTAATTCTCAAGCAAATAAATAATGAAAGTATACCTGACAGCGCTCCACGTATTTCTATCGCCTCAAGCGTAGTGTTTACTTTACGATCTATCTTTCTGCGTATGGGAGTCACAGAGCATTCTCGCTGTCTTATGGTAACATTAGAGAGTGAGACACCCTCCTCACATTGTCATTGACCAACCAGCAATGTAACACCATTGTAACCTCCCCACAGAAAAATTTAATGAATAATGAATGTGATTCTTATATACTGTAACCTCTCTACAGAAATTCTTTTTCATTTATAACCTCCCTACAGAAATTCATTCACATTTAACCTCCACACAAAATTTGTTTCCCATTTAATGTACCCACAAAATTCTTTTCTCATTTAATGTAAGCTCGAAACAGAAAAATTCCTAAACCTCGTAATAAAAAATAAATTCAGTAACCTGGTAAAATTTGGACAACAGCAGTGCTGCGTCATGGCCCTGTAAGATCATTCTGAATAAAAAGCAAAAATTCTCACCTCAATGAAGTCGGCAACTATCTGCTCTTACAATAGCTTTTTCTGGCACAGCTCTGTGCAATGCTGGCCTATACATTTGTTATTTATGAAAGGAAGTAAATGATTTTTCTTTTGCAACAATCGGAATGATCATGCATTGAAAAAAAATATTAAATTCTTTAAATTGATATGAATGCTTGTTATTATTAGGACATTTTTAAAAGATGTACATGGGAGTTTACATAATATTACTAGATATGCGCGAGGCTGCTTTTTTACCTTATACAATAATACTCAGGCTCCGGCATCGCTGCACCACGACCGGCCCAGCCTACATGATACACCAGACTAGAGCAAACTCCAGACCAGACAACCACAGACTAGCGACTAGCAACAACTAACTGCTACAGCTACACACTTCGTAGTCAGTCAACACTGCTCTCTGGTCAGCGATTCTCTTATACCTTGCGTATTGCAGGCAGCGCATACCTCTTACATAACCCTCCACTGGGGGGCAAAAATTTGGCAGCGATGGTGAGTCAATTGGACTTGCCATGAGCAACAAATTTTTCTTAATTAAGTTTACAATCACAGAATATATACATATATATAAGTGCAGAACATGAAATGAAATATAGTGCACATGCACTGAGTACAGAACATATCAAACAATTACAAAATGTATACACAATGAGTACAAATCATATTAACAAATGACATAAAGTGCACACGCACTGTAGTACAGAACATATCAGGTAATGACAAAATGTATACGCAATGAGTACAGATCATATTAACAAATGACATAAAGTGCCTACGTACTGTAGTACAGAACATATCAGGCAATGACAAAATGTATACGCAATGAGTACAAATCATATTAACAAATGACATAAAGTGCATACGCACTGTAGTACAGAACATATCAGGCAATGACAAAATGTATACGCAATGAGTACAAATCATATTAACAAATGACATAAAGTGCACATGCACTGTAGTACAGAACATATCAGGCAATGACAAAATGTATATGCAATGAGTACAAATCATATTATCAAATGACATAAAATGCATACGCACTGTAGTATTTTTTTTTACCATTTTACAAGAACTAGGATAGGAAAGGGAAGGATTGCATCATGGTTGTAGCACAGAAGGTTGCACGTAGCTGCACTGAATGTCCATATCTTTCTACAGAAGCACAACACCAAGTGAGACAATCTGAAGTTCTCTTCCCTGAAGTATTAATCAGTGTAGCCAAGACACTGAAATGTCGTATGAATATTCAATGTTATCATTTTGGTAGTACATTAGGTACACCAAACAGTGGAACCATAATAACATCTCCATTGTTCAAGGTAGTGGACAGCATGATGTGTCAACACCACACTCTTTCACCAACGTAGAATTAGTGCAGAAACCAAATATAGTGCTCCATGATCATAAGGATAGACAGGACAAACGTATATTGCAGTAAGTTCTGGCAATTAAGTCAGAAGATGAAGGACATTAAGTCTTATGCTAGTCATCATTGAGAATTACACTAGTCTATCAACCGATTTGAGTAATTGATGGCACTCATTGCCTAGTTACTAAATATTTCTGTACTATGTATGGAGTATTACAGAATATTATTCATAAGTCATCTGGTGACAGTAAATATTGGCACTCATTGGCCAGTTACAAACCATTTTTATGCATTATGCAAAAGTGGTAATTCAAAGCAAGAGTTAATTAATGGCATACCATTTACATAATTCATCTAGTTATAGTAATCATTGGCACTCTTTGGCCAGTTACAAACCATCAGAAGTCATCCTTCAAAACAGGAGCTAATGAGTGTAGCATCAAGCTACTGGTATTCATATATAATAGCATGTAGCTGACATAATACAAATTTAAAATAAGAAACAGTGGCATTCATTGGCCAGTTACTAAGCATATAGCAAGTATTGAATAGTACAAAACATTTTTCATCATTCAAGTGACATACGACATATTTAAAATAATTATTGGCACTCATTGGCCAGTTACAAAGTATTCTTATATTTTTATAAAACCTTATTCAGTATTATTCAGAAGTTATCATTCAAAGTGAGAGTGAATTATTGGCATAGCATTTATGGAGTATAACAAAAATATTATTTACAGAAATTATTGGCATAGTATTTATGCATTATTACAAAACATCATTCAGTATTACTTAGAATTCATCATTCAAGTGACATAAGACATATTGAAAATGTAACACACTGTAACTATTACTCAAGGTCTATGATTCAGTATTCCTCAGAACTGATCATTCCAGTGACATAAGACATATTTAAAATGTAACACACTGTAACTACACTCCTGGAAATTGAAATAAGAACACCGTGAATTCATTGTCCCAGGAAGGGGAAACTTTATTGACACATTCCTGGGGTCAGATACATCACATGATCACACTGACAGAACCACAGGCACATAGACACAGGCAACAGAGCATGCACAATGTCGGCACTAGTACAGTGTATATCCACCTTTCGCAGCAATGCAGGCTGCTATTCTCCCATGGAGACGATCGTAGAGATGCTGGATGTAGTCCTGTGGAACGGCTTGCCATGCCATTTCCACCTGGCGCCTCAGTTGGACCAGCGTTCGTGCTGGACGTGCAGACCGCGTGAGACGACGCTTCATCCAGTCCCAAACATGCTCAATGGGGGACAGATCCGGAGATCTTGCTGGCCAGGATAGTTGACTTACACCTTCTAGAGCACGTTGGGTGGCACGGGATACATGCGGACGTGCATTGTCCTGTTGGAACAGCAAGTTCCCTTGCCGGTCTAGGAATGGTAGAACGATGGGTTCGATGACGGTTTGGATGTACCATGCACTATTCAGTGTCCCCTCGACGATGACCAGTGGTGTACGGCCAGTGTAGGAGATCACTCCCCACACCATGATGCCGGGTGTTGGCCCTGTGTGCCTTGGTCGTTTGCAGTCCTGATTGTGGCGCTCACCTGCACGGCGCCAAACACGCATACGACCATCATTGGCACCAAGGCAGAAGCGACTCTCATCGCTGAAGACGACACGTCTCCATTCGTCCCTCCATTCACGCCTGTCGCGACACCACTGGAGGCGGGCTGCACGATGTTGGGGCGTGAGCGGAAGACGGCCTAACGGTGTGCAGGACCGTAGCCCAGCTTCATGGAGACGGTTGCGAATGGTCCTCGCCGATACCCCAGGAGCAACAGTGTCCCTAATTTGCTGGGAAGTGGCGGTGCGGTCCCCTACGGCACTGCATAGGATCCTACGGTCTTGGCGTGCATCCGTGCGTCGCTGCGGTCCGGTCCCAGGTCGACGGGCACGTGCACCTTCCGCCGACCACTGGCGATAACATCGATGTACTGTGGAGACCTCACGCCCCACGTGTTGAGCAATTCGGCGGTACGTCCACCCGGCCTCCCGCATGCCCACTATACGCCCTCGCTCAAAGTCCGTCAACTGCACATACGGTTCACGTCCACGCTGTCGCGGCACGCTACCAGTGTTAAAGACTGCGATGGAGCTCCGTATGCCACGGCAAACTGGCTGACACTGACGGCGGCGGTGCACAAATGCTGCGCAGCTAGCGCCATTCGACGGCCAACACCGCGGTTCCTGGTGTGTCCGCTGTGCCGTGCGTGTGATCATTGCTTGTACAGCCCTCTCGCAGTGTCCGGAGCAAGTATGGTGGGTCTGACACACCGGTGTCAATGTGTTCTTTTTTCCATTTCCAGGAGTGTATTATTCAAGGTCTATTTTTTTTTGTGCTAGCAATGCATTGCGTTGGGATCGATAATTAATTGCTGGGGCATAAAAATATTTGCTTTTCACTTATTGCTGCAAATGAGGATAGGTAACGTCATTCGTCATGAGTCAGCTGTAGCAAGGTTATGAAACAAGTAGAGTATATGTGATCACATTCATGAATGACACACACAAATGGGTAAAAAAATGCAAGTACTAGAACAGGTTTAATAATTAACTGCTTATAGCACATTAATTTCATGAATAGCTTCTCCTGGAAAAAATACAAAATGGATTATTAAGCTGAAAGAAGAAACGCATATTCTGCTGAAAAGTAGTGAACTTCGAATTAACAGGTAATGAAATGTGTATTCAATATATATGTACCCTAGCTGTCCTTTCCAAAACCTTCAGTCATTATACCATGTGACATAAGACATACTGTCAAAACGAATTGCAACAAATACTTAAATAACTATATAGCATTTCTTAACTAACAGTAAATATATAAACTTCATCATTATCCTCATCTACAAAGAAAAACTTAAAAGTGGTGCGTTTAGTGGCCATATAAATTTTATCACTATCATCACCTGTAAACAAAAACGTCATTATTCATATCACTATAACTTCATTATTATCATCACCTGCAAAGAAAAACTTCATTATTCATATTACCATATTCTTCATCACTATTCATCATCATTCATTATTATCTGCAAAAAGACACTTCATTATTCATTATTCATATTACCATTTACTTCATACAACTATTCATAGTATAGAGTTCCTTATTTCTAGCATATTTCATCACTAAAAGTATGATGTGTAGTTCTGTCTGACAGCCTGCATCAATCGCCTCGTATTCTGAAAGAAAAATAATTAGTTAAGACTGCTATCATACAATGTGTATGGTATATTCTTGTTAATGTTTGTTAATTCTGATCCATTTACTCTTCGTGACGAGGTATTGCATCTTCTTTCGTTCATTCCGAAGGTGAAATTCCCATTTCATAGTAATCCACTGTGGTTTGTTTCATTTATTTCATTTACACGTTATTGCTTTCTGAAAATAATGAATAATGATTAATGTCTTGCATTTAAATCATATACCCATTAAATAAAAACTGGTTTCTAGTGATATAATTAAGCATACAGCATAGCATGACGGAAAACGTAATATGTCAAAAACATAGACAGTGTGCAGGTGCAAAAATGTACACAGAGTATCATAATGTAGTAGCAAAAAAATGTAAAATAGTCACGATGTTGAGATATCATAAGACAAAATGTCAAAGTCAACTGGTGTTTGTTATATCTTAAAGATTTCATAGTGCGTACAAAGAAACAGGAAAACAATCATACATACATGAAAAATGGAAAATGTGCACGGTCTGATGTGTAATGACAAGAAAAGCGACCTGCTAACCTTACCTTGCCGGGCACTTGCCAAGAAAAAATATGATAATCATCAGTAAGTAATCACATAGATATAATTGCATAAGTGGTCATAAAATGTGTAAGTTGATCTGGAAAAGTGTATACGGTCTGATGTGTAACGATAAGAAAAGCGACCTGCTAACCTTACCTTGCCGGGCACTTGCCAAGAAAAAATATGATAATCATCAGTAAGTGTTCATATAAATAATTGCATCATTGGTCATATAAAAATCAGGAAAAGGCATTACAGTGTGATAAATCATAAAGTATGTTCATTCAATAAAGGATTTAATATTGGAGACATGGTGATTGCCTTTACTTTTTCTGGTTCTCAGAGTTTCGATGTGTACTACATTGGGGTGAGGAATGCTGCGAATTCGATATGGACCTGCATATAGAAGCTCAAACTTACTACATATACTCTTTCCTCTGTTAGATAAATAATGTGTGCGTACTAATATCTTCTGTCCAATGTGAAAGTCACGGCGTGTACAAACCTGTTTTTGCTGTCTTCTCCGGCGCTCTGCGGCACGTTTGATGTTGTTCAGCGCAATTTCAATTATTTCATGGTGTCGTAGTCGACGAGATGTAGGAAAGGATACTAATCTTTAATTTTGTTAGGTGGTTCAACGTTTTTCAGTATAACAGTCGGAGATAGCACAGTAGATTCATTTGATATGGAATTAATTACATCTTGGAATGAAAGTATGTGTGTGTCCCAATCAATATGTTTTTTATGGCAGTATATTCTACATAGTTTACCAATTTCTTTCATTAGTCGTTCACAAGGGTTCGAAGAAGCATGATATTTGGATACATAGATCGGAGAAATGTTTCTTGTTCGTAACATACGTGTCCATATAGCAGATCGAAATTGTGGTCCATTGTCGGAAATTACTTTCAATACATGCCCTACATGGAATAAAAAATGTTTTATAAATGCTTTCGAAACAGATTTAGCAGTAGCTTTGCGTAACGGAGTGAAGTAACAAATTTTGAAGTGAGTTCAACAGCGACAAAGATGTAGCAAAAACCTGTATTAGTTCTGGGAATCGGACCAAAAATGTTTACAGCGGCCATGTGTCTCAATTTAACAGGTACAATGGGATATAATGGAGGAATATGTGAAGTCGTGTCTGACTTAGCTTTCTGGCAGATTTTACATGACGCTAAAACTCGTCGAATACGTTTCTCCATGTTGGTAAAATAACAGTTCTGTCTCAGTAACATATGTGTCCATATAGCAGATCGAAATTGTGGTCCATTGTCGGAAATTACTTTCAATATATGCCCTACATGGAATAAAAAATGTTTTATAAATGCTTTCGAAACAGATTTAGCAGTAGCTTTGCGTAACGGAGTGAAGGTAACAAATTTTGAAGTGAGTTCAACAGCGACAAAGATGTAGCAAAAACCTGTATTAGTTCTGGGAATCGGACCAAAAATGTTTACAGCGGCCATGTGTCTCAATTTAACAGGTACAATGGGATATAATGCAGGAATATGTGAAGTCGTGTCTGACTTAGCTTTCTGGCAGATTTTACATGACGCTAAAACTCGTCGAATACGTTTCTCCATGTTGGTAAAATAACAGTTCTGTCTCAGTATTAGAAAACATTTTCTGGCTCCATAATGTGCGTAACTTAAATGAGTATACCAAATTAATTTGTTAACAAGCTCGTCAGGAATGCATAGTAACCAATTGTTGCTGTCAGGGTGAGAGCGGCGAAACAGAATATTATTGCGTACAGTGTAATGGTTTCTGATGGTAACATTATTCCTAGCCTCCCAACGGTGTTTAATTTCTTCCACACGTTGTCTTTACTCTGCTCTTGTGCTATGTCTCGTAATGACGACGAAATGAAATTTTCAAATTCAACTTGTTGAATGTACATGACGCTGAAATTTGCTTTGCAGAAGTTGGTTGCGATGTCTTGCTGATTGTTGCTGAGAGAACGGGATAGTGCGTCTGCTACAATATATTGTGTACCGGTAATGTGAACAATTGTAAAATTAAATTCCTGTAAATAAAGTTTCCATCTGCTTAAACTGTCGTGTGTAAATTTTGCTGAAAGTAAAAACTGTATCGCTCTATGACCTATGTAAACGGTCGTATGTCTTCCATAAAGAAAATGCCGAAATCTCGTAAATGCCCATACAACACATAATGTTTCAAGTTCTGTAACAGAATAATTGCGTTCAGCAGGTGACAGAATGCGACTCGCAAAGGCGATGTTTTTAATTACTGTAGAACCATCTTCTTCAATTTCCTGAAAAATGTGTACGCCTAAAGCGGTGTTAGAACTGTCGGTGGCAATGGAAAAATTTCTAGTAAGATCTGGATGTGATAAAAGTGGTGCGTTCAACAAAGCTTCTTTCAAGTTCACAAATTCAGAATGTGCTTGGCTATCCCAGGACCAAATAGTGTTTTTATCCGTCAATTGACATAATCTAGGGGTGTCTAAAGCAGAGTAATGAATAAATTTACGAAAAAAGTTAATTAAACCCAAAAAGCTGCGTAGTTGTTTCTTCGTCGTAGGAACAGTAATGTCACGTAAAGCTTGAAGTTTTTCCGGGTCAGGCGCAATGCCTTCTGCTGAAATTACATGTCCAAGAAATTTTGTAGAAGTTTTGCCAAAGTGCGATTTACTGAGATTAACTGTGAGTTCTTGTGCACGAAAAGTTCGTAACAGTTGTTCAAGAATCAGATTGTGTTCAGGCCAGTTAGCTTCTGCAATAAGAATGTCGTCTACATACGTTGTGATTCTGTCGGAAGTATAGTATTCAAATCGCGAATAAATGCTGCTGAAGAAATTGTTAAACCGAACGGTAATTTACAAAACTGATAACAGTCACCAAAACAGAGAAAAGCTGTGTACTTTATGCAGTTCGGATGGAGCTGGATTTGCCAAAATCCCGATTTCAAATCTAATGTGGAATAAATAGCAGTACCATGAAATATCTGTAGAAGTTCTTCTAGTGTCTGTGGGCGATCTGTTTCATTAATAATAATGTAATTGATGTGACGCGAATCAAGTACGAGACGAAGTGAACCATCCTTTTTCTTAACAATATGGAGTGGGTTTATGTACGGACTAACTGCCGGTTCAATAATTCCTTGGTCAAGCATAGCTTGCAATTCTTTCTTAACTTGTTCTCTGTGAATATACGGAATCGGATAATGTTTGGCTTTAAATGTATCGTGCTGTTTAATTTGAAATTCATACATAAAACCGGACATAGTACCAGGGACGTTGTCAAAAACTGGAGCTTGCTGTAAAAGAATTTTGCGCAGTTGCGTGCGTTCGTCGTCTGTATTTGCACTGCTCTGTTTAACTTTATCAGAAATCATTTCCATAATGTCATAGTCGGCTTCGTCTGGAATATTATAGTTGTGTACGTACGTATCTGTGAGCAATGTGGAATGATAGTCTATGTTACATGACGCGGAAATGACCTCTGTACGATTAATTGTTCGTTCTTCTGCAGACAAAGAGTGCTGAAATTCTAAAGCCAGTTGTACATTTCCATCCTTTAACATTAAATAGGAATTTTGAAAGTCAATAATTGCGTGTGTTGTACCAGAAAATTCGTACCTAAAATAACGTCTGTTGTCAATAAGGGAACAATCCAAAAATTTGAGTGAAACGAATGACCTGCAATACAAAATGATAAATGTGTCTGTAATTTTACATCTACTCCTTTACCAGATACTGCTCCTTTTACTTTAGTTTTGCCTAATGGTAACGTAGGATAGATATTCTCTTTGTTACATTCGTTGAAAGTTTCCTCATTTATAACTGACATAGGTGATCCAGAATCGATTACTGCTAAAAATTTGGATGATTCAATCTTTACTTCAATGACAGGGTGTGAAATGGTTTTTTGAATAACTGATCTTTCCTGCAAAAGAGTGTCTCGGATGTCGTCAAAAGTAATAACATTTTCGTGAACAAGATCCAACGTGTCAAAAGTATTGCTTGCGTTGCTGGAAGATGCAACCTGTACTGTATCTAGTCAAATTCTATCTGACGTGCTATCATTTGCGGGAGGATGCTGTGGCATTTCCACTATTCGTACTGTTCTGTTATTTCTTCCTGACGTATTACGTTCGGGATGATATCTACTGTCTGGTTCATTCATGATAATTTGTTGTTGCGGATGATTTTGCTGCTGATAAGACCGACTGTTATTAAACGTATGCTGAAAATTGTGCTCATTATTTTTACGTCTGTCATGATAGTCATTCCTATATGGCACGTTGCGATAGGAATTGATATGATGTGTTTTCTGTACGTACTGGTTTCCTTGTTGCGGTGCGTTATTATTTGGTGGAGCCGACGTATACGTGTAGGCGGCGAAACATTAAAGCTTGGTTGACCTTGCAGACTGCATTGTTGGTTAGGTATGCTAACCGTCTGGTTTTGATGCTGTTGTTGAGAAAAACCTCTATTGTCACCAAAATGCGGTTCCTGTTGCTGATAATTTTGACGATACTGATAACTAAAATTTTGTCTGTTATTAAAGTTCTGGTGGCTGTCGTTCCTGAAGCGCCTAATGAAAACTGTCACTTTCGGGTAAAACTTGTCATATCAGGTTTTATTTACTCTTTCTTAATCTTAGATAGATCGATAGTTGAAGAGCTGTTTTGATAGATATAAAGGATAGTAAAAGAGAAGGCAGCAGTGCAGAAAACTAAAGATGAAATAGCACTACTACGGCTCAGGACCCTGTGCACGCTACGGCACATATTCATTAAAACGTAATGAATCCCCTGAGGTCAATTACGCGTTGCAAATAAATTTTAGTTTCTGCTTCACAGGCAATGCCGGTGAAAATTCAAAAGCAAGTTGTTGTATCCAATCCAATTCTAGTTTCTGCGTTACAGGCCAAGTTGGTGGAAAAGCAAAGCTAAATTGTTGTATCCAATCCAAGGGGTGAATCTGTGTTCTGTCATTTTTAAATACTTTAAATTTTCTTACTGATAGAAAGTGCTTGTAATCAAAATTATCGTCTCTGTATGTCTGAACAGGTTCAGGATTGTATGAGAATCTATTTCTCTGTGACTGTTCGGAATCTAACTCACGTACTGTCTGTAAATTTCCTAAATTATATATGCTGTGTGAGTGTGATAAATGTTCGGAATGTGGTGTATGCTGTGCCGTGTTAGAGGGTGAAACATTTTTCATCTCTGTCACTTCTTGCTGTAAAGTTGACAATTTTCTACGTAATGTATTATTGGACGAACCTATCTCACTGATTGTCTGCTGTAAATTTTGGAATTCGGGTGTTTGGTTAAACGAAACTGGTGACGTATCGTCTGATTTGGTGTCATTATTACTTTCGATAACATCAATACGACTGACCAATTCATCATATTTTTCAGTCAGTATTTTTACCTGATCATCGTTTTTATTATCACAAGCATTAATTTGTTTTTGTATTTTACGTGTGGTTTCGTTCAATTTTTTAACGTCTGCTTTGATGGAATCGGGATCCTGTATTAGTTCTAATTGTTCAAGTCTGTCGGTCACTGTCTGAAAGTCTACTGTGTGTGTGTCTGTTTTTGTTTTAAGATCAGAGATTTCATCATGTAATTCGGTGTTCAACTGTTTGATAGCATTAATTTCGTCTGATACTGTAGTAATATTGTTGTCTACGTATGTTTTTGCTTTCGTAAACAATTTACGCTTATCTTCCTGTCTCTTGCAGTAATTGTTTCCATGACTTGTCGCTTTACTTTATTCTGTTCCTGTATAAATTTACGGTAACGCGTTTCAGTGTTTTGTAGGTGGTGATTGAAACGTTAGTCAATTTGGCTGTTCTGTTGGTCAAATTTCGCATCTACTTTCGCATCCAGTGTACGTGAAAGTTCTGTTGACATTAATTTAAATTCGTCGCGTAACTGTGTTGCGTTTTCAGAGCATTGTTTAGCGACTGCACTAATTTCCTCTCTAAGTAATTTAATTGTGGCTGCACATGTATTCCTTAATTCTTGAGCCACAGATCTAATTTCTTCACTACTGTTCCGAGCACAAGCCTTAATTTCTTCGCGTAATTGTTCTTTAGTGTCATGACATTGCGCGGCAACGGCTGTAATCTGCTCACTAAGTTGTTTGTTCTGTTCATTTAGGTTGTCATGTTTTTCATTCAACTGTCTGAAATTTTCATTAAGGTTGTCTTGTTTTTCATTAAGATTGTCGTATTTTTCATTCAATTGTTTAAGATTTTCATTAAGTTGTTTGAAGTTGTTGTCTTGTTCTTTCTTAGACTGTAGCAATACTGCCATAATTTGATCCAAGCCAAAATTAGCGACTCTTTTCTCTGAGCTATGTGGTGGTGTATCTGAATTTGTCACGTTTTGTGTAACCATTTGGTCATTTTCTGATTCTTGAAAAGGTTCGCCAATTGGATGTGCACTGTTGGTCACTACCTCGGAATCAAATAAATCTGACGTATTTTGACTACATTGTTCATCTTCGTGAGAAAAATTTATCTGTTCACAATTCGAATTTTGCAAACCGGGTGTGTCAAACTGAGCAGCGTTCATTAAAACGGAACGTGCCGCGTCATCAATTGTTACATTTACTCTGGACTTAATTGGATTTGTTTGCTCATCATTAGGATCAAAATCAATATTAGTGATCGGTACGCACTGATTATCTGTAATTAGGGAATTATCACTGAGTGTTGCACGTATTATCGCTCAAATTATTCGAGTCGGCTATTTCACTCATGGCACATCGCGATGTACTGTTAACAGTTTTTCGCGGCATTTTTCACAAATCAAAATTAAGCACAAAAATGAAACAAAGACAAAGCAAAAATGGAACAAACACAATTACAACAAAGAGCAATAAATTGCCGATGATCTGTGAAAGAAAGAGTGACAAATTAGTAAATGCGTTGCCCCAGATGCAAACTACATTTAAGTAAATAAGAGCAGATATATGACTACTTCTCAGAAATTCACAAAGGAAATACGATCCTGACCGGATGTCGCCAAGTGTAAACTCCCCACAGAAAAATTTTATGAATAATGAATGTGATTCTTATATACTGTAACCTCTCTACAGAAATTCTTTTTCATTTATAACCTCCCTACAGAAATTCATTCACATTTAACCTCCACACAAAATTTGTTTCCCATTTAATGTACCCACAAAATTCTTTTCTCATTTAATGTAAGCTCGAAACAGAAAAATTCCTAAACCTCGTAATAAAAAATAAATTCAGTAACCTGGTAAAATTTGGACGACAGCAGTGCTGCGTCATGGCCCTGTAAGATCATTCTGAATAAAAAGCAAAAATTCTCACCTCGATGAAGTCGGCAACTATCTGCTCTTACAATAGCTTTTTCCGGCACAGCTCTGTGCAATGCTGGCCTATACATTTGTTATTTATGAAAGGAAGTAAATGATTTTTCTTTTGCAACAATCGGAATGATCATGCATTGAAAAAAAATATTAAATTCTTTAAATTGATATGAATGCTTGTTATTATTAGGACATTTTTAAAAGATATACATGGGAGTTTACATAATATTACTAGATATATGCGAGGCTACTTTTTTACCTTATACAATAATACTCAGGCTCCGGCATCGCTGCACCGCTACCGGCCCAGCCAACATGATACACCAGACTAGAGCAAACTCCAGACCAGACAACCTCAGACTAGCGACTAGCAACAACTAACTGCTACAGCTACACACTTTGTACTCAGTCAACACTGCTCTCTGGTCAGCGATTCTCTTATACCTTGCATATCGCAGGCAGCGCATACCTCTTACAACATTAGCGAATTAATCTGCAACCGACCAGAAGAAGATCGCTACACTCCACCTCTAGTGAATGAATGGAGCTTTCCGAGTCCTCACCTATCTCTAGATGCATCCATGTCGAGGAGCTTAGCACTCCTTATCGATGTATGGTAACAGATTTGAAAGTGTCGTGATGTAATAGCGGATAGTTAAGAAGAACAAGAAAGGAATAATTTGTATACGCTATAGAGCTCCAGACGGATAGAGTTCGACGCATTTTTACCTAAATCAATCAAGCTATCAACTATAAAGTACTTTTCTAGAGTCAAGGATCGGTACCTGGAAGGTATTGGTAAGAGAGAACGTAAACACACGCACTCCTAAGGTCACAATGTTCTGCACTTAAAACGGGCCTATAATGTTAGATCACCAGCGTTTCCAACCTATCAGACGTATGGAATGTAGCGTTGTTAATATTCCTTTGTGAGAAATGTATTTCTAGCGCATGACATACGTCCTGCTTCCCGGTTTTTCTATGGAAATCTATGCTATTGAACGGTAAAACACTTGCTCTGCGTGATACGAGCACAATATAGCTTTCCGGTGATGTATATTGTCCACTGTTCACATCCGAACACAGTTCAGAAATTATAAGATGCATGCATGAGACCTATATAAAATGACCGTTAGTAGCAGGGGATACATCCTCCAAGGAATTAAATAAATGTGCATCTTTAAAACACGATCGAGCATCTGTTCATAATGCACGGCCTGTGGCGGAGTAGTTACACGACAATAACTTCCATGTAATGGACTGGCCTGCACAGAAACCTGACCTAATTCCAATAGAACGTCTTTGGGATGTTTTGGAATGCCGACTTCGTACCAGGCCTCACCGACCGCCATCAATACATCTCCTCAGTGCAGCACTCCGTGAAGAATGGGCTGCCATTCCAGGACATGATTCAACGTGTGCCTGCGAGAGTGGAAGCTGTCATCAAGGCTAAGGGTGAACCAACACCATACTGAATTCCAACATTACCGATGGAGGGTGCCACGAACACATTTTGAGCCAGGTGTCCGGACGTTTCTGATCACATAGTGTACTGGGAGTCTGAATTATTAGAGCAGTTCTTCCTGGATGCGTCAATGTTCACGAATGTTAGTGTATGTGCAAAGTAAGATATTTCAAGATAACAAACACCCACCATGGCTTAGTAGAAAAAATAAGACAGTGCCAACAAGAACGTAACCAAGATTTGAACGAAGGGTGAGGTGGCACTCGTAATCGTTTCGCGGAATGGAGAGGAAATGGAGCACAATTTATTACGAAATAAAACTCAAAACTGTACAATAACAGTTTATTAATCCGCAAACATACTACTGTTATCAGTTTACTTAACTGAGAGATTATACAAGGTGTCCACGGACGAATGCTCAATATTCAGAAATATGATAGGAATGCTCACTTGAATCAAAAACTTTATGTGGACTTATGCTCTACCCCGAATGTTTTCCGAGATAGAAGACATTTAACGTGTTGATAGGTCCAGTCATTTGAGAAGAGTGAACGACGAGACAGAATTACTTGCACATTTTGGAAAATTCGTGTGCTGATAACCTCAAGGATGTTCCTTAGGCCACGTGGACTGCAATGTACCTGCAGCATGACAAAGCCCCCAGCATACCAGACGTGTGAGGCAACATCTCAGCAGCGTTTACCTTAGTCGCTGAATTGGTCGTGATAGTACAGTTAACTAATCACCAAGATCGCCAGGCCTTACACCATTAGATTTTTGTTTACGGCGTTGGATGAGACCTGAGATGTACAAACGAAAGGTGAATACGCGAGATGGACTGCTTGGTCGCATCATGGACGATGCTGGCGTCATTAACGCATATTCGGAGGCACTCAGACAAGCAACACGACATGTTATCCGTAGTTAGAACAAATGCGTTGAAGTGAACGGTGAGGCATTCAAATATTTATTGTGAATTCTTAAGCAGACGTTTATGATAATGCTTAGAGGTGAATGTGTTAAAAAATACGTATTTTCAAAACACATGTTGTAATGTGTACTACAGGACCCTACTAGGTTGGGGTTGGGCTGTTTGGGGGAAGAGACCAAACAGCGAGGTCATCGGTCTCATCGGATTAGGGAAGGATGGGGAAGGAAGACTGCCGTTAAGATAATCCCTGTTCTTTATCAATCTAAAACAAAGCAATTGCCAAAGAAAGAAGCAGACTTCATACTTGCTTGTAAATATCTTTTGTAAAGGAAATTTGAGCTACCATATACTTCCTGTACAGCTTTCCGAGGGATGTTGTTGCGTTAAAAAGAAGTAGAAATTAGTGGACTCGTGGAAGGTACTAGCCCCAGTGCTCTTCATGTTCTGTTTTACACTGAGTTGACTCAGGCCTGCTCTCAGCTCGCACTCACCAGGGATCTCGAACAGAGAGAGGTTGTACGGAATTTTATAAGAGCGTTCGTTAGGAGCGTAAGAGGAGACAAGAGCAAACCAAGTACCATTAAGGAGCGCGTCATCCAAGATTCTGGAAAACACTTTCACTTGCAAGATAGTGTTGATGCTTAAAATATAAAAGCTTCTCTCCAAAATTCATCGCGCATTTAACTGGCTAATTTATACGTAACTCAGCTCCACATCCTTCCAAATCACAGGGGAAGGCGTAAATTTGGCCGTGAATTTCTAGGTTTCTAGAAGCCATTTTACGCTGTACTCCAGTATCAACAACTAACATATGAATAACAAAATCTCGAAATTTCGAGCAGAGCGCAGTTCTGTACCGGAGACCACAAGACATTCTCAAAGACAAGTAACGTTGGTTGTGTTCATGGGTCGCGTGGTACGGTAGTTCGCATACTAAAATCTGAATGTAAATTTTCGAATGTAACTTGCGGGGCCGCCCGTATTGCCGCCCGCGGCGCCCCCGCCAGTCAGCCCGCACGATATTCCTTCGTTTCTTTCGTCAGTCGAATCCACTGAATCGAGTTATCGAGTAGTTGTACTTTCCTATGTAGCACGCGCGTCTGCGTCATCGTGTTTTATACGTTTCCGTCTGATTAAAAAGAGACTAATGGGAGAGATTCTTCAATACAAGCAGAAGAGCATAAACGGCCTTAATGATCGTGATTCTGTTATGAAAGCTTCTCTGTTTGTCCCACATCTGACTATTCTACTTTGCACACGCTGTACGAAATATTTGCTTGTCTAATGGCATCTACTGTTACAGTAGAAAGAAGTTTTTCAACATTGCGGCGTTCAAAGATATGGCTGAGGTCGAAAATGGAGGAGGATCGACTTGTTGGCGTAGTTCTGTTGAACACTAACTCTCACATTGATTATCCTATTGACGATGTAATTAACCAGTTTGCCAGGAAGAATAGGCGCATAGAATTAATTATTTAAGAAAGAGAACCACAATTGTAATTTGTTTATATCAGTATATGTGTATGTGCATGTGTATGCGTATGCCGGCCGGGGTGGACGAGCGGTTCTAGGCGCTTCAGTCTGGAACCGCGCGACCGCTACGATCGCAGGTTCGAATCCTGCCTCGGGCATGGATTTGTATGTTGTCCTTAGGTTACTTAGGTTTAAGTAGTTCTAAGTTCTAGGGGACTGATGACCTCAGAAGTTAAGTCCCATAGTGCTCAGAGCCATTTTTTTGTGTATGCGTATAATCAGTTTACATAAAACTTTCTTAAACTTTGCATGTGACTTGATTATTCTTTATTACGGTAAAAGTAAAGGTAGCTCAAGGTATCTTTAGCGCCCCCTCCATGAGGTTTTTCTGCATCCGCCACTGCCTAGTTGCAGGATACACAAAGGGAAGACTTCGAATTTTAATAGAAGCAGAGACATTTCTAAATAAAATAGCCTACAAAACTTGTGTGCGACTTGTCCTTGAGTACTTGCCTAGTGTTTGCCATATTCAACAAATCGACCAACGCCATGAAGTCAAAGCGCTTGCAGTAGAAGGGGCCAGGATAACGGGAAGCGTAGGGAGGAAGGTGAGGCTCCAGAATTTGATGTGCAGCGTGGTTATAATTAAACTTTCTCTTGTTGAGCCAGTGTAGGCGGAAAACTATTTATTATATGGCTACCCAACTTTATAGGAGTATGTTCAGGCCGTATGCTGCAAGTATCTGCGCTGTTAGACGTGTTAGTGTCGTCACTTGCCATTATGTGCCGCCACTGTGTTGAAACACAGACATGTGAGTGCATTACCTTACAGACAGTCAACATGGGTGTGGACAAGGTGAGTAGGGCTTCACTCACAAAGCTTCTTTATCTAAACAAGAACAATAGTGCTGCTTCTCTTCGCGAGAATAAACGCATTACGGGAATACGGAGGTTGAAGAACGTGATTCGGAAGTTGGAATTAACTGACGATTTGGGAATTGCTCCAAGGAGAGGCCGACAGTCAGTTGCACCATAAATTTCGAAGAAGTTACCGTGGCCATGACTGAGAATGCTGAGGGAAACGTGCAATCTTCAAGCAGTACAGGAGCTGTAGAATGATAGCTGAAAACTCCGCAGTCCACCCTTCGAAAAGTGCTGCGAACAATCGTAAAATGGGATCTTTATTGCGGTTCCAGTCTGTTGTGGATGCAGACGGCTGTCACAATGAGAAACGTTTGTGACCTAGAACGTAAACATTGTACTCAGTTAACAAATGTTACCTTCTCATGTGGAAATTAAAATGTATTTCTTTTAGTGGCTTATTCATTATTTCTTTACAAATGTTTCCACAAAATTCCCATGGCCCACAATCACGCGTTTTGCATGGCGGTCCTCTCAAGTAATCATTCCGTCTTCAGGCTACAAGTGGCACAACGGGACCATCCGACCGCCGTGTCATCCTCAGCTGAGGATGTGGATAGGAGGGGTGTGTAGCCAGCACACCGCTCTTCGGGTCGTTATGATGGTTTCCTTTGACCGGAGCCGCTATTATTCGGTTAAGCAGCTCCTCAATTGGCATCACGAGGCTAAGTGCACCCAGAAAAATGGCAACGGCGCGTGGCCGCCGGGATGGTCATCCATGCAAGTTCCGACCACGCCCGGCAGCGCTTAACTTCGGTGATCTGACGGGAAAGGTGTATCCACTGCGCCAAGGCCGTTGCCCCTCTCAAGTAGCGAAATTTTTATGATAACCAACCTGTAGACTTTTTTAACGACTTTAATGCCTCCATCATACGAATTGTGTAAGAAAAGTAATGAGACTGGTTTTTTATCTACGAAGGTTTTTATGTTTTCAAATAATAACGTTGTCCTCTTCGAAGTAGTTCGCTTCAGCAGCTATAAAATACCGGCGGAGCTGTTGTTCTCAGCCTTGGCAGCAGCGCTGAAAGGCTTCAACTCGTAGAGCCTTTATCATGTCGGTTACATCCTCTTGAACGTCCCGGGAAAAGAAAAGAGTCACAAGGATTCATATCAGGGGAATCAGAGGGCTGTGAAACAACAGGAATGCCTTTTGAGATCAAAATTTCCCCGATGGAAGTGGCCGTGTCACACAAAGCGTTGTCATGAAGTCTGCGATGTTCAGTTTTACTCGAGTCACATTTTTCTTGAGCGTTTCAAGCACACCTTTTTAAAACATTTGGTTGACAGCTTGTCCAGAAGGAACGGTCTCCCGGAAGCACGCACAAGTTGCACGTTTTCATCAGTTTTTGAAATTGAAGCTCTCCCTGAGCGAGGTTCATATTTAACGTGTTCTCGGCCTTCCAAAAACTTGTGCTGTTGGTAAGGTCTGTTTCAACTTTTCAAAGGTCATACCTGCAGATTCCCCGAGTTTAACCCAAAACTTGATGGCACAACGTTCCTCTATTTCCCGCTGTTCCACTATCGTAGAACACAGCAAAAGCACAACTTGACCGATGGCGGTCTCAAAAATCACACAGTGGCTGCACAAAGCTGAAATTCGGACTGAGCATCTGGTAGGGATGAACACACCAGTCTTCACAAGTAGAATAGCACAGCGTTGCAAGATCGATCGCAGTGCTGTCAATCTCATTACTTTTCTCACACACCTCATATATTTCGTGTAAATAGTGTTATGAGAAGATTAGGGTGCGCACGTAATGTACAATCAATCATCAAATCTCTGTTTAATTTGCAGATGTCCTAGTCATTAGTTGGAAAAGGCGAATGATGCTAATTATTAAGGTTATTGTGAAAACGGAGAAGTCTGTGCTGTAGCGGATTACACTTCTCTGAAATCTATTTATCGTTGATTGTCTTTCAACGCGATATGCGACTGTCAAATCTGCGTGACACAAAATTACCCATCTGTTCACGTATATAGGAGTCCGTTTGATCCTTCACGTTCTAATACTCCAGTAACTTATGGGTAAGACAATTTTTCGATTTCTTGCTATATGTTGTCTTTATGCGAAGAGTCGATTGACATACATATCAGACTAAAGCTTTCCATCTACTTGGCGTCCAAGCCGACGTGCAACAGTCGGGTCGTTACTTTGTGCGGTCGCTACCTAGGATGGCCGCGTCACGCCGTCGTTTGTTTCGGAGCTTGTATAGAGGAGTCGTTGGCGCCCTTTCCTTTGTTTAGCACTGAGGCCCACAGGTCGTCTAATTTCAGTCCTCCTTCTTTTCTGTTGAAATTGTTTTTGTGTCTTTCCGTACATCTTAGCAGAGAAATGATTGGAACTTGATATATCTATAGTATCAGAAAATTGAGTTGTGTGGTCCACTGATTCCAGTGCATCATCTGCTACTGTCGATTAATCTGTGTTGCCCAGATGACAATTACTCTTGTGTTCTTGAAGCCAGGTGTGTATACTTCTTTTTGTAGTTCCTATGTACGCTTGACGACATGTAAATGTATTTTGTTTATTTTTGTTGTGGCAAGTGCAGGGCATAGGTAGTTTTCAATGTTGAAATATTCTGCACCTTTCTCGCCAATTTAAACTCAGTGGAAGCCTACATTCTACGAATAGAAGTAATACTGATACGGTCAGAGTCTTGTTGGGGTGATGTTTACACATTAGCGGAGCTACAGATCTTGCTTTCATTAATGTTGATCGTCGCTTGTAACACATTTTTGTGTTAAATTTGCACTGTAAGTATTTTCAAGCAGTATAACTACAAATGAATCTTTTTAAGAGAGAAAAGAACATCTCGTGGTCGTGCGGTAGCGTTCTCGCTTCCCACGCCCGGGTTCCCGGGTTCGATTCCCGGCGGGGTCAGGGATTTTCTCTGCCTCGTGATGGCTGGGTGTTGTGTGCTGTCCTTAGGTTAGTTATGTTTAAGTAGTTCTAAGTTCTAGGGGACTGATGACCATAGATGTTAAGTCCCATAGTGCTCAGAGCCATTTTTTATTTAAAATTGTCAGTTGATTTGCTACTTCCTCAAATACAAACTTTACAGAAGTCAGGAGAAAGTTATGTATTTCTTGGCTTGTCACAGCCCGTCATGAACCTCTTTTCAGTATATCCTATTTTTATAAAATACTGGAGGGCTAGAATTCGCCGCCCATCAGTTAGCTCGCTGGCTGGCCAACTCGTCAGACGTCCCTACTGCGAGTGTTTAACGCTCCCGTGACCCACTTAGTCCCCCCTGTCTGCGAGCGCTCGGCCAGTGCAGCACTATCACACAAGCTGTGGCTCGTTTACCTGACAGGCCACACTGTCATTTGTTTACCCATCCCTGCCTACCGCCGCCCATGGCTGCTAGCAGATGGGGGCTCTAGTCAGGACAGTGTAGGCTAGATATTCAGGATGATACAATAACACACAATATATTTAGAAAAGTATATGGTTTATTTCAACTTATTTTGCAGAACAGAGAGACCAGGAGACTAATGTAAAAAATTGGATTTACGGAGAAGAGTTTTGTTACACAGCCAGAAAAATGCTGTCCCTAGATGACTTAGTAGGGCAAGCTAAAACTGAACGCTGCACACATGTGCACTCGCTCAAATTAGAGGTCTCGTAAATGTTGCTGGAATATGTGCAATGGTGTGTGGAAGATGGAGAAGAAGGGACAGTGGAGAAGCGAGAAGAGGCTCTCAGCCATGGTGACCGTAGCCAATGCCGTGGCCCAGCCCGTAGCCACCGTAGCCTCCGTAGCCACCGTAGCCGCCTCCGAGTCCACCGTAGCCGATGCTGATGCCGCGGGAGTAGCCACCGTAGCCAATGCCGTGGCCGAGACCACCGTAGCCTCCGTAGCCACCGTAGCCGCCTCCGAGTCCACCGTAGCCGATGCTGATGCCGCGGGAGTAGCCACCGTAGCCGATACCGTGGCCTAGACCGTAGCCTCCGTAGCCGCCATAGCCGCGGCCCAGGCCGTAACCTCCGTAGCCACCGTAGCCTCCACCGTAGCCTCCGTAGCCACCGTAGCCTCCGTAGCCACCCAGCAGGCCTCGCTTCTGCACTGTCTTCTCCTCAGTAGCGCCGCAGTAAGCTGCCAGCACAGTCAGCAACAGGGCTGTGGTCTGTGAAGGAAGGAGCTACCATCAGAACACTGAAGAAAAGTAGGGTGCACATCACCAAGGTAGAGGTAAGACAATTATGAAATAAGCTATGTGGGCTATCGAAAAGCCAGCGATTTCTTGTATAGTAGAAACTGTTGCATGTGGAAGGAATTGGAGGATTACGAATACCGCTGACTCCCCTTAAGTCGGACACGAAGACATACAAAAAAACATGACGAGGGACAAGATGTATTCGATACTCTCGCTGGCGAACTGCTCCGATGACAGTAAGAAACTGGAAGAATGTGGAAACTGCTGAGTAGGCTCGAACGCGCGGAAAAGAAGACAGGCGAGTAACGAAACGTTTCCCTAATTCAGAATCTGATGAGAGATAACGAAGTGGAGGAATACGAAAACTATCGATTCGGCCCGAGTCGGGCACGAACTGCAAGCGAGAAAGAAAACAGGTGAGTGACGAAGCGTTTCAGGCAGTAACGAAACGGTATTTAGAGTCTCATGGAATACTCGTTACTCAGAATATCAAGAGTCAATACCAGCTAATAAATAAATAAAAAAAAGACGTCAGATAATGACTGAACGTTATCAGCAGCACTCAGGCTTTCTACCGATGTCCAGATGGCACAAATAAATTCAATATCTTCGTCGACAACGATAACAGTTAGCATGCATTGAAATTTTTTGTGAATTGTCGGGCATCTTACCGCAGTGTTGGGGAGAGGATGTCAGTGAGCTCTAAGTGTATGGGTCGGCATTAAGTAGTCATCCATCCACGTATAACAAGCAGTTTTGATTCTTGTTCCCTTAAGTAGCATCTCAAGTCAGGATCAGTACAGTTTTCTTCAACTACGAAAACCCCATTATGAGTGGATACACTAGCATTCGCATGAAAATTTTGAGATTCCCTCCATTTTTATTGAATTACTTTGCAAGAAAAATTTTAGCAGACCATTGTCATGTACTTTTAGGTAGACTCAACTCACCATTATTTAATCACTCACCGCCGAAGTGTCAGAGATTATTTTGTCATGAGGACGTTTTGCCAAAAGATTGGTGGACTTTAGTACGCGACAAGTAACTGATCGGTTGAGTTTATCAGTGACGAGCCACATATTTGTATCGACAGTGCCCGACATTCTGAAGAAAACTGCTGGTATGCGTTGCTGGGATATTGTGGCAGCAGTTGCCCTTATGAGGACCACGCGATGTGTATGCTGCCATCAAGTAGAAGCACTGGAGACCATGCTGTTGGGCACCCTACATCCTACATCATCATTGTAATCAATAGTATCTTCGTGCGTGATCGTGATCGTAAGGTTGGGAAAATTACTTTCAAACAAGAACGAAGATTAGTGTTGAATGTCTTGTTGAAGAAATCATCGTTAGAGGTGGAGTACGAGCTTAAGGGACTCGTGGAAAACCTAAATCTGGGTGACCGTCGGTGCTCACTCGTTCTAACTGCTGAGTCTCATTACTATGTGAAATGTTAGAGTTGACAGCAAGATGCTACATATCCCACCAATCTCAGGAAACCGTTTTCTGCAGTAAAGTAACGGAGTATTGTAACGCAGTCCAAATATTGAGACTCAGGTGGTGGATATAGGGAGAAACTTAGAACGCCACCAAAAATGCGGCTTATAAGACAGTGCAGTGATACTTCCCATAGCTGATGTACAAAGGATGTGAAAACTGTTTCTGTTTATTTTACGTGGGGCAAACCAAATATTGAAGCACCTATCACCGCTAGAATTCACTTCTTGAAGTAATGTAAGACTTACACACAGATCTTAAATGAGTTGCTGGATGTGATGTTAAGATGTGAAGCAGCTTGATTTATATCTCTGTGGTCCGATACTGCAGATGTTCCCGATTGCGGTACGAGTATGCTGATTTATCGTTTGTCCTGCGGCAGTCGTGGAGCGTGCGGTGGAGGGAAGTGACGGCAGGCAGGAATTAACTGGTTCCGCCGAGTGAGCGCTTTCCATTTCGAACAACAGGTTTTGGCGTGCGTTCCCGAAGAGATGACTAAGATGCGGGATAGCTGAGAGCACTGTGGAAGTGAAAGTCGATCCTAGAGAATATGACACGCCCAAGTTTACAAACGTACCTGACCCAGCCGTGAAGAGTGCGGACTGCCTCTGCAAGTACTTAAGAGCCGAGGCCAACATTCCAACGTACCCAGCTGGAGCAGAGAGAGAGAGAGAGAGAGAGAGAGAGAGAGAGAGAGACAGACAGAGAGACAGAGAGACGACTGGGAGACACAGAAAAGAACCGACAGCTAGAAGTTGGATCTGTGAACCTACTAGAATTGTGTCTTACCAATCAGTTTCGATATGTTGATGTTGCTACAAGCGTTCTGTACGTTCAAGAGCTTCTAACAAAATCTGCCAGGAGAACGAACATCCGGAAAAGAGAATATAGCGAAATTTCAGGCTTGGTTCTATTGGGAACGAGCGACTTGGAGTGGTAAGACACTATACTCGCATTCTGACAGACTGTGGTTCAAATCTCCATCCGGTCTAGTTTCCCACGATTTTTCTAAATCGCTTTAGCAAAGTTCCAGAATGGTCCCTTGAAGCGAATAAGGTTGATTTCGTCCCCATGCTACCACATCCGAGCTTGTGCTGCGTGTCTATTGTTATCTACGTCGACGGGACACTAAACTCTAATCTGCTTTCTGTTTTATCGGTGTGTAAGTTGCGACGTGTATCATGTGCACCAGGAAGAAATGAAACAGAGTAGCTTGAACAAAGAACACTCTCAAATGAAGTAGAAGAGAGCGCTTGGGTATCTGGTGTACACTGCTGCCCCTCCACCCCCACCCCCCTGCCTCATGGCTGTGAAGCTGTTATGGTTGTCACAAAAAATTTACAAATTAATGGCTCCTTCCAGACGTAGTCACCAAGAAAGTCCGGTAAACTGACTACAGATCCTCTTGCAGTTATTAAACCGAGAATGCTGTTAGCAATGTATAACGAACTGCAGATTTTTGGTGTCTGTCTGCTTGTAAGATGATCTGTTCGCATTGCAAGCAGAACCATATGAACAGCAGCCCTTTACAGTTATGTGTTTTAGAGAAACTGGATTCTTGTAAATGAGTAAGTCGTGTATTGAGGTATTGCCCTTACACACTTTATCAGCTTAGTCTGTTCCCGCAAGAAAAGTACTCTTACTAGTAATTAGAAACAACCGACTGTCGCATTTCGAATCTTCTTCCCTTTCCACAATTACATTCTTTCAATTGTTTCATTGTCGGCAGGAGTTTAGTGTATTAGTGGTCACATGACATTTACGAGGCTCTTGCACATAAAAGAATATGTCGGACAAACTACAAGAGGAGAAAATAGTACGACACACATTAGAAGAGCAATTTATTTACTTGCTACTCGATCACCAGACTAAGAAGCAAAATGTTAAAGTGTGAATCCTTTGTATTAAGGACAACAAGAACAACTAAGGACCGGCAAAACCTGTAAAATGCCCAACAGGCACACTTACACTGATATTAGCGTTCAGTCTAGAGTAGAAGGTGAGAGAACAGAGTACTTTGTAAGCTTCTGCAGCCCTGGAAGTAATCAAAGCTTAATTTCTCGATCTGTTCTCCACTGATACATGAAAATCGTTGTTTGTGGGCTTACGAACAGTTCTGACTTAAAACTAGCTGAGTGCATTGGACCCAGTCTTTGGGTGGCGGTAATATGCGCCCAAGAAGATATGGAACAAGCGTCGAGACAATGCATATGCCACGTACGCCGGGATGTCTACTACGCAGGCGCACTACAGTAGGTATTGCGGAGCGCTGTTATGTACAGGGGACGGGCGTTTGCTAGGAAATATGTGTGCATTTTTAATCCGAAAACTAAATGCATAAAACTACAGATTCTCAAAAGAAATCACATACTGTATGTTGTGGTTCTCCCTTTTCTTGCTCTACCGTTGTGAGGCGTGCCGAGCGTAGATATATATGTAAAGTCGCTGTTTCTAATGAAGCCATTGACGTAAACATAATTTGTAAATTCCTTTGGTCAGACCTGCTTCATAGTTCTTGCAACTAAAATGCACATATAAATAAACAGTTCAGGCATGAATTCGTCTACTATGGAACATACGGCGTGATGACCTCTGAAATTTATTTTTATCTACAGTGAGGCTCTATTTAAAATCACAAAAATGGTTCAAATGGCTCTGAGCACAATGGGACTCAACTTCTGAGGTCATTAGTCCCCTAGAACTTAGAACTAGTTAAACCTAACTAACCTAAGGACATCACACTCATCCATGCCCGAGGCAGGATTCGAACCTTCGACCGTAACGGTCTCGCGGTTCCAGACTGCAGCGCCTAGAACCGCACGGCCACTTCGGCCGGCTTTAAAATCACACGTCCAATGAGTATGGAAACGGACGGAAAAACACAGTCTTCAGATAGTTTCTAGGTTTTTTGTGTATCACTAGAACCACTGATAGTAAACTTCGGTAACGTTATTAATTTTACAAACATTGAGACACATTAAAGTCTGATGACAGGATTGTAAGCCGAAAATCGGTTAACTAAATAAATTAATCCTGTAGAAGATACACAAATCTGTACTTTTCATTATAGACGTTCAGGAAGATTGGAATTTGTGACGAAAGGAATGGTACATATAAGAAGACATGCATCAACATGAAACTGTTTTTATGCAGTTAAAAATAGCTTTACTACGAAGAGTACAGATACACTGAATGCAATGTGCACAGTGAGGTCGCCTGATCTGTTTTTTGTGCTTCAGTGTACGTCGTTGTCAGTGGTTGCGTAGCTGTCCAGAAATAATTGGACAAGAGGGCGGTATCTCTCGGAAGTTAGAGCCACGGTAACTCTGCAGAGTTACGTATCACTGAACTCTAATTGGAAATGTGGTTGGTTGCTGTTAATGATTTAAAGCCGTTAAAATGATCGCATCTTAAAGTAAACTCTGTTTGCAATTCGACAGGACTACACTGTGGATCTAACCAGACGTAAATAAGAGTGCTTGCACTTGCGAGAGACTGCAAAAACGCCGCTCGTATGCAATTCAGTGTCACCTGCAAAGGCATAGGCTCTCACGCAAAAGTTCAATGAAACTGTGCTGTGAGTAAGGCGTTGCTCATAAGATGAGCAGAACATTAAGTACTGATAGGATCTAAAGGGAAGATTTATACTTTGTTGAAGTAGACGAACAAGCAGAAAGAATATGAGCATGAAAAATTACCGGAATAGGATATATAGTGCACAATACTAAAGATTATCTGAGAGACCAGTATTATCCTACAGTGCCCTTTACTATATAAAATGGAGTTTAAACATCTTCTTCGCTGTTGCGATCTGATTGATTCATTTTTCACCGTCAGAGACTAGGAATTTCAATCACAGTGCTATTACACGTAGTGAAATAGCCTTCGGCTACGGGATTAAGAGTTTACAAATTAAGTCAACCAAAAAGTTTGCAGATATTAAGAGGAAAAATCAGTTACACTCTACTGCATAAACACCGAATGACATGATGCAATTTGGTGGTAGAAATATATGGAAACTGCAATTTGTTCACGAAAGACATTGCTTATAAAACGCTTGTACAATGTTTAGTGGATTTCTGGGTGTCTGTTTTAGGTTCGCCAAACGACGAAAGACTGCACGAATGGTCACAGGGATGTTTGACACGAGGGAGACTCTTACAAAAATTCTGTAAAATGTAAACTGACAGGTACACGACGAGAGACGCTTGGTATATAGAGAAAACCTGCATGGAAAATACCAAGAACCTCTTTGTAGCATGGAAATTACGAATGTCCTTCTGCTATCTACATACGTATCTCGTAGATAAAACATTAGATAAAAACAACAAGTGACGTAGACGTGTGGAAATTAGTTTTCATCCGTAAGTGGAACTGAGAGAAACGTTAATCAATGATAGATTGGAAAATATTCAGTGGTTTATGGAGCATAGATGTAGATGAGTACAAATGTAAATGTAGATACAAGTGAGTGTAGATGTAGGTGCAGATGTAGATGAGTGCAGATGTAGATGAGTGTAGATGTAGGAGAGCAGAGCACTCACCAGAGCCTTCATGGCGAGAGCGTGCGGTGGATGTCGCCGGTGCAAGAGCAGAGGAGGCTGTGATGGTCATACCGGCGCCGGCAGGCTTTATATAGCGCGCGCTGTCCACCCCACGCCGCAAAAAACGGCCGCCGGGACACCCTTCTAGCGGCGGTGAAAGGCGTGCCGCTCCACGCGCTCTTCCGTTCAGCGAGCCGTGTGTGTGTGTGTGTGTGTGTGTGTGTGTGTGTGTGTGGCGGCATGGAAATCGAGCAGCGCTTACGCAAAGGCGGGCCGGGGCCTCGCACAGCGTCCGGTCAGGGGCGCGACGAACGCTCCTAAAAGAACCACGTGTTCTCCCGGGCCGCTACCAAAGGTCACCGGTATCTCTTAGACTATGCAGCCGCATCCACAAATTTCCTCACTGTGTGCTCGCAGGACACACCACTAAATTCGTTCTCAGCTACAAGCCAAAACAAATGCAGAAGAACGTGCCATCTTTTTTTGGAGAAGTCCCACAAGAATTCGTTCTTGGGTTCATAACATTAATTCTCTTAAGAAATATGCGATATGGAAATATCACCGATAGGACTATACAGGGTGGTCCATTGATCGTGACCGGGCCAAATATCTCACGAAATAAGCGTCAAACGAAAAAACTACAAAGAACGAAACTCGTCTAGCTTGAAGGGGAAAACCAGATGGCGCTATGGTTGGCCCACCAGATGGCGCTGCCATAGGTCAAACGGATATCAGCTGCGTTTTTTAAAAATAGGAACTCCCATTTTTTATTACATATTCGTGTAGTACGTAAAGAAATATGAATGTTTTAGTTGGAACACTTTTTTCACTTTGTGATAGGTGGCTCTGTTATAGTCACAAACGTATAAGTACGTGGTATCACGTAACGTAACATTTCACCAGTGCGGACGGTATTTGCTTCGTGATACATTACCCGTGTTAAAATGGACGGTTTACCAATTGCTATAAAGGTCGATATCGTGTTGATGTATGGCTATTGTGATCAAAATGCCCAACGGGCGTGTGCTATGTATGCTGCTCTGTATCCTGGACGACATTATCCAAGTGTCCGGACCGTTCGCCGGATAGTTACGTTATTTAAGGAAACAGGAAGTGTTCAGCCACATGTGAAACGTCAACCAAGACCTGCAACAAATGATGATGTCCAAGTAGGTGTTTTAGCTGCTGTCGCTGCTAATCCGCACATCAGTAGCAGACAAATTGCGCGAGAATCGGGGATCTCAAAAATGTCGGTGCTGAGAATGCTACATCAACATCGATTGCACCCGTACCATATTTCTATGCACCAGGAATTGCATGTCGACGACTTTGAACGTTGTGTACGTTTCTGCCACTGGGCACAAGAGAAATTACGGGGCGATGACAGATTTTTTGCACGCGTTCTATTTAGCGACGAAGCGTCATTCACCAACAGTGGTAACGTAAACCGGCATAATATGCACTACTGGGCAACGGAAAATCCACGATGGCTGCGACAAGTGGAACATCAGCGACCTTGGCGGGTTAATGTATGGTGCGGCATTATGGGAGGAAGGAAATTGGCCTCCATTTTATCGATGACAATCTAAATGGTGCAATGTATACTGATAACCTACGTAATGTTCTACCGATGTTACTACAAGATATTTCACTGCATGACAGAATGGCGATATACTTCCAACATGATTGATGTCCGACACAGCTCGCGTGTGACTGAAGCGGTACTGAATAGCATATTTCATGACGGGTGGATTGGTCGTCGAAGCACCATACCATGGCCCGCACATTCACCGTATCTGACGTCCTCGGATTTCTTTCTGTGGGGAAAGTTGAAGGATATTTGCTATCGTGATCCACCGACAACGCCCGACAACATGCGTCAGCGCATTGTCAATGCATGTGCGAACATTACGGAAGGCGAACTACTCGCTGTTGAGAGGAATGTCGTTACACGTATTGCCAAATGCATTGAGGTTGACGGACATCATTTTGAACATTTATTGCATTAATGTGGTATTTACAGGTAATCACGCTGTAACAGCATGCGTTCTCAGAAATGATAAGTTCACAAAGGTACATGTATCACATTGGAACAACCGAAATAAAATGTTCAAACGTATCTGCGTTCTGTATTTTAATTTAAAAAACTACCTGTTACCAATTGTTCATCTAAAATTGTGAGCCATATGTTTATGACTATTACAGCGTCATCTATCACAAAGCGAAAAAAGTGGTCCAACTAAAACATTCATATTTCTTTACGTACTACATGAATATGTAATAAAAAATGGGGGTTCCTATTTTAAAAAAAAGCAGTTGATATCCGTTTGACCTATGGCAGCGCCATCTAGCGGGCCAACCATAGCGCCATCAAAAAAATGGCTCTGAGCACTATGGGACTTAACATCTGTGGTCACCAGTCCCCTAGAACTTAGAACTACTTAAACCTAACTAACCTAAGGACATCACACACATCCATGCCCGAGGCAGGATTCGAACCTGTGACCGTAGCAGTCGCGCGGTTCCGGACTGAGCGCCTAGAACCGTTAGACCACCGCGGCCGGCGAGCGCCATCTGGTTTCCCCCTTCAAGCTAGACGAGTTTCGTTCTTTGTAGTTTGTTCGTTTGATGCTTATTTCGTGAGATATTTGGCCCGGTCACGATCAATGGACCACTCTGTATACTGAGGTGACAAAGTCATGGGATAGTAATATGCACATATACGGATGACGGTGGTATCGCGTACACAAGGTATAAAAGGGCATTGCATTGGTGGAGCTACCGTTTGTGCTCAGATGACTAATGTCAGAAGGTTCCCGACGTGATTATAGTCGTACGGAATTAACAGATTTTGAACGCGGAATGGATGTTGGAGCTAGACGGATGGGACATTCCCTTTCGGAAGTCGTTAGTGAATTCATTATTTCGACATCCACAGTGTGAAAAATGTGCCGAGAATACCACATTTCAGGCACTGTCTCTCTCACGTCGGATAACGCACTGGCCGACGGCCTTCACTTAACGACCGAGTAAGCGGCGCTTGCGTAGAGTTGTCGGTGATGACAGACAAACAACACTGCGTGAAATAACTGCTGAAATCAATGTGGGACGTACGACGAACGCATCCATTAGGACAGAGCGGCGTTAATAAGCTATGGCAGCAGAAGACCGACTTGAGAGCCTTTGCTGGAAGCACTACATTGTCTGCAGTGCCTCTCCTCGGCTCGTGACCATATCGGCCACTGGAAACAGTGGCCTGGTCAGATGAATCCCGATTTCAGTTGGTAAGATCCGATGGTAGTGTTCGTGTGGGAGCACAGACCTCGCGAAGCCATCGACGCAAGTTGTCAGCAAGGCATTGTGCAAACTGATGGTGGCTCCATAAAGACATGAGTTGTGTTTACATGGAATGGACTGGGTCTCTGGTCGAACTGAACTGATCATTGATTGGAAGTGGTTATGGTTCAAATGCCTCTGACCACAATGGGACTTAACTTCGGAGGTCATCAGTCCCCTGGAAATGGTTATGTTCGGTTACTTGGGGACCATCGGCAGCCATTCGTGGACGTCGTGTTCGCAAACAATGCTGGAATTTTTAAGGATGACAATGTGCCATGTCACCAGGAAACAATAGTTCAAGATTGGTTTGAAGAACATTCTGGATAATTCGAGCCAATGATTTGGCCATCTGGGTTGCCCGACATGAATCCCATCGAAAGTTTATGGGACATAACCGAGGAATCGTTTTGTGCACAAAATCCTTCACGGGCAACACTTCCGCAATTTTGGACGGCTATAGAGGCAGCATGGCTCAATAATTCTGCAGGGGACTTTCAACGACTTATTGATTCTACATCTACATTTATACTCCGCAAGCCACCCAACGGTGTGTGGCGGAGGGCACTTTACGTGCCACTGTCATTACCTCCCTTTCCTGTTCCAGTCGCGTATGGTTCGCGGGAAGAACGACTGTCTGAAAGCCTCCGTGCGCGCTCTAATCTCTCTAATTTTACATTCGTGATCTCCTCGGGAGGTATAAGTAGGGGGAAGCAATATATTCGATACCTCATCCAGAAACGCACCCTCTCGAAACCTGGCGAGCAAGCTACACCGCGATGCAGAGCGCCTCTCTTGCAGAGTCTGCCACTTGAGTTTATTAAACATCTCCGTAACGCTATCACGGTTACCAAATAACCCTGTGACGAAACGCACCGCTCTTCTTTGGATCTTCTCTATCTCCTCCGTCAAACCGATCTGGTACGGATCCCACACTGATGAGCAATACTCAAGTATAGGTCGAACGAGTGTTTTGTAAGCCACCTCCTTTGTTGATGGACTACATTTTCTAAGCACTCTCCCAATGAATCTCAACCTGGTACCCGCCTTACCAACAATTAATTTTATATGATCATGCCACTTCAAATCGTTCCGCACGCATACTCCCAGATATTTTACTGAAGTAACTGCTACCAGTGTTTGTTCCGCTATCATATAATCATACAATAAAGGATCCTTCTTTCTATGTATTCGCAATACATTACATTTGTCTATGTTAAGGGTCAGTTGCCACTCCCTGCACCAAGTGCCTATCCGCTGCAGATCTTCCTGCATTTCGCTACAATTTTCTAATGCTGCAACTTCTCTGTATACTACAGCATCATCCGCGAAAAGCCGCATGGAACTTCCGACACTATCTACCAGGTCATTTATATATATTGTGAAAAGCAATGGTCCCATAACACTCCCCTGTGGCACGCCAGAGGTTACTTTAACGTCTGTAGACGTCTCTCCATTGATAACAACATGCTGTGTTCTGTTTGCTAAAAACTCTTCAATCCAGCCACACAGCTGGTCTAATATTCCGTAGGCTCTTACTTTGTTTATCAGGCGACAGTGCGGAACTGTATCGAACGCCTTCCGGAAGTCAAGAAAAATAGCATCTACCTGGGAGCCTGTATCTAATATTTTCTGGGTCTCATGAACAAATAAAGCGAGTTGGGTCTCACACGATCGCTGTTTCCGGAATCCATGTTGATTCCTACATAGTAGATTCTGGGTTTCCAAAAACGACATGATACTCGAGCAAAAAACATGTTCTAAAATTCTACAACAGATCGACGTCAGAGATATAGGTCTATAGTTTTGCGCATCTGCTCGACGACCCTTCTTGAAGACTGGGATTATCTGTGCTCTTTTCCAATCATTTGGAACCCTCCGTTCCTCTAGAGACTTGCGGTACACGGCTGTTAGAAGGGGGACAAGTTCTTTCGCGTACTCTGTGTAGAATCGAATTGGTATCCCGTCAGGTCCAGTGGACTTTCCTCTATTGAGTGATTCCAGTTGCTTTTCTATTCCTTGGACACTTATTTCGATGTCAGCCATTTTTTCGTTTATGCGAGGATTTAGAGAAGGAACTGCAGTGCGGTCTTCCTCTGTGAAACAGCTTTGGAAAAAGATGTTTAGTATTTCAGCTTTACGCGTGTCATACTCTGTTTCAATGCCATCATCATCCCGTAGTGTCTGGATATGCTGTTTCGAGCCACTTACTGATTTAACGTAAGACCAGAACTTCCCAGGATTTTCTGTCAAGTCGGTACATAGAATTTTACTTTCGAATTCACTGAACGCTTCACGCATAGCCCTCCTTACGCTAACTTTGACATCGTTTATCTTCTGTTTGTCTGAGAGGTTTTGGCTGCGTTTAAACTTGGAGTGGAGCTCTCTTTGCTTTCGCAGTAGTTTCCTAACTTCGTTGTTGTACCACGGTGGGTTTTTCCCGTCCCTCACAGTTTTACTCGGCACGTACCTGTCTAAAACGCATTTTACGATTGCCTTGAACTTTTTCCATAAACACTCAACATTGTCAGTGTCCGCAGCTCGTGGTCGTGCGGTAGCGTTCTCGCTTCCCACGCCCGGGTTCGATTCCCGGCGGGGTCAGGGATTTTCTCTGCCTCGTGATGACTGGGTGTTGTGTGCTGTCCTTAGGTTAGTTAGGTTTAAGTAGTTCTAAGTGCTAGGGGACTGATGACCACAGATGTTACGTCCCAAAGTGCTCAGAGCCATTTGAACCATTCGCCATGCAAAAGGAGGTCCGACACGATATTGGGAGATATCAAATAACTTTTGTCACTTCGCTGTGTATTCCCATGGCCTCGTCTACAGTCTGTGGTGACTTTTATTCGTATGTTTTCAGTGAATACAATTAAAATATTATCAAAGCGTTTTGTTCTCAATTAAAGTTCGAAACAAATGCAGAGAGGCTCATGCTGCTTTACGGGGCTGGGGGAAGGGCGACATCCACAGGGTTAGTTTTCGGCCGGTCAGTATTCACTTACACAAATACACTGCCTGACGAAAAAGTGAGGCATCCAGAAGACGTGGTCGGATGTCAGTGTAACACCTTGCAAGCACACACAATGAGCAGGTATGTAAAAGATTAAGAGTAGCATTTTTTTCTGTGACAGGTAGAACGACCACCAAAACGAAATACTATTTTTCGTGTTTAGTGTTGTTACTAGGCCTGATAGAGGACACAAAAAGGGCGTGGTCAGCTTCAGATGTTGAGCGATTACTGTGGTCACGGAGATGCTGCGCACTCGCGTGCGATAGCGTTATCAGCAGCTGATGGAGTTTGAAAAAGGCCTCATTATGGGCATGATGGAATCGAGCAATATGCACATTTGTGGGACATCTGTATGTGACAGTGAGCCGACGCTGGACTACATGCGAACGTGAGGTCAGCAACACTCGTCGTCGAGGATCCAGTCGACCACTTCTGACTGCTACAAGAGACAATCGACGTATTGTGGACCGAGTTCATCGTGCGTTCTTGCCATTTGAGAACAAGTAATGGCTCCTTGCAATATTCTGCGTCATCCAGCACCATCGGTCGGAGACTAACATCAGCCGGACCGAGGAAATACCGTCCCGTGCGTGGGCTGCCGTAGACTGTTCGAACAGTTGACGTCACAGTTCGAGAAATTTTGGGAGACAAACTGGTCCGGGGGAAAAAAACTGTTGGTAGGGCAAGTTTGGTACTTTTATGGCTTTAAGTTTGCATCACTGGGACAAACCCTGATCAGCTGATGTATCAACATTGTTTTCTTTATAACCTCAAAAGTACATTTCAAGATGGCGAGTCCGCTTGAAACATTCACATTAGTTGAACAACGTTCTGTTATTCGTTTTACTCTCTGAAGCGAGAACCAGTGATTGTATACTGTAGAATGTTTGAAGTTTATTGTGAAGGTTGTATGAATCGTGCAAATTTTTACAAGTGGGTAGAGCAGTTCAAAAATGGTCGCGACTCAGTGACTGACGAACACCATTCTTGCCGACCAGTTGCAGGTTCAACTCCCTCATTTGAAAGTCGAATTGATGAGATTATTCGTGCTGACTGTCGTGTGGCAGTGGAAATGATAGGTGATAAGGTTCAAGTTAGTACTGGCAGAGTTCATAACATTATCTGTAACAAGCTGAAGTACCGCAAAACATGTGCAATATGGGTCCCAAAATAGTTGACGTGGCTACACAGAGGAAACAAGGTTGAGAGTGTGCACAGAGATGAAGGAAAGTTACGAAAGAGAAAGTGAGTACTTCCTATACAAAATTTTAACTTATGATGAAACTTGGGTTCACTATTATGAGCCAGAATCATGGAGTGGATGCACATCAACTCACCTGTCAAAAAAAAAAAAAAAAAAAAAAAAAAACAAAAAAAAAAATTTGAAACCCAAGCACCGGCAGGAAAAGTCATGTTGACAGTGTTTTGGGATGCCGAAGGTCCAGTTTTTTGTGATTACCTCGAAGAGCAGGATACAATGAATAACCAGTACTGCTCGGATTTTCTTTTAACTTCGTGGATCTCAGAGGAGAGGTGTGATTCTCCAGCAAGACAAGTTACATCCTCATATTGCTCAACTAACCCGTGAAGTCATCAACAAAATGGGCTGGGAAGTACTGCCTCATCCCCCTTACAGTCCTGATTTAGCATCTAGTGGTTTCCATTTGTTTGGTGCACTGAAGGAGGCATTACGTGGGAAGAGGTTCGAAGACAAGGAGAACGTGAAAAAGTTTGTGGGAAATTGGTTCAAATAAAGTTCTTTACAGTCCGAATAAAAAATCTTGTAGCCCGTTGGATCAAGTGCGTAAATGTTCAAGGGGACTATGTTGAAAAGTAGAAAAAGTATTGTTTTGTAAAAATAAACTCTTTTTCCTCCAGACAAATGTCTCTCTTTAATTATTGAATAACCCTCGTATTATGAATCTTATCATGAAAGTAAACGTTAAAAATGTAATGCAGTGTCTTACAGATGGAGATTCTGTGTAAACACAGCCTTTAATAAATAAATAAATGAACACAATCGCGATTCAATCTAATTCTTGACCTTTAGCTCGTCCAGTTATTTAGTAGACTACTATCTGTACGAAGGTTAGCCACGGTTAGTTATTCTGTTGGTCGCAATTACATCCAATTTCACATGACTTTTTATTGGTGAGACATTCTATTCCCAGCTAATTTTTTCCTTTATTTCATCTGAATGTTGCCATCTCTTAAGACTGATTAAAAATATTTGCATTTTTATAAGTTACTTTAATATTGGAACGAGTATTGACGTACTGATTTACAGCTCACTTGGTAAATTATTATTGCCTCTAATAACCAAATGAAACATTGTATTACATTCAGAGTCAAGAAATATTTTTCAACGACAATACTTTCACCATTGACAGCTAGTCTTACATAAAAGAATCACTACTGTATGCGCTATCCTCAAATTCTATACGAGAATTTTTACCTAAATTAGGTCAAATACAACAGGAGTTAATACGATAGTAGGATTCATTGCCTTTTTCACCCTGTTTCACGAAACAATTCAAGCACAGCTGTAGCTTGTTTTTGTGGCAACTTCTCAGCTTCCTACGATCGCCAGCGTCACGTGAGTGAACAGTCACGTGATTGTTCGGGCAGCACTCGACACTGTATCGAGTTGTGCGACGTATTGGGATGTCTCGAACTCGATCGAACACTAATGTGCCCAGGCCTGCCACCATAACACCACAACACAAACGGCTGCCAGCTGAGTGGTGTCGTGACCGGGAAGCACGGACTGCTGATTAAGGATGCCGCACTGTGCTCTGCACTACCCCGGGCGACTAATCGTCGGCGAGTGAGGTGGTGACGTGGCGAGTTTTCTTAGGGCTTCCAGTGTGTTGGAGGGTCTGCGGACATTTGCCACGCCGGACATTTGTCACGATTTTACCTGCTCCGAAGGGTTGGGTCCCTTGTCTCCCCCTCCTCCTCCTCCTCCTCCTCCTCATCGCTTACTGAGCCTTTCCGCTGGTTTACTTCACATAGAACCAGAATCTCTTTGGATTTTCCGGCACATTTCTAGAGAGAGTTTCGTTGTGGAAACTATTAAATGTATCTCGCATTGAAATCCGCACCAAATTTCGAGCCTCAGTAAAACTTCGACAATCTTGGAGATTTTGCGTTCCTCTAAATTATACTTGCCATTTTCGGTGCTCCTGCAGCAGTTTTCTGTTGTGTTTTGTGTGCCATGGGGGATCAGTTCCGTCTCTTATTAATTTATTTGGTACGAATCTCTCGAGTGCTGTTGATACTGTTTCTTTGAGCTTAAGCCACATATGGTCTTTACTTAGTTTGGAAGGATTGGAGACTGTCTCTTAGAAAGACGTCAACCGAATTTTTAGTTGCTTTTATAAATAAATATATTTCGCGTTTAGTTTTGGTGAATTTCTTTGTTATGGAACTGAGCCTCGCTCGACTGTGTGTTCACTAGTCCCTGTATCCGTCGTGATGCTCAGGATTATTTGTGGCTAAGAGGTCAAGTGTGTTTTCGTAACCATGTACATTTTGAATGGCCTCGTCAACTAATTGTTCAAAATAATTTTTTAAAAAGCATTTATAACAATTACGGAAGTTGTTTTCTATCTACAATAGGGTCTGAAAATGTATTTTTGTTAACATACGGAAGGTAGATTGAAGTCACTGCCAACTATAATTATGTGAGTGGGGTACCTATTTGTGATAAGACTCAAGTTTTCTTTGAACTGTTCAGCAACTGTTTCATCTGAGACCGGAAGTCGGTATAAGGAGACAGTTATTAATTTATTCCGGTTGTCGAATATAACCTCTGCTCATACTAAGTCACAGAAACAATCTGCTTCACTGTCGCTTGTGACCTGGAACACATATTACATTATTTTTCCTTAAGTTGTACTTCCTGTTTCTGTTGTAGTGCAGATCATTACAATTACGGCTTTTCCTCCAAAACCTAGTATGCTTCCTCTGTGACCCTGTAAATACCAGAGCTAAACAATGTAGAACAACAACGTACGTTACAAGCATAGCATTCTATATTACTTCATTTCCTTATTTCTAACATTTTAAAATTGTATGTCGACTTGAGATGACATGTCAATCATAGATGATCTTATCTAACGTAATTTGAGTCATGTTATGAACATTGTCCCGCTACACTTTATTAACTAATGTTTCGCCGCAAGGGATATCGCATTTTAGAGACTAAATTAATATGGAGTATGTCGTTCTTCTTTTCAAACATTCACATACCCATTTCTTCTTTCCTTACTGTCTTTTGGGCATACAGTTGTAGTAATTAAAGTAGGCACAAATGCAGTGATCAAAAAGATATGATTAGCGTACATTGGCATTCTCTTTACATCTTTCCTTTCTTGTTGCTCTCACGGCGATGGACTGTTTCTAGCGCAATTAGTAAGCGTGAAAGGAAGCTACCGTACAGACAGAGATCTATATTTATACTTGGCAGAACTAATTACACACTGACTAATCATCGGTACTGTATTCGTTTTCCAAAAGTTATAAATATTTCTATTTCGGAAAAGAATCTCTGTTTTTAGGCAAGATGTTGAAGAAGAAGGTCCCTTACGTACTGGTGGTGTCGAGTAAGATGTGGAGACAGAGGTTGTGAAGGCGGGCAGAAGTGGGAAGGGCGTCCCTTACCTGAGTGATCGCTACCTGGAGAAGGGGCAAGTGTGGCAAATGTCCGGCGTGGCAAACGTCCGGCATTCCTGTTGGAGAGGCGCAGCGGTGTCACTCCAGGCTCCAGGGCTCACAGTGTGAGGCGCTATCGGGCATGACCTCAGGTCACGAGTGGCAATGACTGGAGGAACTCGATGGCACAACGGTACATCGTGGACAACCAGCATCCCCTCAGGCGACAGTCTCGGCCTTACGCACCCTTCTCAACGGAACCAGTGCGTGAGTACTGGCCAGAATGGTGCAGTGTCGTGCTGCTAAGTAGTCTCATACCAAGTTCTTTGTAAATTTGACTAGATTTTGCAAACGTTGAAATAACTTCACATACTTCTAGAACCTAGTGAGTTTCGTGTCATTTCCTGCTTCCCTTCTGGTTGCTTGACATTTTATATCAGGCAATGTACTTGCTGGAACAGAAATTCCAATATCAGATTCGATACAGTATATCAATACCTAAAATGGTATTGCTACATAGATACGTGAGAACCAAATTATCAACACTGCTACCTTTGCAAGGTATTTATTGCTTTTATATTTTGAGGTATTTAATACAAAAGTGTAATTTAGAATACAAAGCGAAATACGGAAATTTCGGTACGTTTTTAAGAACCATATAGAGTATGAAATTAAATACAACTTAAGGAGTGTAACGTCCCTTCGGATCTTCGGTCTTGGCTAACACTCAGCGGTAGAGCAATGAGATTGTTATTTCTTATTTATCGATATCGACGTTACAAGCAGAACACTGATAAACTGAACTCGCGACTTGTGTGAGATATTTACTTCACCAATTGTCGTAATTAAATCGTTTATAATCGATGGTTTATCGGTTGCTATTTAAATATTAATGATAAGTTCAAATTAGTTCCAGCGACACCAAATTCCCTATAGACTGGTTGTAATCTCAAATCTATAATCAGTCGTAACAGTGTTATTAATTCCTAACGTCAAGAAGTTTCTATATAAGCGCCGAGCGCTTCAGTCAAATAATATCGCAGCACGTTATCTCTATAAATAATATTGTAAAACTTGAATGATAAATTCGTGAATTGACACAATATGCTGGTTTATTACACAATATTAGTCACTTCCTAACAGAGCCGTGAGGAAGAAGCTTTCTCAGGTGTTGGGGGGAATATTAAATTATATGCTTCGTAACTATCGCCAAGTTCCATAGTCCATTAGTTATTACGAATGAAATTGTCTATCTGTGTTCACTTCCTAAATAGTGTTAACTTCAGGTTATCTAATTAAAAGTCACTTCTGTCTAATATATGCAAGACCTCTATCTGAATTCTAAATAACGTAATATTTGAAGTCAAAGTATCGTTTCACTGCGTCATACCGATAACGGTACAACGGATAAACGGCAGTAACATCCAAGTCCAAGCGAAGGAAAGAAAAGAAAAAACCGTACAGCCGAACAAGAATTAGCGAGTAAGGTGGAAATCGAAAAACATTACTAAATTAAGGATAGGGCGGATACATAGTTATATGGTACGTAACACGAAATCGACTTTGATGGATCAGATTGCCGAGAAATTGAACTAATGATTGGTCGAATATGAAAAGAATATAAATGAAATACAGCACGCATACACAGAGGAAGGCTACGATAGTTGTTGAAGGTATTATTGTTACGTCGGGAGACTTGATAGTGTTGAACAAATACCTAAGGACAGCGACATAATATAGAAGTAATATCGAAAATTATATTGTTTGTAAAAATACAATATCAACCTCGCTACATGTGCGTCAAATGAACTCTCTTATGGTTTGTTCATCGTACGAACTTACCCAGACTCAACGATTTGTCGTTGGCTGAATCAAACATCCACTGTATGTAAAACCGATGGAACTATAGCCTACCTGTTGTTGTTGTAGTTTTCAGTCCAAAGACTGGTTCGATGCAGATCTCCATGCTAATGTGTCCTGTGCGAGCCTCTCCATCTCCGATTAACTACTGCAACCTACATCTTTCTGAATCTGCTTACTGTATTCATCTCTTGCTCTCCCTCTATGACTTTTACGCCCCACACTTCCCTCCAATACTAAACTGGTGATCCCTTGATGTCTTAGAATCTATCCTGTCAACCGATGCCCTCCTTTGGTCAAATTGTGCCACAAATTTCTTGTCTCCCAAATTATATTCAGTACTTCATCTTTAGTTACGTGATCGATCCATGTAATCTTCAGCATTCTTCTGTAACACCATATTTCAAAAGTTTCTATTCTCTTTTTATCTTAACTGTATATTGTGCATGTATCACTTCCATACATGGCTACACTCCATGCCAATACCTTCAGAAAAGACTTCTTAAGACTTAAATCTATATTCAATGATAACAAATTTATCTTCTTCAGAAATGCTTTTCTTGGCATTGCTAGTGTACATTCTATATCCCCTCTACATCGGTCATCATCAGTTATTTTGCTGCCCAAATAGCAGAATTAGTCTACTACTTTAAGTGTATCGTTTCCTAATCTGATTCCCTTAGCATCAACTGATTTAATTCGACTAAATTCCACTATCCTTATTTTGCTTCTGCTGATGTTCATCTCATATCCTCCTTTCAAGGCCCTGTCCATTCCCTTCAACTGCTCTTCCAAGTCCTTTGCCTTCTTTGATAGAATTACAATGTCATCGGCAAACCTCAGAGTTTTTATTTCTTCTCCCTAAACTTAATTTCTGCTCCAGTTTGGTTTCCTTTGCTCTATTTCAATGTACATGTTAAATAACATCGGGGATAAGCTACATGCCTGTCTCACTCCCTTTTCAACCATTGCCTGCCTTTTATGCCCTTCGACTGTTATAACTGCCGTCGGACTTCTGTACTTGTATATAACCTTTCGCTCCCTCTATTTTTCCCCTGCTATCTTTAGAATTTTAAAGAGAGTGTTCCAGTCAACATTGTCAAAATTTTTCTCTAAGCCTACAAATGTTATAAATGTAGGTTTGCCTTTCCTTAACCTATCTTATAAGATAAGCCGTAGGGTTAGTATTGCCTCGCATGTTTCTACATTTCTTCGGAATTCAAACCGATGTTCCCCGAGGTCTGCTTCTACCAGTTTCTTCGTTCTTCTGTAAAGAAATCATGTCAGTATTTTGCAACCATGACTTTTTAAACTGATAGTTCGGTAATTTTCACACCTGCCAGCGACTGCTTTCTTAGGCATTGGAACTGTTACATTCTTCTTGAAGTCTGGGGTCTTTCGCTTGTCTCATACTTATCGCACATCAGTTGGAGTTGTTTCGCGACGGCTGGCTTTCCAAAGGCTATCAGTACTTCTGACGGAATGTGTTCTACTCGCAGGGTCTTGTTCCAACTTAGGTGTTTTACTTTTCTATCAAATTCTTCTGATAATATCATATCTCCCCTCTCATCTTCATCCAGGTACTCTTCCAGATCTATAATATTGCCTTCATATTTTTCTCCCTTGTAGACAATCCATACATACCGCATCCATCTCTCAGCTTTCCCTTCTCTGCTGAGGACTGGTTTTCACTTCAGCTCTTGATATTCATACAACTGCTTCTCTTTTTCCCAGAAGCCTCTTTAATTTTCCTGTAGGTGGTATCTGTCACCCCCCTAGTGAAATACGCTTCTAAATCCTTACATTTGTCCTGTAGCCACTCTTGCTAAGGCATTTTGCAATTGTTACTTTAGCACAAATGATACAACGAGGCGCGCTAAATCATTGAAAGTCTTCAACGCTCATGCTAATTAGTGTGTTAAATATTTAACAAAGATACGTCTTGTTTTCAACGTCATTGCACCGTCACTTTCTCTGACCCGATAGACTTACTCAAATGGTCTTGCTCGTAAGTGTTGTAAAATTATGTGAAGTAGCTAAGTGTTTTGCGGGCCCGAAAAACCGTTGAAAGCGTGGAGAAATGCTTACGCTTAATTCACATTCTTTACGAAGTGTATTACATGCTATCCGAAGTTTTGTTATATGTCAGCAGTTAATCGGTATACATGGAATTCGGCCTTTTATTGCTCAGCTGTTACGTTACATTCACGCTTCAAATGCAGTCAGTCCTCGCCTGGCGAGGATTCCAGCGACTTGTGGAGAGGGTAGCCCAGCTGCAGGTTAAACCAAGGCCTTGTAGCTATTTGGACGGTTAAATGAGCCAGCGAGGTAATACACAAGTCGTCAAGCGGCTACGTAAACCTAACTTTATAAAAGTGCGCGACTGTTCTCTCCATTGGCGCGGTTTACGTTCCGCAAGAACGAGAATCCAGTGACGTAACGACAGACGTGATTGAGTGAGTAGTGCAGTGTTGACTGTTGAGTTCAGCTTACATACGATGAACACAGTAAACCACAGAGTTGGTGCGTGAAGATACAGTTACCTTGGGGGCAGTCTTGTTTTAACGGCTTAGTATAATATTAAGCCCCACGCACTATACTCATAGCCTTTAAACTTGCCGCAATGAATGTACTGATATGTTCATGGTAAACCTCTCTCTATGTAGATTTTGTCCGAGCACATTTGTTGGTTGCGGGAGAATACTGAGCAACAAATCGTCGACCAAGTTTATTCCAAGTACGTGGATACGCAACATGTCAGGTGAACATGCAGGCCTATCTTTCTTGTCTTGCTCGTCCTCCACTTTATTTGTTCCGCTGAAATACGCCCTTTGGAGCTGCATCAAGGAGGACCTGTTCCTCGGACTTCAGACCTTCCGAATATTCTTGTTAAACTCAATGTGTGGAAGCGGAGATTATAGGGACTATCCAGTCTTAGCCCAGATCACCATAACAGATACTTGTCTGCTATGTCACTCAACACTGGAGGCTACAGGATTACAAGAGCGCTGGCAGCGTCTAATTTGTACGAGTGTGTGACAATCGCTGTAGGACAACTTGAATACAGGCTCGGCCAATAACAGTACATTGTGCAACATAGCACGATAGAAACGCTGCCTGTCTGTAGTTTCTGGAAAGTGGAAGCTGATGCAATGCAAAGAGTGCTAGTAGATCAGTTCGAAAAAGGTGGCATTGAACAGTCAGCGCAGCCAGATCCACATTTGTTACAGTGCTCCAGCATCGAGCAAATTGTGGACGAAGCTGTGCATGGACAGTTGACCAAGAGGGCAGTCATCTCGCACTGTGGTCACGCTGAGTGCTCCAGTACCCACGCTTCGCTGCGTATGGCTAACTTCTTTTCACTAATTCCACACGTTCCAACTCATGCGTTCCAACTGTATGCTCCCCATGACCCAGAATGTCACACTATGGAAAACTTCGTACTTCATTGTCGATCGTTCTTCCTCGTTCTAACATCTCACTTGCTGACTTTCTTCGGATTCTGCATCATAAGACTCAAGGGCAGGTGAGGTCCACTGCCGCAAACTATTTACAGGAATAAAATTGTCTGACAGCTGCATATTAATTCATTTAGAATATTATCGATTGCGGAATTACAAATTCCATCTTAAGATGCTACTTGTTGCCGCGCGGGATTAGCCGAGCGGTCTGGGGCGCTGCAGTCATGGACTGTGCAGCTGGTCCCGGAGTGCTAGTAGATCAGTTCGAAAAAGGTGGCATTGAACAGTCAGCGCAGCCAGATCCACATTTGTTACAGTGCTCCAGCATCGAGCAAATTGTGGACGAAGCTGTGCATGGACAGTTGACCAAGAGGGCAGTCATCTCGCACTGTGGTCACGCTGAGTGCTCCAGTACCCACGCTTCGCTGCGTATGGCTAACTTCTTTTCACTAATTCCACACGTTCCAACTCATGCGTTCCAACTGTATGCTCCCCATGACCCAGAATGTCACACTATGGAAAACACACGTTCCAACCATCCTTCAGGCATGGGTGTGTGTGTTTGTCCTGAGGATAATTTAGGTTACGTAGTGCGTAAGCTTAGGGACTGATGACCTTAGCAGTTAAGTCCCATAAGATTTCACACACATTTGAACATTTTTGATTCTACTTGTTGGGTCACTAAACTTCCACACCCATTATAAACTCAAATTTGCCGATGAAGTGGCACATATAAAGTCATGAACGCAAATAAATGAAAGATGTAGAAGCAACTAGCAGAAAAACAAATGGGACCTCAATAGCAACAAATGCGTGCAGTTTTAATTGTCCGTCTTTAGGTGCAGCTCGTAATGTTTCAAGTGAAACACTAGGAAATCTTTTTTTTTCTTTTCTTCTTTTTATGGTCGTCGTTCGTCTGACTTTTTTTTCGGCCCATCACGACCTCCAGTTGCAACCTTTTCACCTAACAGCAGCAACTGGAATCTGGGTCCTCAATTACTTGCTGGATGTATTCCAATCTCTATCTTCCTCTACAGTTTTTACCTTCTACAGCTCTCTCTAGTGCCATGGAAGATATTCCCTGATGTTTTAACACATGTTCTATCATTTTGTTCCTTCATCTTGTCAGTGTTTTCGATATGATCCTTCCCTAGCCGATATTGCGGAGAACGTCCTCACTCCTAACCTTATCAGTCCCCCTAATTTTCAGCATTCGTCTGTAGCACCACATCTCAGATGCTTCTATTCTCTTACGTTCCGGTTTTCTCGCAGTCCATGTCTCACTACAAAACAATGCTGTGCTCCAGATGTACATTCTCGGAAATTTTTTCCTCAAATTAAGGTCTATTTTTGATACTAGTAGACTTCTCTTGATCAGGAATGCCCTTTTTGCCAGAGCTAGTCGGCTTTTTATGTTGTCCTTGTTCCGTCCATCTCGGTTTATTTTGCTGCCTAGGTAGCAGAATTCCTTAACTTCGTCTGCATATTGTTCGCCATTTTTGATGTTAAGTTTCTCGCTGTTCTTATTTTTGCTACTTCTCATACCTTTCGTCTTTCTTCGATCTACAGTGGACGTATAGTGTTCGTCCGGCATTAGACTGTATGACTCCTTCAATCGTTTATAGACTAGCATACGTGGCATTATTTCTGTTTCTATAGTGATGTGTATGAGATTATAATCGATACGATCCGAGAAGGAGCTCTGAAGATGCAAATTTATAATTTTGAAATCGGTAATGCTCTAAAGTGAATTACTGTACAAACAAACAAGTTTATTCGTTGAAAAACAAACTTAAATAGTGAAATCTGACGTCGATCATGTATACCAGTACTTGTATTCAAGTTTCCACCTTGTTTAGCAGCTTATTACTGAAATGAATCCGAGACATAGAAATCTTCCCTCGGAGCCGCATCTGGGATTGCGTGTGTGCCACCTTTCTACAATCTAAGTCATGTATTGTTAGTTTCCGGACCTAAATCATGGTGCAAAAAAAAAACACTACTCAAAACATCAAATAAGTAGGTCTGGTTAAAGTGCAGTCTCCACACACTGCGGGTTAACCCGTTCGTTGGGCTGGTGGTGCACTTGACATCTTGAACCATTTGGAACAAGCCAAAGTAGCTACTCGTCTGACCTGACTACACGCCTCTAGTTAGTTACTGTCCACATATCTCTCTCTCTCTCTCTGTCTCTCTCTCTCTCCATATATATATATATATATATATATATATATATATATATATATATATATATATATATATAATGTGATCAGGAATATCCGGACACCACCAAGAACATACGTTTTTCACATTAGGAGAATTGAGCTGCTACCTACTGCCAGGTACTCCATATCAGCGACCTCAGTAGTTATAAGACATCGTGAGAGAAGAATGGGGCGCTCCGCGGAACTCACGGACTTTGAACGTGGTCAGGTGTCACTTGTGTCATACGTCTGTGCGCGAGATTTCCACACTCTTAAACATCCCTAGGTCCACTGTTTCCGATGCGATAGTGAAGTGGAAACGTGAAGAGACACGTACAGCACAAAAGCGTACAGACCGACCTCGTCTGTTGACTGACAGAGACCGCCGACAGTTGAAGAGGGTCGTAATGTGTAATCTACCCACACCATCACACAGGAATTCCAAACTGCATCAGGATCCACTGCAAGTACTATGACAGTGAGGCGGGAGGTGAGAAAACTTGGATTTCATGGTCGAGCGGCTGCTCATAAGCCACACATCACGCCGCTAAATGCCAAACGACGCCTCGCTTTGTGTAAGGAGCGTAAACATTGTAGATTGAACGGTGGCGGTGGAAAAACGTTGTGCGGAGTGACGAATCACGGTACACAATGTGGCGATCCGATGGCAGGATGTGGGTATTGCGAATGCCCGGTGAACGTCATCCTCCAGCGTGTATAGTAGCATCAGTAAAATTCGGAGACGGTGGTGTTACGGTGTGGTCGTGTTTTTCATGGAGGAGGCTTGCACCCCTTGTTGTTTTTTCGTGGCACTATCACAGCACAGGCCTACATTGATTTTTTAAGCACCTTCTTACTTCCCACTGTTGAAGAACAATTAGGGGATGGCGATTGCATCTTTCAACACGATCGAGCATCTGTTCATAATGCTCGACCTGTGGCGGAGTGGTTACACGACAATAACATCCCTGTAATGGCCTGGCCTGCACAGAGTCCTGACCTGAATCCTGCTGAACACCTTTGGGATGTTTTGGAGCGCCGACTTCGTGCCTGGCCTCGCCGACCGTCATCGATACCTCTCAGTGGAGCACTCCGTGAAGAATGGGCTGCCATTCCCCAAGAAACCTTCCAGAACGTGACTGAACGAATGCCTGCGAGAGTGTAAGCTGTCATCAAGGCTAAGGGGGAGCCTACACTATATTTAATTCCAGCATTACCGATGGAGGACGCCACGACGTTGTAAATCATTTTCAGCCAGGTGTCCAGATACTTCTGATCATATAGTGTATATCAACAAGTGCGACGACAGATCTTTCAGTCCGGATGCACACCAAGCTTAATCTCTTGCGTGAATCCGAAATAGCGAGTGACGGATTATTGGGTAGATGACGTTACGCTAGTAGTGCGCAACAGGTTCGGAATTTGGGTCGGATGGGAAGTGTGCTCGGATGGCCTAGGCAGTTAAGGCAGCCACTCGCTTTAAGCGGGAGATCTGGTTTCAGGCCCCGGTCCGGCGTAAATTTTCCCGTGTTACCATCGATTCATTTCGATAAACAAATGCAGCAAATGTCACTGGAAACCTCTGAATAGTTACTGTCCAGTTTCTGCGTTCTGTGACCTACTGCAGACTTGTAGCTTTATGTGCTGCTGTGAGGTACCTGGCGCCAAATGTCCATTGCATGCTGTTCTCTTGGCAACATTCGCTTGGAAACTGGTTGAGCTGGAAATGAATACGTGACAACGGCAATACCTGTCAGGTTTGAAACCGGCTGTCACTGACAAGTTGTGACACTAGTCTCCGGTCCCCGTCGGTTGGGATCGTTCTACGAGTCCTATTCTTAAGCCATGTAACATGGCTACAAGTGCTAAACTATTCCTTGTAGGTACGTTGAACAGTCTGTGTGGAGACACCAACAAATGAGGCTATTACATTATGTTCAGGTTCTGGGCATGTCCTTTCTGTGATTCTGTAATGTCTTTACGTCGGCATGTATTAATGCGCTGATTCCATACAATCTACAACCAAATACACGCCACCATCCTGACTTAAATCAGTATTGGGGCGGAGGGGTCACATGACCACCTGGTACCAAAATCATTCACCATCTGTAGCTGTCCAGAGCGACTATTGTGCTCTTGCTAGAGGGTGAATAATGCTCTGTCCGGTGACATTTAATACGGAGGAATGCCAGTATTTACAACAGCTGCTTGTTGAATACAAGGACATTTCATTCAAAGTGGCCCCATGAGATAGTAGCGGTTGTCATGCCGGATACAAGTGGTGGCGGTGGTGGTTAGTGTTTAACGTCCCGTCGACAACGAGGTCATTAGAGACGGAGCGCAAGCTCGGATTGGGGAAGGATTGGGAAGGAAATCGGCCGTGCCCTTTCAAAGGAACCATCCCGGCATTTGCCTTAAACGATTTAGGGAAATCACGGAAAACCTAAATCAGGATGGCCGGATACAAGTAATCGTATTTTGGCTTTCACCATGTTGGCGGGCCACTTGCCTGGAGCTTGTATAGGGTTCGTTTCAGTATCTTTGTAGAACCCGGTCCTCCTAATTTGGTGTACGCACAGTCCGCCGCTTCCCTGTACGTTCGTCTTTCTGAAAGGACCCATGGTCACACAAACGCCCAAAACGGCCATGAAATGTTGTGTGATGTGGTTGGTGCATGTGAGGGAACTTGTTTTAGGATAGCCGTGCTAACTCTCGACCGTTTCCATCTGTTTGGCCGTACCCGTAGCACCATCTCGGCTTGTTCCCGACTAGAATACCGGACCATTATGCTGCTTACAGTACGCTGAGTCAATCACACAGCCTGAAGCACACTAGAAACACACAGCATGTGGTCAGAGGAACAGTCATTCGTTGTGCCGTGTACCGTGGCAATGACGCATTTCGGGACACTTGTACATAAGACATATTGAAACATCCCCTTTGAAAAATTAATGAATTACTGTGCTGATAAACCCATTACGTTATTTGATTTTCAAGCAGCTGAGCAAAACTGAAAGTACTCAGACATTACTCTCTTTATTTATTCTGATCAACACTAAACTGACACACAATATTTTTAGCGCAACGCAATCTGACTTTCAAAAATCCCTACAAAAGAATGGCCCTGACTAACAATAACCTATACCTTTCATGAATCACTTACCTCAAGAAAATCTTCGTTACTCGAACTAATGCAATACAGCGAGCGCCACTACTGCCAGCTGAATAAAAGATTCTAACTACTGAAGGCACTAACTACTTATAGCCGCTGGATGTATTTCGTAAACCACATCAAATACTGACGAATCGATTCCACAGACCGAACGTGAGGAGATGGGCTAGTGTAATTAGTTAATACAAACCATAAAAAAATGCACAGAAGTATGTTTTTTAACACAAACCTAAGTTTTTTAAATGGAATCCCGTTAGTTTTGTTAGCACATCTGAACATATAAAGAAATACGTAATCAGTGCCGTTTGTTGCAATGTAAAATGTTAATTATGTCCGGAGATATTGTAACCTAAAGTTGACGCTTGAGTACCACTCCTCCGCTGTTCGATCGTGTGTATCGGAGAGCACCGAATTACGTGGGGATCCAAATGGAACGGTGATGGACCTTAGGTACAGAAGAGACTGGAACAGCACATTACGTCCACATGCTAACACCTTTTTATTGCTCTTTTTCACTGACGCACATGTACATTACCATGAGGGGTGAGGTACACGTACACACGTGGTTTCCGTTTTCAATTACGGAGTGGAATAGAGTGTGTCCCGACATGTCAGGCCAATAGATGTTCAATGTGGTGGCCATAATTTGCTGCACACAATTGCAATCTCTGGCGTAATGAATGTCGTACACGCCGCAGTACATCTGGTGTAATGTCGCCGCAGGCTGCCACAATACGTTGTTTCATATCCTCTGGGGTTGTAGGCACATCACGGTACACATTCTCCTTTAACGTATCCCACAGAAAGAAGTCCAGAGGTGTAAGATCAGGAGAACGGGCTGACCAATTTATGCGTCCTCCACGTCCTATGAAACACCCGTCGAATATCCTGTCAAGGGTCAGCCTAGTGTTAATTGCGGAATGTGCAGGTGCACCATCATGCTGATACCATATACGTCGACGCGTTTCAGTGAGACATTTTCTAGCAACGTTGGCAGATCATTCTGTAGAAACGCGATGTATGTTGCAGCTGTTTGGGCCCCTGCAATGAAGTGAGGACCAATGAGGTGGTCGCCAATGATTCCGCACCACACATTTACAGTCCATGGTCACTGTCGCTCTACCTGTCTGAGCCAGCGAGGATTGTCCACGGACCAGTAATGCATGTTCCGTAGATTCACTGCCCCGTGGTTTGTGAAACCCGCTTCATCGGTAAACAGGTAGAACTGCAACGCATTCTCTGTTAATGCCCATTGACAGAATTGTACTCGATGATTAAAGTCATCACCATGTAATTGCTGATGTAGAGACACATGAAACGGGTGAAAGCGGTGACGATGCAGTATGCGCATGACACTACTTTGACTCAGTCCACCGGCTCTCGCAATGTCCCGTGTACTCATGTGTGGGTTCATGGCAACAGCAGCTAACACACCAACTGCACCCGCTTCTCCTGTGACGGGCCTGTTACGCACCCGTTTGCGTGCTACGACCATACGTGTTGCATACAGTTGGCGGTAGATGTTTTGCAATGTGCGGCACGTTGGATGCTCTCTGTCCGGGTACCGTTCTGCATACACCCTGCAGGCTTCAGCTGCATTTCGTCGACACTCGCCATAGATGAGTATCATCTCCGCCTTTTCAGAGTTCGAATACACCTTGGTCACAGTTCCTACAACACTAGACTACCACAGACGTCTGGTAACACGGTGTACTACAGTTGGTCTGCGTGCGGAGACGAATGCAGAATAACAATAGCAGCAAGCGCTACATGCGGACACTGCGACAGCTAGACCAAACCACAACAGTGCACTACAGCCACACTCGTAAACACGGTCGTCATCGTAAACACGTCCCTGCAGATGCTGCTCGCCGACCGCCCGTGTTTGTTACAACACGCAACTGAACGTCGGAGGTTTCAAGCGTCAACTTTAGGTTACAATATCTCCGGATGTAATTAACATTTTACAATGCAACAAACGGCACTGGTTACGTATTTGCTTATATGTTCAGATGTGCTAACAAAAGTAACGTGGTTCCATTTAAAAAAACGTAGGTTTGTGTTAAAAAACATACTTCCGTGCATTTTTGTATGGTTTGTATTAAACAATTACACTAGCCCCTCTCCTCACGTTAGGTCTGTGGAATCGGTTCGTCAGTATTTGATGTGGTTTACGAAATATATCCAGCGGTAACGTTAGGTGACTCACCCTGTATATATCAGTTCATGATATCCAGTATTACAAATTTACTCTTTCTGGCGGACACACGTCCAGATCGTCCGCTCTTAAAATTCTGCCATCTCTCTCCCCACGTCCACCACTGCTGGCGGCTCACCTCCAACTGCGCAACGCTACGCGCTGTTCACATCCAACTGCCCAACACTACAATAGCGAATATTCCAACAATGCTAACCAGTCACAGACTGCACACAGCACAGTCAGTGATTTTCATACAGAGCGCTACGTGGCGTTACCAACATTAAAACCTAAACAGCCTACTTACAATATTTTCCTCCACATTCCAGTCACGAATCCGTCCCTGCAGTTTGTCGGTTTTGTTAATGTTCACTACGTATATTTCGACACCAATCATGGAGAAATTGGCGAATAAACTAGCTGTTGTAAACGGAAAATGCTTCCGTAGTTTCAACAATATTTAGAATTATTTACGAATAAATCAAATGAACTGATTTTTTTCACATTTTCAACATGTTGAGATTTTTTATCAAGCAGTACGTAAAGCGACACAACTGTGGCTCAATCGAGCGGCTAAAATGTTAGCCGCAAGCATCCTTCATAACTCTCATAACAGCAAAAGATTTATGTAAGTGGAGGCAACGCCATGCGATGACAATCTCTGCACACCGCAAAAGACTCCATCACGCAGCTCTTTAAGCACTCTTCACTTGCGTTACTCACAGTGGCTCCTTGCCAAAGACGTGCAAGATGCTGTGGAACCATTATATAAAAATCAAAGTGCGGTGTAATTGCTGATGACAAGCTGATTAAGTTAATTGATACATCAACGTTTTATGCAGGTACATCACGTCATACGCTGTGATACTGTCATCCATTGGCAGAAAAGTTTTATTTGGAACGTCAGTGACAAGATTTTCGCTTTCAAATGGAAGGATAACTACTAACTACCAGACAAGTGTACCGCTTCGATAGACTGTTGATATGTAGAGTAATTGGCGTAAGATGTAACTGTTTTGTTTCTTTAAATCCGTCCAGGAATGAATCGTGAGACCTGTTGAATTTGTTTTAGTTGTATACAAACGTACGCACTGCTTTCCGACAGACATTTGGTCACTGAGACGTGCAGTCGTAAACGTATGAACGAGGTGGCAGCGTGACGCGGCTAAAACACTGGTCTTGTATTTGAGAGTAATGGGGTTGTGGGTTCCTTTCACAATCAGAGTTTTTTTCCCGTGTTCTGTAAATCACTAGAAGCGAGTGCTTGGATGAGTCATTAAAAAAAAGAAAAAACATAAAACGGTCGACAGTATAGTCCTCCTTCCTTGTCGTCCTATTGGAGTGTGTGTGTTCCAATGACCTCTAAATAGCCGGAAATTTAAACTTTATCTTCCTCTGTTCTGAACAATTCAGGTGTTAAGCAGATGGGAGTAAGTACATGAAAATATTCAACAATATTATTATTATCAATGTTATGATAGGCAAGAAAAGCCAAAATCGTTCATAGAGATGTAGACTGGAACTTCCTGACAGGTGCAAACTGTGTGTACTACGAAGGGCCGCGAACCCGCGTGTCAACGGGCCATATTCCGGATGAAGCAGCACGTTTTCCTATACGGGCACGGTTCAGAGCGCTTCTTAGCAGCTGTAGTTCTGCAAGTACGCCCCTTCTTCGTTCCAGTATCTACGGAACGTTTTCTGCATACGTCCTGGTCTAGCACTCCAGGTAGAAATGATCTAGCCGAGAAACAGCTTAGCCACATCCAAACATATTCTGACTTATATAAGACTAGCTTAGAGTGCGCTGCTTCACTCGCATAGACTGTTGGCCTTCAGAGATTTTTTTTGTTTTTATTTCATCGAATTTTTATGTTGTTCACAAACTACAACACTTTCTAAGCTTTTCACCCTAATTAAGGTCATATAAGCATGGTCTTTTCCGAATGTACTTCATACGAAACAGCGATTCTGGTAGCTGGAGTCCAAAGTTCTACATCGACATCTACATCCATACTACGCAAGCCACCTGACGGTGTGTGGCGGAGGGTACCTTGAGTACCTCTATCGGTTCTCCCTTCTGTTCCAGTCTAGTATTGTTCGTGGGAAGAAAGATTGTCGGTATGCCTCTGTGTGGGCTCTAATCTCTCTGATTTTATCCTCATGGTCTCTTCGCGAGATATACATAGGAGGGAACAATATATTGCTTGACTCCTCGGTGAAAGTATGTTCTCGAAACTTCAACAAAAGCCCGTACCGAGTTACTGAGCGTCTCTCTTGCAGAGTCTTCCGCTGGAGTCTATCTATCGTCTCCGTAACGCTTTCGCGATTACTAAATGATCCTGTAACGAAGCGCGCTGCTCTCCGTTGGATCTTCTCTATCTCTTCTATCAACGCTATCGGGTACGGATCCCACACTGGTGAACAGTATTCAAGCAGTGGGCGAACAAGTGTACTGTAACCTACTTCGTTTGTTTTCGGACTGCACTTCCTTAGGATTCTTCCAATGAATCTAAGTCTGGCGTCTGCTTTACCGACGATTAATTTTATATGATCATTCCATTTTAAATCACTCCTAATGCCTATTCCCAGATAATTTATGGCATTAACTGCTTCCAGTTGCTGACCTGATGTATTGTAGCTAAATGATAAAAGATCTTTCTTTCTATGTATTCGCAGCACATTACACTTGTCTTCATTGGGATTCAATTACCATTCCCTGCACCATGCGTCAATTCGTTGCAGATCATCCTGCATCTCAGTACAATTTTATAGTGTTAAAACCTCTCGATATACCACAGCATCAACCGCAAAAAGCCTCAGTGAACTTCCGATGTTATCCACAAGGTCGTTTATATATATTGTGAATAGCAACGCTCATACGACACTCCCCTGCGGCACACCTGAAATCATTCTTACTTCTGAAGCCTTCTCTCCATTGAGAATGACATACTGCGTTGTGTTATCTAGTTTTTGTTACTCATACATTTTGTGTACTTGTGGAGGCATTTCCATAGCAACTTTTAACTTCTAACAAATATTTCTTTTTATCTAACCGAGAAGTGAAATACGAGGACAGTTCAATAAGTAATGCAACACATTTTTTTTTCTGAAACAGGGGTTGTTTTATTCAGCACTGAAATACACCAAGTTATTCCCCAATCTTTTAGCTACACAACACTATTTTTCAACGTAATCTCCATTGAATGCTACGGCCTTACGCCACCTTGAAATGATGGCCTGTATGCCTGCACGGTACCATTCCACTGGTCGATGTCGGAGCCAACGTCGTACTGCATCAATAACTTCTTCATCATCCGCGTAGTTCCTCCCACGGATTGCGTCCTTCATTGGGCCAAACATATGGAAATCCGACGGTGCGAGATCGGGGCTGTAGGGTGCATGAGGAAGAACAGTCCACTGAAGTTTTGTGAGCTCCTCTCGGGTGCGAAGACTTGTGTGAGGTCTTGCGTTGTCATGAAGAAGGAGAAGTTCTTTCAGATTTTTGTGCCTACGAACACGCTGAAGTCGTTTCTTCAATTTCTGAAGAGTAGCACAATACACTTCAGAGTTGATGGTTTGACCATGGGGAAGGACATCGAACAGAATAACCCCTCCAGCGTCCCAGAAGACTGTAACCATGACTTTACCGGCTGAGGGTATGGCTTTAAACTTCTTCTTGGTAGGGGAGTGGGTGTGGCGCCACTCCATTGATTGCCGTTTTGTTTCAGGTTCGAAGTGATGAACCCATGTTTCATCGCCTGTAACAATTTGACAAGAAATTGTCACCCTCAGCCACATGACGACCAAGCAATTCCGCACAGATGGTTCTCCTTTGCTCTTTATGGTGTTCGGTTAGACAACGAGGGACCCAGCGGGAACAAACCTTTGAATATCCCAACTGGTGAACAATTGTGACAGCACTAACAACAGAGATGTCAAGTTGAGCACTGAGTTGTTTGATGGTGATCCGTCGATCATCTCGAACGAGTGTGTTCGCATGCTCCGCCATTGCAGGAGTCACAGCTGTGCATGGCCGGCCCGCACGCGGGAGATCAGACAGTCTTGCTTGACCTTGCGGCGATGATGACACACGCTTTGCCCAACGACTCACCGTGCTTTTGTCCACTGCCAGATCACCGTAGACATTCTGCAAGCGCCTATGAATATCTGAGATGCCCTGGTTTTCCGCCAAAAGAAACTCGATCACTGCCCGTTGTTTGCAATGCACATCCGTTACAGACGCCATTTTAACAGCTCCGTACAACGCTGCCACCTGTCGGGAGTCAATGAAACTATACGAGACGAAGCGGGAATGTTTGAAAATATTCCACAAGAAATTTCCGGTTTTTTCAACCAAAATTGGCCGAGAAAAAAAATGTGTTGCATTACTTATTGAACTGCCCTCGTACCATTTGTCATAAATGTAACTTTAAAACTTTTTTAATCTAACGAAATATTTTCTTAAAAATGTTCATCCCATATTGCACCCCCGTAGTAGTTACATTTCCAGAAACACTGAAATACGTACTTTTTTGGTTCTAACCGAGAAGCCAAATACCTATTGTCATAGGTGTAGCCTTAAAAATCCTTTAGTAGTTCTTTCGTAATTACTTCTTTTCAAAGAGACTATTACACACTATTCCCTCCCCCTCCTCCCTCTCTCCCCCCCCTCCCCCGTGTGGCTGAATTTCCAAAAATGCTGAAACACGTCGTTTTTATTATGAATGAGAAACCAAATACCAGATTTCGTAGTCCTGGCTTCAAAATTCCCTTAATAGAGGCACACTGTCAAAAAGCCTTTCATTCCCTGTTTAACCCCCATTAGGAGTGGAATTTCGGACAATCCCTTCTTAAACAATGTGTAAGATTCACATATTTCCCGAACGCGAAGTTTCTGTCCTTAGCGGCTTGGGCTGGGGGATGATGAATCTGTGAAACAGTCTGACCCTACTTCACTCCTTTAGGGGTGAAACACGTACTTTTTGGTCTCTAGCCGAGAAGCCAAACATCAGTTTTCAAAGATTTAGCCTTAAAAATGCTTTCACAATTAAATACTTTCATAAAACGTTTCACCTCCTATTCCACCCCCTTAGGGGTTAAAATTACGAAAACAGTGACATGTGTATGTTTTATTTCTAACAGAGGACCCGAACAATAGTTTTCATAGACTTAGCTTCAAAAATGCTTGCACAGTGAAATATTTCCATAAAAATATTCATCCACTATTTCACCCCCAAGGGGGTTGAATTTCTAAAAATAGAAAAACACATTTTTTTATTTCTAAATGAGAAGCAAAATTTAAATTTTCATAGATTTTGCTTTAAAATGCCTTCATAATAAAATAATTTCACAAAGAGTCTCATCCCCTATTTCACCCCCTTAGGGATTCAGTTCCAAAAACACTGGAACACGTATTTTTTATTTGTAACTGAGAAGTCAAATACAAATCTTCATAAATGTTGCTTTAAAAATACTTTAATAGTTCTTTAATAATGATATATTTCAAAAAAATACTTTCACCCACCATTTCACCCCCATAAGTTCAAATTTCCAAAAATGCTGAAACATATATTTCTTTATTTGTGACCGAGAAATCAAATACCAATTTCCGTTGTTTTAGCTTCAAACTTGCCATAATAGTGACATTAAAAAAACCTTCATCTTATATTTGACCCACTTAGGGTTGGAATTTCGAAAAATCCCTTCTTAAGCGACATCTGCAGTTTAAGATCCACACCTTTTCCAAATTTCAAGTTTGTATCCTTAGTGGTTTCGGCTGTGCGTTGATGAGTCAGTCAGTGACTCAGTCAGGACATTGCCTTTTATACAGCATGTTTCCTTAAGAGCGTGCAAAAATTTAACAGGACGTAGAGGATGAGCCACTGAACAATTTGAAGTAGGGAACCTGGGATAGCAGAAGCCAGCTTAAGGAGATAATAGGAATATAATCACATTACTGTGTACTTTTTTATTTACATCAGTTACAGTTAACTGCAAATACCATCACTGACACAAAGAACGTACCACTTATACTGTATCTTACAAAATATGCTGAAACTGACGGCCAGCAACATCAGTGCAAGCGTGACATCGGCGAACGAGATTTGGACGCATCCTGATAAATATCCGTGGTGTGTTTCGAATCCCATCACAGGCAGCTACAAATGTGGAAACTAATTCCATCTCCGAATCCACTGACGTCTCATACACAAGTAACTTTAGATATCTCCATAGGAAATAATCAAGGGGATTCGTCCGCAGCTCGTGGTCGTGCGGTAGCGTTCTCACTTCCCGCGCCCGGGTTCCCGGGTTCGATTCCCGGCGGGGACACGGATTTTCTCTGCCTCGTGATGACTGGGTGTTGTGCGATGTCCTTAGGTTAGTTAGGTTTAAGTAGTTCTAAGTTCTAGGGGACTGATGGCCATATATGTTAAGTCCCATAGTGCTCAGAGCCATTTGAACCATTTGAACCAAGAGGATTCAGGTCAGGTGATATCGCAGGCAATGGAATAGGACCCCCGCTTCCAATCCAGCGAACAAGAAATACTGCGTCGGTAGTGCTCCATCGCATTGTACTGTACGTCTCTGAATAGCACTGAGTAATGAATGCGTCTGTCGTTGATTCATAACACGTTCTGTCGTGAGAGAGTGTAACTACGATATACAGAGTCAACTTATTGCCAAGCAAGGTAAACATAACCTGCGTCATGACATCCTGGTAATCAGGCTTGTCCTCCTCGTTTCCTTGCAGAAAATAAAGAATGTAGATGTGAATAAACAGCACTGTACGTATAGATTTTCACTCGTGTTAGTTGTAAATACGCTGCAAATGGCTCTGAGCACTATGCGACTTAACTTCTGAGGTCAGCAGTCGCCTAGAACTAATTAAACTTAACTAACCTAAGGACATCACACACATCCATGCCCGAGGCAGGATTCGAACCTGCGACCGTAGCGGTCGCTCGGCTCCAGACTGTAGCGCCTAGAGCCGCACGGCCACTCCGGCCGGCAAATACGCTGCAAAACAGTAATGCTAGACAAAGCGTTAGACAAGTTTATTTCCATATCTCCTTAAGCTGGCTTCTCCAACGTCAGGTTCCCTAACTCAAATTGTTCAGTGGGCCATTTTCTATGTGCTATTACATTTTTGCACGATCTTACGGAAACACCCTGTATATAGAGATTGCTTGGGAAACAATGCATCAGATAGACAACACTTTTTCGGATCAGAATATATAACGATAACTTAAAAAAATCCCGCTCGGCTGTTGTCAAATTAAGTATCGAGGTTCATCGAACAGATCGCTAAAGCTGAAGAAAGATCTTAAGTTATTAATACTTTGTGTCAAATTTATCGCTCTGACAGCTTAAATAAATTTATATATAGTCTTCACTTGAGTAAATAACCGACAGCACACAGAAAGAGGTCCCTCCAAAGTATGCTGACGTGCGTACCCAGTTGTAGCTTTAAATAACTGTAAGACGGCAGGTATAATGAGAAGGCTTTATAATAGAAGGTGGCAAGTGTTAGCAGCAGTACGTTAGCAGTGAAGTATCATTGGGTCGCTGATTATGCACAACAGGGTAGACACACTAATGGTTGAACACGGCAGGAGAGAGATGACGTTGTGTTAGAACATGGGACTTGTTCTCGGGAGGGGTCTAGTTCTAATCGCAGCCAGGCCATCTTCGTTTTTTTCTCCTGTGGCATCCAACAATCGGTCTAGGCAATATCTCTTTTCCTTCTTCTTCCTCTTCTTCTCTTCATGCAAACTGCGTGGTACGCTTCTCCGTATTTTATATGGTTTTCCTACATTTCTTCTTCTTGTAATATCTCAAAGTTTCCTTAAGAAAGTGACGTATGGTTCAAAATCCAGGTGTGTATTATAACACTTTAGTCATCAGTAATATATTCTCCTTCACCATTTGCAACAGTTCGACAACGCTGGGGTAACTTTTCCATTCCACGACTCTAGAAATCACTTCGTTTTGAGATAAAGAACTCGTCGAACCATCATCGGAGCAATTTTTCATCCAGAAAGGAAGTTCCTTGAGGGTTATTCGTTAGAGAGCGGAAAAGGCGAAAATCTGAGGGCGCAAGAACAGGTGAATAAGGTGGATGCGGTATGGCTTCCCATCCTAACTCCTGTACAGTGCTTTTTGTCAGTCTAACAGAATGGGAATGGGTGTTATCGTGGAGCCACATCACTCACGCAGTCTTCCATGTCGTTGTTCTTGGACTGCATCTGCAAGACGTATCATCTGTTGACAATAAATGTCAGCAATGATGGTTATAGTTCGGGGAAGGAATTCGTAGTCCACTACACCGTCACTGTTCCACCAAATGCGCAACATAATATTTTGAGGATGCGCGCAGGTCCCTGTACGAAGAGTTGCTGCTTTGTTTGGGTTCAACCATTCCTTTATTTTCCTTGTTTTAGCATAAAGACATCATTTATCATCACAGTAACGAAACAGGATAGGATTGGCCATGTAATTCGTGAGCCGATTCATGACGAGCAAGCACAGATACATGTATGCCTACCGGTTAATTGTTGTGATATTGGCTTCGAGATGTGGTATCCATACAACCGATTTTAGTACCTTCCTCATTGAATGCAAATGTCGTACGATGTTGGAGCTATCAGTGTTCATCACAGTTACCATTTCTCGAGTACACTGACGTGGATAGTTGTTGATTAATGCGTTTAAACGATCTTCATCAAACCCCGAGGGCCTTCCTGAATGTGGAGAATCACTAATGTCACAACGATCGTCCTTAAGGGGGTAGGACGTCAAACGGGCCGACTTCGAGAAGGGGAGGCACCACAGGACATTTTAATTTGCACTGTCTATACTTTTACAAATAAATTCATAAAACTTTGTCAGCATGACCAGGAAGGATTCAGGATTCACATTCATAGCAGTGGAAGTTCAAAAACACGAAAAAATAATATTTTTTAATTGTGAAATTTCATGATTTTTTCACTTACTGTTGGCTGCATTTGTTGCTATAGGTACACTTTTTTTTCATAAGTAAGAGAGATTCTTCGATGAATTTTGCACAGCATACAAACCATAATTACAGGTGTATGAAACACTAGAATTTATTTAATCTATGAAAAATGAATGGGCTGTTACGTTCTAAACTTCGCGTTTAGAGAAAACTCGAATTTTATAGTTAATTGTCTCAATTTTTACCACAGTTTTTAACAGATTTTGGAAATTCTAGAGTTTCATACACCTGTAAGTATGGTTTGTATGCTGTGCAAAATTCATCGAAGAATCTCTCTTACTTATGAAGAAAAGTGTACCTACACCAACAAATGCCGCCAATACCAAGTGAAAAAATGACGAAATTTCGCATGTAAAAAAATTTGTTTTGTTATGTTTTTGAACTTCCTCTGCTATGAGTGTAAATCCTGAATCCTTCTTGGTCATGCTGACAAAGTTTTATGAATTTATTTGTAAAAGTATAGACAGTGCGAATTAAAATGTACTGTGGTGCCTCTCCTGCTCCAAGTTTCACGTCCCACCACCCTTAAAATAAGAAACCCATTTCTTGCCATGCTCTGTCCACTGGCATTATCCCACACACGGCGCAAATGTTTCTGGCTGTCTCCGCTGCTGTTACCCCTCTACTGAACTGAAACATAAGAATATGTCAGAAATTTTCCGATTTCTCCACTTGGCACTCCATTTTCTTGCGTCCGCAGCTCCACTCACTACCTCTAAATGAGAAAATGATGTTATGTGAACTTGTAAGGGGTCCGTAGGCCCTTACTATAAATTTGCATTCGGCACAGGTCGATAGGGCGAACAATCGATTGTGTTGTGTTGCGAGAACGAGTGTGTAGTTGAGCGAGTGTGCCATGTTGCGGGTAGAGGTGTGTGGAGGCCAGTTGTTGAAATGCAAGGCTTTAACGGTGAAGGGAGTCGCCATCGCCGTGGTTAGACCCCTTTGTACTAGAATAATACCGGGAAAATGAAGAAGTATTATTACGAAAGTGATCAGTGATATTTCTAGGGCCGATATTTAGTTTCGCGTCTACTGCGCCGGCATCACCTTGGATTGCAGTGTTGGATTGCAGTGTTGGATTAGCGTGTGACGATAATGGAAAATGAAGAAGCCTGTGCTGAGATTAGCCGTAATTAGATATGTATGACGAAGGCAGTGGCCGTCTCCTTTTTTGTGTTTTTGAGAAGAATATAGGTTCGTAATTAGTGAAACTATGTTGGTGTTCTTCTTGTTACCAGACATTTCATTATTACAGTATTGAGAAGGACGAACTGGAAAGTAACAACTTCCGTAGCAGTCAATTCCGATTGCCAGCCAGCCCCATTAGGTACAAGGTCACATTAATAATAATTATTGGGCTGCTATTCGATCAGAACAGGTCGGGATAAATAAACGGAGGTGTTACAAACTTAAATAGCAACAATGAACTATAAATAAAAATGATAATCGTTAAATAAACCCACAGCAACCGGAATACCAACATGTAAAAGAAAAACGCTACGAGCTAATGCACCAACCTAATAAAATTTCGGAATAGTTGTCAAATATATACAGCTTTTTCTCTCAGGACATGAATGTATCTCTCATCATACAGATTATTTATTACAGTTTTGTTCTCAAATTTAGAGTGTACTCTTATCATGGGTCATGTGCGTATTTCGGACGCTCACGTATGTAAAGCGCTTTTCACAGAAAACTAGCTCTTTATTCGCATGAAATGTTGAGTGCTATTGACAAGGGATTTCAGATCCATTCCGTATTTCTAGATTTCCGGAAGGCTTTTGACGCTGTGCCACACAACCGGCTTATAGTGGAATTGCGTGCTTATGGAATATCGTCTCAGTTATGTGACTGGATTTGCGACTTCCAGTCAGAGAGGTCACACACAGCTCGTTGTAATTGACGAAAAGTCATCGACTAAAACAGAAGTGATTTCTGGTGTTCCCCAAGGTAGTGTCATAGGCCCTTTACTGTTCCTTATCTAAATAAACGATTTGGGAGACAATCTGAGCAGCCGTCTTGTTTGCAGATGACGCTGTCGTTTACCGACTAATAAAGTCATCAGAAGATCAAAACAAACTGCAAAACGATTTAGAAAAGATATCTGAATGGTACGAAAAGTGGCAGTTGACGATAAATCAGTCAAAATTCAACTAAATACCCAGGAATTACAATTACGAACAACTTAAATTGGAAGAAACACATAGAAAATGTTGTGGGGAAGGCTAACCGAAGACTGCGTTTTATTGGCAGGACACTTAGAAAATGTAACAGATCTACTAAGGAGACTGGCTAAACCACGCTTTTCCGTCCTCTTTCAGAATACTGCTGCGCGGTGTGGGATCCTTACCAGATACGACTGACGGAGTACACCGAAAAAGTTTAAAGAAGGGCAGCACGTTTTGTATCATCGCGAAATATGGGAGAGAGTGTCACTGAAATGATACAGGATTTGGGCTGGACATCATTAAAGAAAAGGCGTTTTCCGTTGCGACGGAATCGTCTCACGAAATTCCAATCACCAACTTTCTCATCTGAATGCGAAAATATTTTGTTGACACCGACCTACATAGGGAGAAACGATCACCACGATAAAGTAAGGGAATCAGAGCTCGTACGGAAAGATATAGGTGTTCATTCTTTCCACGCGCTATACAAGAATGGAATAATAGAGAATTGTGAAGGTGGTTCGATGAACCTTGTGGCAAGCACTTCAATGTGATTTGCAGACCATCCTTAAAATTCTTGCGTCTTCCAGCATTATTCGTACTTTGATTCCATGGCACACTTTCGTAAAAAAAAAAAAAAAATATCTGTTTATAACTACCAATGCATGAAATTATGGTCTTTCTGTTACAAGTGAACGTCTCGTTGAAGGATTTTGCTATTGTTTGCTTATTATGGGAATTCAACATTGGGATTGTCAGTTCCCTCATAAATACTCGGTGAGATGAATGCGGCTCAAATATATAAAATGCAATAGAAGATCACTCTTTCACTCTTTATCGCATTAGCATAGAAAATCATTGTCAACTGTATATAACTCAAAACTGTTAGTACGATCGATGTCTTAAGGCCTGCTATTAAAATACGTCTACCAGGCCAGAAAAGATTCGAAATAGCAGGTCCGAAAGCGGTTGTTGAAGTATCGCTTGCGTAATAACTGGATGCATCCTCTGCAAACTATAATTCCCTGCCTAACAGTTCCCGTGCTTCATTCATCGTATCGTTACTTAAAACTGAGGGCAGGCTTGCTAATAAACTGACACATAAAATACACTCAGTTAAAATGGGACGAAATGTAATCAGTTCGCCACAACCATCAGTAAGTAAGTAGTGGTACCATAATAAATTTGCTTGAAATGATTTAGTCTACGAGAACAACTACAAATCTAAATCAGCACGAAAAATATTCTGCCTGAATACGGGTAAGATATTTAAATAACCCCTTCGGTACAAAGGCAGACGAAAAACGCTTCGTATAAAGAACATTTGCACTTGTGATGTTAGCTTAGTCATCTGCTGTAGTTTAGACAGCTAAAAATGCCGTGCACGTAACATCGTAACTCAAGTAGGCGAAGTTCGGGATAGCTCCGAAGAAGTCGTGATAAAACATCAGTTGAAGGTCGTCTCGCATTACAAAACGCTGTTGTCCGTCGGTGAACAGGTAACTAATTAAACAAGGTTAGCATCTCACTTGTTTGCTACGTTCATCAAGAGCTCTAGCTTGTAGGCATTATTATAAACGAATATCACGTACATCAGAGCTGCGCATTGTTCAGAGATCGTTTGTTAAGTCAGGCTGATACATTCTCTTGGGAAATCGCTAATTGCACTTAACCTGAATATTAAGTTCCATAAAGGTCGAACTGTCTGGTGTTAGATACCAGCGTTTGTCATATATTTTCTTACTCCGCCTTTTAAGTAGAGTTGACGTCAACCTTCCTGGCACAAGCCTGTTATGCATGTTCCACTCGTCCACAAGACTATAAAGACCGGATTATAGATTTAAGTATCGCCAGATAAAGTGTCTTTGAAGCCGGAAAATGTTAGCAAGCCGGCAGGTGTAATGTCAAACGAAGTCCAGAATAATATGGAGGTATTTGCAATGAGATAAAAAGAATCTATCTGTACAATAAATTGTTCTTTTTTTATTCATTCAATGCTACACTTAATGTGCTTAATATTTATAAAGTAAACAAAGAGATTCTGACCGCATGTGAAGTATGATAGCGGCAAGACACTATCAATACAGTCCCTGCACGATAGCAAAGGAAATACTACCGACGACGTGCTGCCAAAGCAGAGTTACTGAACACAGCCTTCCGAAATTCCTTCACCAAAGAAGACGAAGTAAATATTCCAGAATACGAATCAAGAACAGCTGCCAACATGAGTAACGTAGAGGTAGATATCCTCGGAGTAGTGAAGCAATTTAAATCACTTAATAAAACCGTCTTCCTGGCCAGACTGTATACCAGTTAAGTTCCTTTCAGAGTATGTGGATGCAATAGCTCCACACTTAAAAATCATATTCAACCGTTCGCTCGACGAAAGATCCGTACCCAAAGACTAGAAAGTTGCACAAGTTACACCAATATTCAAGGAAGGTGGTAGGAGTAATCCACTAAATTACAGGCCCATTACCATTAACGTCGATATGCAGCAGGATTTTGGAACATGTGTTCGGACATTATGAATTACCTCGAAGAGAACGGTCTATTGACACACAGCCAACACGGATTTAGAAAACATCGTTCTTGTGAAACACAACTAGCTCTTCACTCACAAGAAGTGTTGAACGCTATTGACGAGCGATTTCAAATTGATTCCGTATTTCTAGATTTGCAAGAGGCTTTTAACACGGTACCACACAAGCGGTTTGTAGTGAAATTGAGTGCTTATGGAATATCGTTCTCAGTTATGTGACTGGGTTCGTGATTTCCTGTGCGAGAGGTCACAGTTCGTGGTAATTGACGGGAAGTCATCGAATAAGACAGATGTGATTTCTGGCGTTCGCCAAGGTAGTGTTGTATGCCCTTTGCTGATCCTTGTCTACATAAATGATTTATGATACAATCTGAGCAGCTGTCTTAGGTTACTTGCAGATGACGCTGTAGTTTATCAACTAGTAAAGTAATCAGAAGATCAAAACAAATTGCAAACGATTTATAAAAGATATCTGTATGATGTAAAAATTGAAAATTGACTATACATAACGAAAAGTGTGAAGTGATCGACATGAGTGCTAAAAGGAATCCGCTAAATTTCGGTTGTACGGTAAATCAGTCAAATCAAAGGGTCGTAAAGTCAATTAAATACGTAGGAATTACAATTACGAACAACTTAAATTGGAAGGAACACATAGAAAATGTTGTGGAGAAGGCTAACCAAAGGCTGCGTTTTATTGACAGGGCACTTACAAAATGTGACAGAGCTACAAAAGAGACTACTTGCACTACACTTGTCAGTCCTATTTTAGAATACTACTGTTGGGCGGTTTGGGATCCTTACCAGGTAGGATTGACGGAGTACATCGAGAATTCAAAGAAGGGCAGCACGTTTTGTATTATGGCGAAATAGGGGGGGGGGGGGGGGAGTGTCTGAAATGATACAGGATTTGGGATGGACATCATTAAAACAAAGGCGGTTTTCTTTGCAGAGGAATCTTCTCACGAAATTCCAGTCACTAGTTTTCTCCTTCGAATGCGAAAATATTTTGTTGACGCCGACCTACATAGGGACAATCGTTCAATATAATAAAATAAGTATTCGTTTTTGCCACTCGCTGTACGAGATTGGAATAATAAAGAATTATTGTGAAGGTGGTTCGATGAACCCTCTTCCAGGCACTTAAATGTGATTTGCAGAGTATCCATGTAGATGTATATATAGAACGCATGGATTCACGAGCAGTGAAACTTGGCTTTTGATTAAGTTACTGCATGATGACAAGATATTAAAGAAACGTATTTTCCCGCAGTTTTTCCGTAATAGTTGGAGATTCCATACAACGGCGCTTAGAGAGCTAAACAGCCATGGAAAATTAGATTTAGCCGAAACGTCCTACTTAAAAATCCAGTCACAGTTACAGTACTGTAGTTGCAAAAACGAATTCTCAAATAAATTGTCTGTGGAAAATATTGTTTTTCACTGGAAAATTAGCTGCAAGGACGAAATGTTAAGCTGTGCTTGTCTCATTTGTCCATGTTTACCGCTACGGCGAAACTGACAGTTGAACGAAACCCACATAAATCATTAAATGTGAATTAACTACTGTCTACCTCACACCTACGGACGTGAGTAGTGGCAGATGAAATGCGTTACAGTGTCTTCAAATCCTTCTAGCCTTCTTGAAGATAAGTGAAAGATATAACCACGATGTAATTTAGAATCAAAAACTTCAATAACCCAATCCAATTGAGAAAGGCTCCAGACTACGACGCACGGGAGTAATAAGGCCGAGTAAGAATTCACACGCGGGATGAATATTATTGGTGTACTGAGTGTCCTGAAACTGATTTCCGTGCTGGTTTTTCTTGTAACCCTTTAAGGTCAGTATCAGATTGTTTCCTTATCATCAACCCAGAAACACAACAAATACGAGTAGACATTTCCAGCTTAAATTTCACGGAACAGAGTATGCGCGACTCATAGAGCACGTATCATTTCCCCATTTGGATTCCGACGACGTTCTAGCGCCAGGAAGACTATTACAGTACAAATGCACGAAGTGCAAGGACTCATCTGGTGTTGAATGTACATTATCAGGATAATTATATAGGTTTAAAAAGAAAAGAAAGTCATTTTGGTGCAAAATCGTTTTGTTGTCTTTTTCTAATATCCACGCGACGTTAAAAAAGTTTCACAAGCAAGCTCATGCAGCTAATTTATCGTAAGTTTCACATCGTTTAACACTTTCCACCATCGAAACCGAACCAGGCCGGACAGTCGGCTAGACTTTCCTTCGACGCGTCTGTTGTCGCAGCATGTTAAGTTCACCACTTCTGTAGTTCTGCCTGTGGTTCAAACTGCTTAGGAGAGACTTTTCGTCTTAGATAACATAAAGAACGCCTGACAAAAATAGCTGTGCACGACTACACGTGATCGTACTTTACTTCGCATTTGACCCACATACACAGTTGGTAGCCGGCCGCGGTGCTCGAGCTGTTTTAGGCGCTTCAGTCTGGTACCGCGCGACTGCTACGGTCGCAGGTTCGAGTCCTGCCTCGGGCATGGATGTGTGTGATGTCCTTAGATTAGTTAGGTTTAAGTAGTTCTAAGTCTAGGGGACTGATGACCTCAGATGTTAAGTCCAATAGTGCTCAGAGCCGTTTGACCCACATATACAGTTGGTAATAATCACTGACTGTACAAGGTCGTTGGAAAAAAATTAGTATCAGTGTTATACACGGGAGGTACGCTGTAAGAAGAGCGGAAAGAAGAGGAGCACAGCCACACAAAATACGTTAGTACTGAAATATTTAAAAAGCAACGTCCGACATGGAAAATATTGCATGTACAAATTTCTCAATTGGATTGAATTATTGATGTTTATGATCCTAAATTACATCGTAGTTCTATCTTTCAATTATTTTCAAGAATGATAGTATTATTTGAAGACGCTGTAATTCATTTTTGAGTCCTCCTAAAACACACTTTTAGGTCAATCTGTTTTTCCCAGCTCAGCAACGTCGAATCGTCTGCCAGTGCGACGCGTTCTGTGCGGTTTTATTTTCATTATAGCTCTCCATTTCCTCATATATCCTCGACACGAGTTTAATCCACTGTTGTCAAGTGTCCATCCTCCATATCATGTAATTCTTTACGTTACCCGCCATCTCTATTGGCGTTTTTTAGTCTTCTGAACTGTACATGTTCCGATAGGGTATAAGGTTTTCGAGAATTAGATCTGCGATCCGTATGATCGGATTTTGGATCGAGCTACTTTGCTGACTACAGAAACATTTGATGAATTGTTTTCGGGTTATGAACCTAATGACAGCGTCGTCTTAAAGCAGCGTTTCAACGGATTTGTCACTCATCTTGCCGGCCGGGGTGGCCGAACGTTTCTAGGCGCTACAGTCTGGAATCGCGCGACCGCTACGATCGCAGGTTCGAATCCTGCCTCGGGCATGGATGTGTGTGATGTCCTTAGGTTAGTTAGGTTTAAGTAGTTCTAAGTTCTAGGGGACTGATGACCTCAGCACTTAAGTCCCATAGTGCTCAGAGCCATTTGAACCATTTCACTCAACATCTTCAGATTTTATCAGCGAAATTCACCGAGAAAGCTTCCATTCTGATGCAAAAACATCTGTTTCCCTTTTCGAACACCTGTAAATCAAGGTGTAATTTACTGCACGTCGAGAAAGACGTTTCACACAGTACTGCTTTCTTGAATTATTAGAAACCATTACTCCATCTATTGCTAGAGGCTCTCGTTTTGTTCCATACTAAAAATTAATACAAATTTCTAATTCACTAATCAGTAGACTTGCATTCCCACATTTTGCACGATGCCAACGAGCTCTCGTCTTGATTGATCAACACAATTCAACCGATAAGCGAATTATAATATTTTGTTCGTTCCAGCATAAAAGTTGTCCATAGCTAATATATGACGCTCTGAATTCAATCTCTAATTGCCATCACTTTGTTTAGACACCCTAATTGTATATGTGGCGTCCACTTAAAGAATGTAATTTTTTCTTATTTTGTAATGTTGTTAGTCCAAAAAATATTAAAACAGATACTACTACTCCCTTTGAACTTTATACACTACTGTCCATTAAAATTGCTACACCAAGAAGAAATGCAGATGATAAACGGGTAGTCATTGAACAACTATATTATACTAGAACTGACATGTGATTACATTTTCACGCAATTTGGGTGCATAAATCCCGAGAAATCAGTACCCAGAACAACCACCTCTGGCCGTAATAACGGCCTTGATACGCCTGGGCATTGAGTCAAACAGAGCTTGGATGGCGCGTACAGGTACAGCTGCCCATGCAGCTTCAACACGATACCACAGTTCATCAAAAGTAGTGACTGGCGTATTGTGACGATCCAGTTGCTCGGCCACCATTGACCAGACGTTTTCAATTGGTGAGAGGTCTGGAGAATATGCTGGCCAGGGCAGCAGTCGAACATTTTCTGTATCCAGAAAGGCCCGTACAGGACCTGTAACATCCAGTCGTGCATTATCCTGCTGAAATGTAGGGTTTCGGAGGGATCGAATGAAGGGTAGAGCTACGGGTCGTAACGCATCTGAAATGTAACGTTCACTGTTCAAAGTGCGCTCAATGCGAACAAGAGGTGACCGAGACGTGTAACCAGTGGTACCCCATACCATCACGCCGGGTGATACACCAGTATGGCGATGACGAATACATGCTTCCAATGTGCGTTCATCGCCATGTCGCCAAACACGGATGCGACCATCATGATGCTGTAAACAGAACCTGGGTTCATCCGACAAAATGTCGTTTTGCCATTCGTGCAGCCAGGTTCGTCGTTGAGTACACCATCGGCGGCGCTCTTGTCTGTGATGCAGCGTCAAGGGTAGCCTCAGCCATGGTCTCCGAGCTGATAGTTCATGCTGCTGCGAACGTCGTCGAAGTGTTCGTGCAGATGGTTGTTGTCTTGCAAACGTCCCATCTGCTGCCTCAGGGATCGAGACGTTGCTACACGATCCGTTACAGCCATGCGGATAAGATGCCTGTCATCTCGACTTCTAGTGATACGAGGCCGTTGGGATCTAGCACGGCGTTCCGTATTATCCTCCTGAACCCATTGATTCAATATTCTGCTAACAGTCATTGGATCTCGACCAACGCGAGCAGCAATGTCGCGATACGACAAACCGCAATCGCGATAGGTTACATACCGACATTTATCGAAGTCGGAAACGTGATGGTACGCATTTCTCCTGCTTACACGAGGCATCACAACTCCTATCACCAGGCAACGCCAGTCAACTGCTGTTTGTGTATGAGAAATCGGTTGGAAACTTTCCTATTGTCAGCACATTGTAGATGTCGACACCGGCGGCGACCTTGTGTGAATACTCTGAAAAGCTAATAATTTGCATATCACAGCATCTTATTCCTGTCGGTTAAATTTCCCGTCTCTAGCACGTCATCTTCGTGGTGTAGCAATTTTAATGGTCAGTAGTGTACGTTTTTGACGTAAAAGAATGTTGATAAGTATTGTTAATCAAGCTTGTTGTCGTTCCTCTCCAATCATGTTATACCGAAATAACGATTATTAGTATCATCGAAGAATGCGACATTTTCCTTCTCAACAATGCATGTGCCTGCGCGAAGACAAATATTTGCACATTATTTGTTTTTGTTCTGTCTCACGCAGAAATATTACACGCGGACTGTCACAAATATTATCATGAAGAATAACCTTCTTGAGCATAGGAAATTACAGTAAATAATGAGAGCATTCGATTGAAGACTACTAAATGAATTACACAAATAGTGCGTTTTACCTTGCTTTAAAATTTTCTCTTATATGGTGCTCTACACAGTACTTTTACATCAGTGCATATGTTCGTTAACTGTCGGTGAATCGGAGTCTTCATTCTCGTACAATAAGAGCGGTACAGAGCTATGGCGGATGTAGCGCTGTTCACTCCGAAGCCTACGTCGGAAAAGATGAAGGCAGGCGGAGAAATCTAAACGTCGAATAAAACATTACGAGGAACGACATTCAAGCAACGTTAAGTTAAAAATCGTTTCTTTCGCCTTTGAACGTCAAAGATAAGTTTCTGCTTGTAAATACAATTAACATTTCACAAAAGTAATCAATGTTAGTTTTGTGATGTTATGTAGAGCAGTAAATACCCGTGATCTTTACATTCCGTAATGCTACATTCCAGCGTTGTGCAGCAACAGTTTTTTGTTTTCATAACTATAACACCACACTCCAGTGTTTGTTATATAGTGTGATTCCGTGATAATGTTACAAACTTTCAGAGGTGATATAGGAGGGTAAACGTTCCAATTTGAATCCTGTCCGGCACTGACCGAGTCGAAAGTTATAAGCGAAACTCATTCTGATATCTCTGATAGTGGACCTCTTGTACTACAAGCTCTTTGATTTCCATGTTTTTGGAGGATGTAGTACGGATCGAAAGAAGAAAAACTGTCAACTAGACACGGGCTCTAAATTGCATGCCTCAAGTGCTATTCTGTGCTGCTGGAAAACGCGTATCTTCTACTGAACAAGTGATCACAGCTCTTAAGATATGCGTTTCAGATCCAATGTTTACTAGACAATTTTTTCTTGTTTTGGTCCTCCTTCCAAAATATGCAATGAAAAGAGCTTGCAGTAGACGAGGCCCACTGTCAGAGGCATCAGAACTATTTTCCCTTCAAACTTTCGACACAGTCGTTTCCGGACAGGGGTCCCTTACCTCAAGTCGACACATTTACCCTTCTCTATCAACTCTGAAAGCTAGTAACATAATTGCGAAACCGATATTCGCTAATCTGTAGCAGACAATGTGGCGAATCTAACAGCGTATGGAGGTAATTTTTAATGTTTATTGCTGTCCAATTATGAAACCGACTTTTCTGCAAGTGGGACTTCTGTACATAATTTTTTCTGGGCCACTGAGAAGAATCTTTAATGTAGTAGAACTTGATGGTATAGTAAGAACAAAGCAGTACCAGGTACCACATCCCACCGTCAGGAGAGTTGTTCGAATTAACATGTACGCGACTGTACCATATGAGTGTGTGATCGCTACAACAGCAGTGCACAAACTTATGGCGTTCACACGCGTTGGTGAACACAGGGACCATACCAAAAGTAGTCTGTGTGCTTACAATTGTTGCTGCACCGCAGACTTTAGTACGTACCTCTCCTCCTGACGGCAGAACAATGGTGTGCGGTGACATCATCTTGCTGGTATTTCATCATGATTTTGACGCAACACGAGTTGTGAGCAAAAAAAAAAAAAAAAAAAAAAAAAAAAAAAAAAAAAAAAAAAAAAAAAAAAAGTTGGAAACTTAGTTTGCCGGCTACAAACGTTAAAAGGTACTTGCGTGCGACGTACAGTTCGCCACAGTGTCCGCTACAGCTTAGTAGAAACCACGTGTCAGTTTCAACTGCCTCGCGCTGTCTTTCAAACATGGTTCCATTGTCAGCATTGACTTATTTCTTCAACGGGAAAGACAGTAGAAAGTCATCGGGAACGAAGCGTTAAGTAGTAGTCCACTGCATCTGTAATTGTTAATAACCTACTGGAATATAGCCTTTTCCCCTTACGCAAGAGAGTTTTTCCTAGAACCCGTTAAACGATATGAAAGGCCTTCCTTTGGCTTGTTTGCGTTTAAAGCAAGTCTCATATTTTTCTGAACGTACAGACGTCTTTTTATAGCCGTTGTACCAAACAAAAGGTGACAGCGACAGGTACAGATAGTTTTACGACCCGCCGAGCTAATGCACATGCGGCACCGTTCTAGTTTTTCGACCAAAGGAAAACAACTTTTACAAAGCGTACACATATTAAGCCCTACCACAGTAGCGTAGCGGTACCAGTTATTACTCTATACGTATTAGTACAGGGTGATCGGCGCAAGGAAGCAAGCTATGGAAGTGATATTCCTTGAGGACTATTTTGTACACAGTTCAAAGTGTGGCCCCCACCTGTCTCCTGTCGCAGCTGGATGTGTCTGGAAAAGAAAGGGGAAGGGGGGAGGGGGGGGGGAAGGTGGAAGACGTGAGTGCAGGATCGCCTGAGATGTGCGTTGGCCTTCTGAGAATTAAGAAAACTGGTTAGAAGGTAATTACGGGTGCGAGGTGTCTGCAAAAATTTATTGATTGACGAGATACCACTGAAAGATGATCGACTGTAATATATTTCAACTTAAGTCATAACACTTACTGTGTTAATCCTGACGATTGACAGTAGTGAAATAGAGATTCAAAAAAAAGTTTAAACGGAGAAATATAATTATTGCGTGGTTCAGTCTTTGCAGCAGCATTACAAAATCACTGTTGTTCGCATTTTTTAAAAATGACCCTATAAATGGCAACTATACAACTGATAAACAGTAACTACTTGCAGCTTACCACAGTGGTGTAGAGGAAGTCGAAACGATGACTTTATTATGCACTGAGCCAAAGAGTCTGGTACACCTGTAGGTCTTCCGCGAGCACGCAGAACTGTGGCAGCACTGCGTGGCATGGACTCGACTAATGTCTGAACTTGCGCTAGAGGAAACTGGCACCATAAATACGAAAGAGTACGAGGGAGTAGAGATATATTCTGAACAACACGTTACAAGGCATCCCAGATATACTCAATAATGTTCATATGGGATGTCGCATTGTCCTTCTGGAATTGCCCAAATCCGTGAGAATGTTCAATGGACAAATGGATGCAGATGATCAGACAGGATGCTTACGTACGTGTCACTTGTCAGAGAGGTGTCTAGACGTATCAGGGGTCTCATATCACTCCAACTGCACACGCCCCACACCATTACAGAGCCTCCACCAGCTTGAACAGTCCCCTGCTGACCTGCAGAGTCCATGGATTCATGAGGTTGTCTCCACACCTCTACAAGTCCATCAGCTCGATACAAATTGAAAAGAGCCTCGTCCGACCAGGCAACATGTTTCCAGTCATCAACAGTTCAATGTCGGTGCTGACGGGTCCTGGCGAGGCGGCAAGCTTTGTGTAGGGCAGTCATCAATGATACACGAGTGCGTCTTCGGCTCGGAAAGCCCACAACGATGATGTTCCGTTGAATGTTTTGCAAAATGTTCAAATGGCTCTGAGTACTGTGGGACTTAACTTCTGAGATCATCAGTTCCCTAGAACTTAGAACTACTTAAACCTAACTAACCTAAGGACATCACACACATCCATGCCCGAGGCAGGATTCGAACCTACAACCGTAGAAGGCGCGTGGTTCCAGACTGTAGCGCCTAGAACCGCTCGGCCACCCCGGCCGGCTGAATGGTTTGCACGCTGACACTTGTTGATCACCACTGAAATCTGTAGCAATTTGCGGAAGGACTGCAATTCTGTCACGATGAACGATTCTCTTCCGTCACCGTTGGTCCCGTTCTTGGAGGATCTTTTTCCGGCCGCAGCGATGTCGAAGATTTGTTTGATATGTTACCGGATTCCTGGTATTCACGGTACACTCGTGAAATGGTCATACGCAAAAATCCCGACTTCATCACTACCTCGGAGATGCTGGGTCCCATCGCTCGTGCGCCGACTATAACACCACGTTCAAACTCACTTAAATCTAGATAACCTGCCATTGTAACAGCACTAACCTATCTAACAACTGCGTCAGACACTTGTTGTTTTATATAGGCGTTGTCGACCGCAGGGCCGTATTCTGCCTGTTTACGTATCTCTGTATTTGAATACGCATGCCTATACCAGTTTCTTTGGCGCTTCAGTGTAAGGCAGTTGTGTTCTATCAAGCGTGCAAGAGCGCCGCACGAATTGTGGAATATCGTCTCGCCCTTTTACGCCACTGGCTTTCGTTAACATCAGATGTTAACCTTTCCTGCGAGGATAACGAAAGAAAAAAGTTCAACACATTATCGCAAAAACTGATTACGTTTCCAATCCCATGTAAACTTAAGCCTTTCAACCACCGTAGTCTTCTACTAAGACATCAAGAGGAACGAAACGATTAAATTGTAAATTTTTCGCAATTAAAATTCACAAAATGGTAAGGTAAAATTTACAGTAATATCAGTTTTACAATTATTTAGTGCACGGATAAATTGGTGGCGCAAGAGGGTGAGTGGATAATACAAAATGTCGCGCGGCGCGCATGCGCTGTAGTTTTGATAGGCCGGTCTCAAGCTGTTTCCCGGCTTGACAGACCACAAGCGGCCTATAATAAATTGCTTGTCTGGTCTTCACTGCGATGTGTTATAAACAGTTATCGTTTACATCCTGTATACTAAAACAGTTCTCAGACGATCGGTTTCTTATTCGCAATAATGCTGTAGCGTCTATAGCCAACCTGAAACCGTTGATGTGATAATAAGTAGAATGTACTCAATCTAGACCGAAGGCATCAGCTATTCCTATACCTGGAAGCTATGCTTATCGCTATAACTATAACCCGCTTGAATAATGCAGTTTTTGATAGTCTAAAGATCTTGGAGACTAGGTTAACTTACTTACAAAAAGTATAACTTACACTGAAGTCTACGGTACGCACGGTATGCACACATCTACCAAAAAACATAAGAGGAGGTATTCATCAAACAAATATTTAGGATGATCTGAAATAGATCATAAAGAAGAAGTAGCGAAAAATAAATTCAGTATGTCAAGGTTCTAAGAAGCCCGAATCATGATTCAGACCGTTGCCTCTCCATCGTGAAACTGTAGTTTCTACACACGAATACACAGAACCCTGATCAGTTAAATGCTCTAAAACTTACTTTGATAACATCGGAGCTCTGAGTAAACCATGAATATCAGAAAACCGTCAGTACGTCTACAGTGAGGTAATGCAGGAGGATGAAGGCATTAGGGGAACAATTCATTGTACGTCTTTCAAACTCAGAAACGGGACAGCATTCAGTACACTCCAACGGTAGAAAACTTGGTGAGAAAATAATCTATAACGTAACGACTTGATAGGACCTGCAACTAACTTATTTTACATATGTTGACAGTCCTATTAGACAAATTTCTCGTCTTCGACAAAGGAGGAAGTGACGGATATCGTCCAGTCTCTGAACCGGGAGCAGACTTCATAGTGGTCTAAAAGTGAGATGTGGCTGCAGGCTATTCGCGTTTTGAATCTCAATCAAGTCCACGCTTTGTTGTTTTTCTTCGGGTATCAAGATGTATGGAACAAATTTTGTACATACTTTTCCTATCTTCGCAGTATTCTGCAGAAAGACTTGAACACTTGTTTTGCGGATGCTACAACATTGCGATCGTTACAAAGATGACACATTTCCTTACACGCCCACCACTTAATACTGCCTGCTCACAACTGACTGATCGACGGCACATCCGTTGTTTACAGTTCGTAGTTGAGGCTCCCACCGTAGCGACTGCGCTGACTTTGCTTCTACGCCACAACTAAAATCAGTCTCAGAACTATTTGGACGGTAGGATCGTAACAAGAAAATCAGTGAAATACGAGTTGATGTGGAGGCTCATCAACTGTCGTTCTCACGTACCATTCGCAAACGGTACCAGAAGTACTCTTTGTCACACCTCATGAGATGCCATGTAGAGTATAAAAGCAGACAAAGAGAGTCGGGAGCTGTACGACAGTGAGCGTCTAACGTACTTCTGATTCGTTTAGCACAGTGGCATTCAATCTGGTCCCTACATCCCACTAGTGGGCGTTCCAGCTTTCATGGTGGGCAGTAGATGGTAGAGATTTTAAAAATACACTACTGCCCATTAAAATTGCTACACCAAGAAGAAATGCAGATGATAAACGGGTACTCATTGGACACATATACTATACTAGAACTAACATGTGATTACATTTTCACGCAATTTGGGTGCATAAATCCTGAGAAATCAGTACCCAGAACAACCACCTCTGGCCGTAATAACGGTCTTGATACGCCTGGGCATTGAGTCCAACAGAGCTTGGATAGCGTGTACAGGTACAGCTGCCCATGCAGCTTCAACAGGATACCACAGTTCATCAAGAGAAGTGACTGCCGTATTGCGACGAGTCAGTTGCTCGGCCACCATTGACCAGACGTTTTTAATTGGTGAGAGATCTGGAGAATGTGCTGGCCAGGGCAGCAGTCGAACATTTTCTGTATCCAGAAAGGTCCGTACAGGACCTGCAACATGCGGTCGTGCATTATCCTCCTGAAATGTAGCGTTTCGCAGAGATCGAATAAAGGGTAGAGCCACGGGTCGTAACCCATCTGAAATGTAACGTCCACTGTTCAAAGTTCCGTCAATGCGAACAAGAGGTGACCGAGACGTGTAACCAATGGCACCCCATACCGTCACGCCGGGAGATACGCCAGTATTGCGATGACGAATACACGCTTCCAATGTGCGTTCACCGCGATGTCGCCAAACACGGATGCGACCGTCATAATGCTGTAAACAGAACCGGGATTCATCCGAAAAAAAGACGTTTTGCCATTCGTGGGCCCAGGTTCGTCGTTGAGTACACCATCGCAGGCGGTCTTGTCTGTGACGCACCGTCAAGGGTAACCGCAGCCATGGTCTCCGAGGTGATAGTCCATGTTGCTGTAAACGTCGTCGAACTGTTCGTGCAGATGATTGTTGTCTTCCAAACGTCCCCATCTGTTGCCTCAGGGATCGAGACGTGGCTGCACGATCCGTTACAGCCATGCGGATAAGATGCCTGTCATCTCGACTGCTAGTGATAAGAGGCCGTTGGTATTCAGTATGGCGTTCCGTGTTACCCACCTGAAACCACCGATTCCATATTCTGCTAACAGTCATTGGATCTCGACCAACGCGAGCAGCAATGTCGCGATACGATAAACCGCAATCGCGGTAGGCTACAATCCGACCTTTATCAAAGTCGGAAACGTGATGGTACGTATTTCTCCTCCTTACACGAGGCATCACAACAACGTATCACCACGCAACGTCGGTCAACATCTGTTTGTGTATGGCAAATCGGTTGTAAGCTTTCCTCATGTGAGCACGTTGTAGGTGTCGCCACCGGCGCCAACCTTGTGTGAATGCTCTGAAAAGCCAATCATTTGCATATCAGAGCATCTTCTTCCTGTCGGTTAAATTTCGCGTCTGTAGCACGCCGTGGTGTAGCAATTTTAATGGCCAGTAGTGTATTTGCATTAGGCTTTCATAAACTTTTGACATAAAGTATCTGCAGTATTTGCTAAGTAATTACTATTATATGAATTAACTTGACGTAACTCTGCTTTATAAATTTTGTAAACTAAAGTAGCTTCCCTATTTTATAAATCATCATTACTGCAGAACTGGTGGGCGGTAAGAAAACTTTATTATTGACTGAGATACAAAAGTGGGCGGCTAGTAAGAAAGGTTGACTACCAGTGCATGGGCGCAGTAAAGTAGACACTGAATTGTGCGATTTGCACGTAGCGGTATTGAATTAATTACTTTAAGCATAACAAGCACTTAAATAGCTCTCTAAAGTAGGCTATAGAGAATTTCCCAAACGAATTAGTCGGAGTTTAAGCTGTTGTCTTTTCACGAATACTGTAATCTGTTGCCCGTGACATGAGGGCAGAGGTGAAGGATGCTCGTCCAGGAAACAGCCATCGGTAGAGAAACTTGGGTCCTGCAGATCTCGGACAGCGATGCAAGGCACCGCTAACCTTGGGAGCAGACAGTCCGTTACGCCTTAATGAAAGGCGCGCAGGCGCAGACCAACATGGAGCTCAGGGAGAGCTCTCGCTCATTTCTGCTCAAGGGCGTCACTTACAAATTAGTGCACACCGTTTTCTGTTTCTTTGCTAGCCGATATACTTAACATTGATCTGTCTCCACGTCCGCATTTAGCACTTTCTCTTCTAAATTGTGTTCCGTTTACAGAACTGCTTACGATAGCGAGATAATCACATCACTTACGCCACATTCAACTTATGATCGACGCAACCTCGACAGGTAGTTGCTGGAGTCGGAAATCAAGCAGGATAGTGCACGATTCAAACTAATAATATGACGGGGGTAATGAGAATTGACTTCCAGAGGCATACTCCCCTCAGAGGAAGTGTAAGGGTACAAGTACGTTGGTTAATACTTCAGGGATTTTGTAAAACACCTGTGTCCTTAGCATTTAGTATAATCGAGTGATAGTTCATAAATGGAATTCAGCTAAGTGTAAGCAGCATTACTGTTGTACGTTAAAGTCTGGAGACGATTCTGGGTTTGTTGGAATTGGATTGTTAGGTTTTAGATGCTCCTGGGGCGTCGTGAGGAGGCAAAAGACAACCTTTTGACCAGTTTCAGTCATAGCAAGTAGTCATCCAGAGTCTGCAGCACCGTGCCTTGCGCCGTGTAGCTCCTCCCTGGCGTCGTTCCAGAGTTTTTGTCGACACAGATCTAAGCACGTAGAACGAAGAAAAGTGAAGAGTCTAATGACAGAAATGTGCTAGACGAGACGTTCTCGTGAAACGACTAAGTTCTAATGTGAGTTGTAAATAGAGTTAGAGTTGTAATCTGGCGAATAAACCAGGTTGCGTCCAGAGTGCATAGCATGTTTTTCTTCATAGCAAAAATAGCTTTACGGGAAAGACAGCTGGAAGCAGTGGAGGTTCCGTCTGGTATAAGGTAAAAGCAGACTTCAAGACGGCGGAAAGCCTCATACTAGGTGTGTTTACCGGCCCGCAGTATCAACTGAGGTGGATCTGCAAATAAGTCTACACTCTGTTGCCTTGGTATTAGTTCCAACCAGAACTAAGACATATCTTAATGGAAGTGGGGCTCCTATCCTTCTCTCAACTTTTTATATCAGGCATATGTCTCTGTCCTGCATCTATTGTAACAAGGTATTGTGCAATATGATGTGTTTGTAATGTTATCGCTGGTTATGGAACGAAAGGAAAGATAGAAGGTTCTACAACTTACCAGTACGTTGCATTTTCATCTCGAGTAACAGCATGGTACGTCTCCATCCTACAGAGAAATCACCATGAAAATTGTCATGTCCTCAATGTACGAGACTGATGTGGCACATAAAGTCCCTTAAGCCATCCGTGGGTTTACCGCCGTTTCCCTGCAGAGTCTAGCACGAGTGCTACTGCGGTGCCTTTGAAGAGAACTTCAACAATTTCCACTCATTTCGTTACCCAATCCGAGCGTGTGCTCCACGTATGTGTTCGTCGTTCACTGGCTATTTATTCTACGAAAACTACTGATAGATTTTTAAATTAAACGAAGTAATTTGTACAGAGGTTGATCAGGAACACCACCATATCGCCAGCCCTTGCCAGCCAGATGATGATGATAGAAATACACTCCTGGAAATGGAAAAAAGAACACATTGACACCGGTGTGTCAGACCCACCATACTTGCTCCGGACACTGCGAGAGGGCTGTACAAGCAATGATCACACGCACGGCACAGCGGACACACCAGGAACCGCGGTGTTGGCCGTCGAATGGCGCTAGCTGCGCAGCATTTGTGCACCGCCGCCGTCAGTGTCAGCCAGTTTGCCGTGGCATACGGAGCTCCATCGCAGTCTTTAACACTGGTAGCATGCCGCGACAGCGTGGACGTGAACCGTATGTGCAGTTGACGGACTTTGAGCGAGGGCGTATAGTGGGCATGCGGGAGGCCGGGTGGACGTACCGCTCAACACGTGGGGCGTGAGGTCTCCACAGTACATCGATGTTGTCGCCAGTGGTCGGCGGAAGGTGCACGTGCCCGTCCACCTGGGACCGGACCGCAGCGACGCACGGATGCACGCCAAGACCGTAGGATCCTACGCAGTGCCGTAGGGGACCGCACCGCCACTTCCCAGCAAATTAGGGACACTGTTGCTCCTGGGGTATCGGCGAGGACCATTCGCAACCGTCTCCATGAAGCTGGGCTACGGCCCCGCACACCGTTAGGCCGTCTTCCGCTCACGCCCCAACATCGTGCAGCCCGCCTCCAGTGGTGTCGCGACAGGCGTGAATGGAGGGACGAATGGAGACGTGTCGTCTTCAGCGATGAGAGTCGCTTCTGCCTTGGTGCCAATGATGGTCGTATGCGTGTTTGGCGCCGTGCAGGTGAGCGCCACAATCAGGACTGCATACGACCGAGGCACACAGGGCCAACACCCGGCATCATGGTGTGGGGAGCGATCTCCTACACTGGACGTACACCACTGGTGATCGTCGAGGGGACACTGAATAGTGCACGGTACATCCAAACCGTCATCGAACCCATCGTTCTACCATTCCTAGACCGGCAAGGGAACTTGCTGTTCCAACAGGACAATGCACGTCCGCATGTATCCCGTGCCACCCAACGTGCTCTAGAAGGTCAAGTCAACTACCCTGGCCAGCAAGATTTCCGGATCTGTCCCCCATTGAGCATGTTTGGGACTGGATGAAGCGTCGTCTCACGCGGTCTGCACGTCCAGCACGAACGCTGTTCCAACTGAGGCGCCAGGTGGAAATGGCATGGCAAGCCGTTCGACAGGACTACATCCAGCATCTCTACGATCGTCTCCATGGGAGAATAGCAGCCTGCATTGCTGCGAAAGGTGGATATACACTGTAGTAGTGCCGACATTGTGCATGCTCTGTTGCCTGTGTCTATGTGCCTGTGGTTCTGTTAGTGTGATCATGTGATGTATCTGACCCCAGGAATGTGTCAATAAAGTTTCCCCTTCCTGGGACAATGAATTTCCAGGAGTGTATAATCCTTCATAGCAAAGGCGACAACATTAATAGCGCAGGACGGGTTACATCGTTAAATGTAGATGAAAGAGAGGATAGGAGAAAAACGTATATTAAAACCTTTTTCGAGGGAGACGTACTGTCTGACAGCAGAAGAAACAGGTGGCGATGTGGAAGATAAAGGGGGATAAGGATTAGAGTCAAACAGAGCTTCGCAAAACTTGCGATCAAGTAAGGCGAAAGGCATAGATCACATGCTTTTTGAATTTCTCAAATCATTGGGGGAAGTGGTAGCCAAAAGACTACTCAATTTTATCTGTAGAATCTGTGCATACGGAGACTTAACATCAGAATTTCGGAAAAAATACCGTGCAAATAATCGCGAAGATAGCGAGGGCGCATAAGTGTGAAAATTGTTCAATAAGTTTGCTAACAACTCATAGTCCAAGTTGCTAATAACAATAATACGCAGAAGAATAAAAAAGGAAGTTAAGCATCTATTAAATAACAGTCCGTTTCACTTTAGGAGTGGTAAAGGCACCAGAGAGGTAGTTCTAATGTTCCGCTTGGCAATGGAAGCAACAATTAAAAAAAAATCAAGGTACAGTTATAAAATTTTGTCGTCCTAGAAGAAAAGTTCGGCTATGTAAAATGGCGTGAGATGTTCGAAATTCTCAACTGAATAGGTGTAATTCACACGTATTATATGAATGCATGTATGTATGTCTGGTGTGTGTGTGTGTGTGTGTGTGTGTGTGTGTGTTTGATTTCCACATCTCCGCCTAAACCACTGGATTAATTTCAACCAAACTTGGTACACATGTCTCTTACCGTCAGATAACAGTTGCTGTGAGGGAAGAACCATCTACGCATCATAATTCAGGAGATATGACGTCATAAACAATGAGACGCTTGAGAAACTCGCGCATCATGCAGGCGTTTAAATATATTACTTTTTGGCAATTAACTGTATTCGTTATAAATCTGGCAGGCAGTATCCACATATGCTGCTAAATGAATCTACAGAATTATATCGTGTTATCACGCATAGTTCGGGAGCTACGACGTCGTAAACACTATGATGCGTGAAGAGCTGCCGCATCATACATGACGTTTAAATTTGTTATTTCTTTGCTACTAACTCTATTCGCAACATATTTCTCAGGCAGTGTCCACAAATGAGGTCTGCTGAAAAAGTTCCGGAACATTCGTAATGTCGTGCCAATGGTGTGTTGCAACGAAATGCGGTTGGCGTATCTGCACACGCCTGCGTTTAATGTGTAGCTCGAGAAGTTTCGTTGTTGTTTGTCTGTCGGTTATTGTTCAGTGCTGTACTGAGTAGGACGTTGTGTGGCACAGTTCGTGAATTTCGGGTCTTAAAGTTACAGGAGCAACACGTCTGCATTAAATTTTGCGTGAAACTCAAGAAAATATGTAGGGAGGCACACCAAATAATGCAGGAGGCCTACGTTGAGGAGTGCTTAGCCGTACTCGGTGTTACGAATGGTACACACGGTTTAAAAATTACCGGACATAAGTTAAAGATGACTCTCTTACAGGACGCCTTTTGACTATCGACGATGCTCATGTCAGAAACATCAACGAAATTGTGAGAACCAATCGAAGACTGACTGTCCGAGAGGTTGCAAAAGAATGTATCATTTTAATTGGATCATTTCATGAAATCTTGACACAGCAGCTTGGAATGCATCGTGTAGCCACCAATTTCGTTCCACGGCTCATGAGCCGAGGCCAGAAAGACCTTCGCTTTGCAATCTGTGAAGAATTTTTGGAGCGAGCTAATGAGATATTCCTTAAGAGAATCATAACCCACGATACGTGGGTTATCACGTTGAGACCAAGGTTCAATCTTCACAATGGGTCGGGAAAGGTTCCCAAAGACCAAAAAAAGCTCGTTAGGTCAGGTGAAATATCAAAGCCATGCTGACAGTTTTCTTTGACATTGGGGGATTAGTAAATCATGAATTCGTGCCACAGAGACAGACTTCTAATCGATGGTACTATTTGGGTGTTGCGACGCTTACGAGAATATGTGAGAAGGAAACAGTCTGAAATGTGGCGAGACAATTCATAGCTCTTGCATCACGATAATGCACGCGCGCATTCATCCCTGCTGGTGCCTGACTGTTGCACAAGAAACTAAGTCGTTGTGCTGCCTCAGCCTCCGTACTTTCCAGGTCTGGCCCCTTTGAACGTTTTTTTTATTTCCAATGTTGAAAACCCCGTTGAAAGGATGAAGATTTACAACGATAAACGAGATAAAAGAATGCGTTCGTTTGTGTGACCATCTTCCGCAGCAGCTGTTAACATCTGTTATTATAGCTTATCTGTCTTGAGCTGACTGCAATGTAATTAAAAAGAATTACACCAGACGCGTTTCGCTTTTATTTACAAAGCATCTTCTCTGGTGTTCTGTAAACTGGATACACACGTTTGTACATTTATTTTTTGATTCTTTTAGGTTAAAAACAACGTTTTCTTTATGAAGTTGGCTTGTAAGCTACTTACGGTGTTTCTTTACATAGTCTGCACCTTCTCCTCTTGCTAGCAGTGGTTGGTGTCGACAGGCTTCATTTCACGCCTGCATTTTTTGCCATTTTGCGTTATTTCCTGCACTGCATTATTTATAATTGACTTTCTTAACTATTACTCATTCATCACTGCTCCAGTGTTTATGCCTATTCGTTTGTTTTCGTTCACGTTGTGAGTGTTGCCAACCTATCAAACGATTTTGTGCGTGTGTGTGTGTGTGTGTGTGTGTGTGTGTGTGTGTGTGTGTGAGAGAGAGAGAGACAGAGAGAGAGAGAGAGAGAGAGAGAGAGAGAGAGAGAGAGAGAGAGAGAGAGTAAGTGAAATTGTTTTGTATGTAGGTAGAGACGTGAGAGGGGTGTTTTTTTCCTCCAAAGGGGGGGGGGGGGAGGGGGAGGATACACAACAACAAAATCCTCACCTTACAAGAAAACTACCACATCCAAAAAACCACGACAGAAAAGAAAGAACTCATAAATGATCGGATCAACTTGGGAAACTACACACTCTAAAAAGTGATTGACCACTTCATATAACATTAAAAGTACAAATACAACCACAGGCTCCATTTACCACTAACATTTCCTCCCAGATTTGTCCCATAGCCACTGTCCAGGCCATCCCTGTCGTTCCCTCCCCCCCCCCCCCCCCCCGCCCTCCCTTGGAGAAAAAAAACCTTCTCACGTCTCTACCTACACACAACACAATTTCACTATCTCTCTCTCTCTCTAACACACACACACACACAAACACACACACACACACACACACACACAATCGTTTCATAGGTTGGCAACACTCATAACGTGAACGAAACTAACGAAAGGGCATAAACACTGCAGCAGTGATGAATGAACAACAGTTAAGAAGGTCAATTATAAATAGTGCAGCGCACGAAATAACGCAAAATGCCAAAAACTGCAGATGTGAAATGAAGCCTGTCGACATCAACCACTGTTAGCCATAGGGGAAGGTGCAGACTATGTATAGAAACACCGTAAATAGCTTACAAGCCAACTCGATAAAGAGAACGCTGTTTTTAACCTAAAAGAATCAAAAACTAAATGTACAAACGTGTGTATCCAGTTGACAGAAAACCAGAGAAGATGTTTCGTAAATAAAAGCGAAATGCGTATGGTGTAATTCTTTTTAATTACATTGCATTCTGCTCAAGACAGGTAACCTATAATAACAGAGATAAAAGAAAATTCGCAGGCGGCACTTCGCGCTACCCAGAAGTACGCCTCCGGAAGAGGAAACAGCGTTGGGAGCGATGTGCAGGAGACTATTTCGAAGGAGACCATGTACAATAAGTAAACGGTAAGCGTAGAAAAATTTTATTACCACTGAATGTACCTACATAAATATATCATTTTACGAAACATACTTAAAGAGATATGACGTCATAAACACTGACACACATGAAAGAATTACACATTACACATAAGGTTTCAATATATTTATTCTTTTCTAATAAGACACTCCTACTGTCGAGTAAACTTAGAGAAATCCCTGACACCTGGAAACGCTTAACTGAGAAGCGCGGAGGGCTGTAGGTGAAAGCTACAGCCGTCTGTAGAGCTGAATTTGTATACAGTACTGATACATTATGCATGCGTCGTTACACGACTCTTTCATAATTTCAAAGGTATTTTCACGAATACGTGGAAACGAAATATTTTCGATATTTCACTACAAATAAAGTTTATTTTTGTTTTGGCAAAATGAATACCTGGGCAATGCGATGATTATCAGCTAGTATACTACATGCACAAACACCAAGAGAGGACAATAAGAATAGAAGACCAAGAACGATGTGCTTGGATTAAAAAGGGATTAAGGGTTGAAGTCTTTCACCCTACTCTTCAATCTATACATCGAAGAAGCAACAATGGATATAAAACAAAGGTTCAGGATTGAGATTGAAACTCAGTGTGAAAGGATATCAATAATAAGTTTAGCTGATGAATATTGCTATCGTCAATGAAAGTTAAGAAGAATTACAGGATTTGTTGAATGGAATGATCAGTCTAATGTGTACATTATATGGAGTTAGAGTAAACTGAGGAAAGACGAAAGTAATGAGAAATGTACATAATGATGAACTCAACATCAGGATTGGTCTCTACGAAGTAGTCGAAGTGAAAGAATACTGCTACTACCTTGGAAGCAAAATACAGATGACGGACGAAGTAAGTAGGAGGCAGAAAGAAGACCTGCACAGGCAAAGAGGGCATTCCTCATAAAAAGAAGTCTACTAGTATCAAACATCGACATTAATACGAGGAAGAAATTTCTGAGAATGTACATTTGGAGCACAGCATTCTATGGAAGTTAGTCATGAGCTGTGAGAAACCCAGAACTGAAGAGAGTCGAAGCGTTCGAGGTGTGAAGCTATACAAGGATACTGGAAATTAGGTGGTGGTAAGGTAAAAAATGAGGAGTTTCTCTTCAGAATCGACGAGGAAAGGAATATGAAGAAAACACTGACAAGAAGAAAGAGCAGGATGATCGGCCTTGTATTAAGGCATCAGGAAATAACTTTGACGACAGAGGGAAGAGCTGTAGAGGATAAAAACTCTCTTAACGTCAACAGTCGAACCTTGGTCGAACACATCACATTAGTAAGCTTTAGTGACCATGGCTGCTGTGGTATACTGTCTCATCCGAGAATTACATGTAACACTTAATCACCATTAATAAGTCATGCAGTAAATCAGCTGGTTCATGTGCTTGCCACCATGTTGGAGCAACGGTAAATTTTATGAGCGATATTTTCCTTTTGTAAATTCCATTTTAAAAATCGTAACTAGTGTCGGAGCACTGAGGATATCCACCAATTTATACATATGGGACTGCCAAAACTCATTAAAAGAATATTGTAATGGACTTGATAGAAATAAGGATACATGGCAGTCTGAACAACAGGAAAGTGGACTGCCAGCGTACTTCGGCCTGAAATCACACTTTTACCAGCTGATAAGCAATGAGTGAGGCCAGCAGAAATCGACAAGCAGGGTGGATGTGAAGAACAACGCCCACTTAAGGAACAGAGAGCAGATTCCACCGCCCCCTCCCCACATGCTAGTGCTGGACCCCGTCACATGGAGCAGGGGGCAGCCGACGTTTAATTACGCGGACGCCAACAATGCTCCGACACTTCAGCTGAAGATGATGAGAATGACACTGGTCGAAACGTCTAAGTTCTTCTACACTACCAACCGACTACAAGTGTAACTATCAGTGGTATAGTCGTCCATAGATACGACTGTCTCATCTATCAAACTAACAGTGGTACAAAACACTTGTCCATAATTGCAGAGTGTAACAAGATTTAAAACTGTCGAAGCATGAGGGCCTGGAATATTTGCTAACTAAGTTTAGTATTCTGTTCTGTGGAGACTGAAAAGTATCTCCCAGTCAATCCGCGAAAACGTCATCATACCATCTCATAAAAAAGACGACTGGGATTATGCAATGAACCAGACTCATTTTTCCAAGGAGTGAATGCCATTCAGTACGCGGTATTATTTCGGCCTTAGTCCAACATACAAAGTCCTAACCCTTTTTAACATAAATAGCATTGGAGAAACATGTAATAGATATATATTTTAGGTGGTGAGACGTTATACAATGCCACATGAGGATGAATCCCAGGAAAATGCTTCCGTGGACAGCTAGTAATGATCCTGTTATCCTCTCTGTTCAAGGTACTCTCAGCTATTGGTGCTTTTGTTCTGGCCGATATTCGTCCTCGAGTATCCTCCCGAGAGGCACTTCGAATTCATAGTAAATCTTAATGTTGATCACAATAATGTTCACGGTATATTGTGCTTAAAATAAGGGTCTAAAACGCGCTGAGCCAGTGCGGTATTTTGCAATGCATGATCTGGGCGTAGTAGATAGCTATCATTAATTGCAAAATGTTCCTACCGTATCATTGTCTTGTGAAATAACGCGGCCAACTGTGTGTCGAAGATGACACTACCATACTTGTAACAGGAACACAGAGAACGGTTTCTGTTTACACTTTCCGCCTCTACTTTCGTGAAGGTTTACTCCAACCTAGTGGCATTCTTAACAGGTAAAGTGAGCGGGCAAAGCACAGTTGGTACATTGTCTCGAAAATGAATATCTTGCGTTATCTGACTTCGATGCGAAACGTCCCATAACGCAGAAAACAATTGTGCTATCATAATGGAATTTTAAGCTCTGTTCTCATGCTTGCAGAAAATACAATGGATTGAAGAGGTACCGTCTTCTTGCAAGAACACAGTATTGGTTTTCTTTAGTTCCCAAATATGTGCTGCCATAGATGTGACATCTTCAGTGGGTTTTCGTTTTATTGTGTCTGAAATATGTTGTTGTTGTTGTGGTCTTCAGTCCAGAGACTGGTATGATGTAGCTCTCCATGCTACTCTATCCTGTGCAAGCTTCTTCATCTCCCAGTACCTACAGCAACCTACATCCTTCTGAATCTGTTTGGTATATTCATCTCTTGGTCTCCCTCTACGATTTTTACCCTCCACGCTGGTGATCCCTTGATGCCTCAGAATATGCCCTACAAATCGATCCCTTCTTCTAGTCAAGTTGTGCCACAAATTTCTCTTCTCTCCAATTCTATTCAGTACCTCCTCATTAGTTATGTGATCTACCAATCTAATCTTCAGCATTCTTCTGTAGCACAACATTTCGAAAGCTTCTATTCTCTTCTTGTCGAAACTATTTATCGTCCACGTTTCACTTCCATACGTGGCTACACTCTATACAAATACTTCCAGAAACGACTTTCTGACACTTAAATCTATACTCGATGTTAACAAATTTCTCTTCTTCATAAATGCTTTCCTTGCCATTGCCAGTCTACATTTTATATCCTCTCTACTTCATAATTAGTGCAACTGTGTGCTATTTTTCATTCGAGACAATTTCGTAACGGTTGCTGGTGTTGCTGCCATAATCAAAATAATGAGATTTTACCTAGGTTAGGAGCTGATGACATCAGATTTTGTTATTGTTTAGATCAAATACACTCTAAGGCCCAAAAAGCGACACACCGCGAAGGAATTATCCGAATGTGACGGAAATCCGTAAACGTGTTGTACACGTACAGACAAACAAATAATTACAATTTCAGAAGAATTGGATGATTTGTTCATGAGAAGGAGCTTCAAAAATAAGTGCAATGGCACACCTCTGGCCCTTGCGCAAGCAGCTTTCTAGCTTGGCACTGATTTACAGAGTTGTTGGATGTCCACCTGCGGGATATCGTGCCACATTTTGACCAACTGGCGCATTAGACAGTCAAAATCCCCAGCTTGCTTCTCCAAACGTTCTCAGCTGGGGAGAGATCTGGCAACCTTGCTGGTCGCTGTATGATTTGGCAAGCATGCAGTAGAAACTCTCGCCATGTGCGAGCCAGTATCGTCTTGCTGAAACGCAATCCCAGGATGGCTTGTCATGAAGGGCAACAAAATGGGGCGTAGAACATCGTCGACGTACCACTGTGCTGTCAGGGTGCAGTGGATGACAACCAAATGGTCCTGCAACCAAATGAAATGGCACTCCAGACCATCAGTGCTGGTTGTCTGGCCATATAGCGATCGAGGTTCAGGTCGGTGTCGCACTGCTGTTCATTCACATCATCGCTCTGGAATCTCATTGATTGGAATAGAATTGCCTTCAGTGATGATTTCCGCTTCTAAATGAGCCCCGATGAGCAGCAACGACGTGTCTGGAGACTCCCCTGGACAGCAGCGTTATACCAATCTGACAGTCGCCCATCATACGGCCCGACAACCCTAAGTGACGCTCTGGGATGCCATTTCTTTTCATAACAAGACCCCTTTGGTTATCATCCTTGGCACACTTATAGCACAGTGATACTTTGACGATTATCTACGCCTCATTTTGTAACCCTTTGTGTCAAACCACACTAGACTCATATTTCAGCAAGATAATGCCCTCGCGCACATGGCGAGAGTTTCTAAAGCTTGTCTTCGTGCTTCTCAGACCCTATCTTGGCCAGCAAGGTCACCATATCTCTCCCCAACTGAGAACGTTGGGAGCATTACGTGTGGGGCCCTTCAACCAGCTCCCTCCAACCAGCTTGGGATTTTCAGGATCGAACGCAGAATTCTGGACGATGTGACTCAGGAGCACATCCACCAACTCCACCAATCAATTCGAAGCCGAATAACTGCTTTCATAAGGGCCAGAGCTAGACCAGTGCCTTAGTGACTTGCAGAATTTGTGAAACAGCTTCTCTTTAATAAATCGTCCCATTTTTTCCTGAAAATTTAATCAGTGGTATATTTCTATATGTACATCTCATCTACCGATTTCCGCCCCATTTACATAATTACTCCGTGTTGCGTCTTTTTTGGATTTAACAGTATGTGTACTTATATGACATTAATGACATTATCTGTGTCCTATGGCTGTCAACCCAAGTCAGTCGGAAATGTATATTAATACCTGCAACACAGGGACATTAGGATACGGTCTGAATTGAATTATTGGCCCCATAGTCAACTTTGAACATAAAAAAAATAACAGTAACACATTTAGCAGGAAAATAATAACCAACTCAGGACACGTCAACTACAGAAACCGTAAGCGTCGAAAAAGCGGCCTGTGCCGCTATTTGACTTGAATATACAGTTTTACTATTATGTTCTAAACAAAATTTCAATTCAGACGTTGCCTTAACAAATGGTTCAGATGGCTCTGAGCACTATGGGACTTAACTGCTGAGGTCATCAGTCCCCTAGAACTTAGAACTACTTAAACCTGACTAACCTAAGGACATCACACAGATCCATGCCCGAGGCAGGATTCGAACCTGCGACCGTAGCGGTCGCGCAGTTCCAGATTGTAGCGCCTAGAACCGCTCGGCCACCCCGGCCGGCGTTGTTGCCTTAACAGCCTTGGTTGATGATACAGTTGTGATGAAACTTATGGGATCATGCAAAACAAAAACTGTGTTCTTGTAAGAAGGAGGATTCTCTTTAATTCCTTAGTAAAGAAGTTCTTTGGAATTCTAACTTTAGAGGGAGTGTGGGAGGCAGAAATTAATTACAACATTTTTAAATAAATTTTATGCTGTTTTACATAATCAGTGTGTAGTTTGTTGTTGTTGTTGTGGTCTTCAGTCCTGAGACTGGTTTGATGCAGCTCTCCATGCTACTCTATCCTGTGCAAGCTTTTTCATCTCCCAGTACCTACTGCAACCTACATCCTTCTGAATTTGCTTAGTGTATTCATCTCTTGGTCTCCCTCTACGATTTTTACCCTCCACGCTGCCCTCCAATACTAAATTGGTTATCCCTTGATGCCTCAGAACATGTCCTACCAACCGATCCCTTCTTCTGGTCAAGTTGTGCCACAAACTTCTCTTCTCCCCAATCCTATTCAATACTTCCTCATTAGTTATGTGATCTACCCATCTAATCTTCAGCATTCTTCTGTAGCACCACATTTCGAAAGCTTCTATTCTCTTCTTGTCCAAACTATTTATCGTCCATGTTTCACTTCCATACATGGCTACACTCCATACGAATACTTTCAGAAATGACTTCCTGACACCTAAATCAATACTGGATGTTAACAAATTTCTCTTCTTCAGAAACGCTTTCCTTACCATTGCCAGCCTACATTTTATATCCTCTCTACTTCGACCATCATCAGTTATTTTGCTCCCCAAATAGCAAAACTCCTTTACTACTTTAAGTGCCTCATTTCCTAATCTAATTCCCTCAGCATCACCCGACTTAATTCGACTACATTCCATTATCCTTGTTTTGCTTTTGTTGATGTTCATCTTATATCCTCCTTTCAAGACACTGTCCATTCCATTCAACTGCTCTTCCAAGTCCTTTGCTGTCTCTGACAGAATTACAATGTCATCGGCGAACCTCAAAGTTTTTATTTCTTCTCCATGAATTTTAATACCTACTCCGAATTTTTCTTTTGTTTCCTTTACTGCTTGCTCAATATACAGATTGAACAACATCGGGGAGAGGCTACAACCCTGTCTTACTTCCTTCCCAACCACTGCTTCCCTTTCATGTCCCTCGACTCTTATAACTGCCATCTGGTTTCTGTACAAATTGTAAATAGCCTTTCGCTCCCTGTATTTTACCCCTGCCACCTTTAGAATTTGAAAGAGAGTATTCCAGTCAACATTGTCAAAAGCTTTCTCTAAGTCTACAAATGCTAGAAACGTAGGTTTGCCTTTCCTTAATCTTTCTTCTAAGATAAGTCGTAAGGTCAGTATTGCCTCACGTGTTCCAGTGTTTCTACGGAATCCAAACTGATCTTCCCCGAGGTTGGCTTCTACTAGTTTTTCCATTCGTCTGTAAAGAATTCGTGTTAGTATTTTGCAGCTGTGACTTATTAAGCTGATAGTTCGGTAATTTTCACATCTGTCAACACCTGCTTTCTTTGGGATTGGAATTATTATATTCTTCTTGAAGTCTGAGGGTATTTCGCCTGTTTCATACATCTTGCTCACCAGATGGTAGAGTTTTGTCAGGACTGGCTCTCCCACGGCCGTCAGTAGTTCCAATGGAATATTGTCTACTCCGGGGGCCTTGTTTCGACTCAGGTCTTTCAGTGCTCTGTCAAATTCTTCACGCAGTATCGTATCTCCCATTTCATCTTCATCTACATCCTCTTCCATTTCCATAATATTGTCCTCAAGTACATCGCCCTTGTATAGACCCTCTATATACTCCTTCCACCTTTCTGCTTTCCCTTCTTTGCTTAGAACTGGGTTTCCATCTGAGCTCTTGATATTCATACAAGTCGTTCTCTTATCTCGAAAGGTCTCTTTAATTTTCCTGTAGGCGGTATCTATCTTACCCCTAGTGAGATAGGCCTCTACATCCTTACATTTGTCCTCTAGCCATCCCTGCTTAGCCATTTTGCACTTCCTGTCGATCTCATTTTTGAGACGTTTGTATTCCTTTTTGCCTGTTTCACTTACTGCATTTTTATATTTTCTCCTTTCATCAATTAAATTCAATATTTCTTCTGTTACCCAAGGATTTCTACTAGCCCTCGTCTTTTTACCTACTTGATCCTCTGCTGCCTTCACTACTTCATCCCTCAAAGCTACCCATTCTTCTTCTACTGTATTTATTTCCCCCATTCCTGTCAATTGCTCCCTTACAGTGTGTAGTAATGTAGCTTAAATACGGAGGCTTTCTTCGCTACTCGTTTGCAGTTTGATCTTGAAGGCAATACTAACGATACAGGTTCCTCTTCCGTACGTTTAGACCATCTTTCCTACAACGAATGTACCCTTATCCTTCCATAACTGTCATTTTTGTTCTGAGATGGTAGCATACGAAATCAGTTCTGTTGCGTATCATATACGCGGAAATGCAAGAAAATGAATTATCACAGTCAGCATCAGCACACGTGTAGAACGTGGCCTATTGCTCTATCGTTGCGTGATGTCAGTAGAGCGCTATTTCCTGTTCTCTGCATTTAAATATAATCTGTTGTAAGGATACGTTAAGGCAGCTGTTATTTAGTCAGGGGATTTGATATACCGAACAAGTTTAAAAGTATTGTGTTTGACATTTGGCATCTTCTCTGGAAAGATGCAGAAAGTTTTACCTACGTATGTAAGATGGTTTTAATAAAATAAACACTGTAAGGCACTGGGATTGTCACATTCTAGCCTACCTTGGATTGGCGCCACTTTCCGTCTTCAACATCTCCTACCAAATGGGAGTCAAAAGAAAAAGAAGGTTATGTTTTAACGTTCCGTCGACGACATTAGAGACGGAGCACAAACTCTTTGAGGTGAATACAGCGGAGGAAATCAGCCCTGTCGTTTCAAAGGAAGCATCCCGTCATTCGCCTTAAGTGATGTGGAGATATCGTGAAAAAGCGAATTTGTATGACCTGACGGGGGTCTGAACTGCCCTCCTCCAGTGTCCTAACCACTGGCTCACAACGCTCGAATACAGGAATCAACGCCAACTGGCAGAATACTTTAGCCTTAAAATCTGTACGAAGTGCGCCAGCATGAAATACGACGTCCACAAGCCGTCCGCTGCCACCTGTAACACTTATGACGTAATGTGTGACCGTTTACCGAAAGTGTGTGCTGAGCGTCTGTTAGGTAATAAAGTAGCGGCCGTGCAAAGTGGTTTAAGAAAACCGACATGGCAAGACAGGAAGAACAAGTCAGCCGCGGGTAACGAGCGTAATTCTTGAACACTGCCTCACTTACCTTTTTTACTTTAGACTGCAGAATCATCTGCAGGGGTACGTAATTGCAAACTATCGTTCTGAGTTAGAGGAATATCGTATGACGCAGGAGACGAATGATCTCTAACTTTGTCACTTAATGTGCCTTTTACTTCGAAATTAATTTTTCTTTCAACATTGCTTGTTGCGTCGGGTGCCACACGAATTATGACGACATTCAAGCACATGCAGATGTATGTACTCCAGAAAAAAGTAATTTTGCGGCACAGCATCCTCCCCGCAGTAGCGTCGACACACAATAAAGTCTTGCACCACTGCAGAAGATAGCGGGAAGTCACCAGTAACATCATTGCCCAATCTACAAAAAAGAAGATAACATTGACACCAAGAACTATATAGGAATTTCTTGAATTTCCGACTGAATCAGCAGTTACGAGATTATCACGGATTGTTTGGAAAAGAACGATCCTGTGTGGAACAAATTTTAATTCTGAAATTTATAAACAAGTATGGAGGAATGAGAGCCGAAAACATTTATGTAGCATATGTAGACTTTGAAAAAAGCGTGTGATTCGACTGAGAGGGAAATACGAGGGCTGTCCAGAAAGTAAGTTACGATCGGTCGCGAAATGGAAACGACTAAGAAAATCCGATAAAGCTTTGCAAAGATGTGTTGGGCAGTGTCTCTAGTATGACTTTAGGTAGAATTATGTCGCTCTTTTCATTCCTGAGCTCTTAGTTAGCGCGTAAAAGATGTTATAGAAAATAGTGTCTCCCGCCAAGTACGAGGGCCTGGTGAGAATTTTCCCCTGAAGCTATGCAACCAACATTACATAACTGTCGTGCGGTTTCTTCTTCAAGACAATTCTCAGCCTCATTCTACAGGGGCAATGAAGATGTTCATGCATCGTTTCAATTTGAAATGTTTGGGTACCCACAATACAGCCCGTAATTGTCTCCCACTGAGTTTCATCTCTGCTCAAACGAACCGCTGGCTATGAAGACAACATTTTGGCACAGACAACGAGCTTTAGGCCAGCGTAGAGAATTGGCGGAAAGCACTGGCGGCTGCCTTCTATGATGAAGGTATTGGAAAGTTGGTACAACACTACGACGAATGTCTGAGTCAGAACGGCGACTACGTAGAGAAGTAGCTGAAAGGTGTAGCTAACTGTTACAAATGAAACATTTCTGATTTTCACTGTGATTTTCATTTCGCGATCATTCGTAACTTACTTTCTGGACAGCCCTCGTATTATCGAACTCCTTAAAACAGTTTGGAGCTATAAGCAGATTAGTACCTATCACAAAGGATACGCCAACTAGAAAAAGTAATCAGGTAATGGAAGAAAAGAACAGAAGGGATTTAAAAAGAATGAGTATATCGGAATTTCATAAAAAAATAACAATTGGGAGAAAAGGGGATGTCCTAATTCTTGACTGTTAGGGTTTTGCATGCGATATTGCCACCTTTAATCAGTCAATAGAAGATATAGAAGATGCAACAACGCAGATAGATTTCCTTCAAGAGAGGGCTTCTAAAGCAAGCCCATGTATCTCTTTCGAAAAAAACGGAGTGTACGATAGAAGAGTAGGAGCCAACAAAATACATAGAAATTGAATGTGGAAGAATAAAAAAGGGTATAAAATTTAAATCTCTTGTTGAAATAATACAACCAAACGCTTTGTAAAAATAATCTTACGTAGCAAGGGCAGGAAAAATGGAAGTGGCTTTTCAGTTAACAAGAAACCTGTATAAAAACAAATCTTTGTCTATAAATGCAAAACCCCGGCTGTACAACACTGATTAGACCAGGATGCCTTATGCTTCAGAATGCTTCATGTTAAATACAGCCAAACAATTAGTTGAAGCAGAAATAGAGAAAAGGAAATTAACCAGAAAAGCCTTGGGACCAAAATATGACAATGGCAAATAGAAACCAAGGAGTAAATGGCTCTAAGCACCAACCTAAGGACATTAAAAACATCCATGCCCGAGGCAGGATTCGAACCTGCGACCGTAGCAGCAGGGCAGTTCCGGATTGAAGTGCCTAGAACCGCTTGACCACAGCGGCCGGCGGAGTAAAAAATTATGAATGAATGTAACGAATATTACACACAACGAGGAAGAGATGAGTTGCATTCTATGGACCCAAAAGAGGCTAGATGAAAAAAGAATAACGAAAACAAATTTAACCTTTCTGACAGTCTTTATACGTTGCTGGAAGTAAACAGCAGATGAGAAGGAGTGCTGGAGGTGGAAAGTTAAGAAAGGATGTGGGATGGATGGCTTGTGGAGGAGGACGCCGAACAAAGTGTAAGAAAAGAACTGAGGAAAGTGAAGGAGGTGTCAAAGAAAACCTCCGTATGGACATGAAAAGGAATACTCTGTTAAAGCTGGAGAAATGGCTAGACCTCTTGGCGAGTTTCGTGGTTAGGTAAGAGGAGGTGTTTAAATTTTTGTTGAGACAAGATGTGGAAAGTGAGCAGGTGTGAGATCAGGAGGACATGTTGGTACAAGTGTGGCAAAGCAGGAAGGTTAATAATCGGGGATGAAACGCCAGAGTGGTTTGTTACAAATTTGCAGGAATTTCGCGAAATCTGAAGGTGTGTTAGCGGAGAGATTAATAAGCACATGCGAGATGCTATTGGGGGATCGTTGACGTACATGGAAGGTGAGGCAGGGTACGTGACGTTTCTGGATTTGGAGGGAGCGGTAGAAGTTTGGTGCAGCGGGACTCTGGCAAAGAAAGGTTTGATCGGATTATAGTGAAGGAATGCCATCTTCATGTTCAGCCAGTTAGTAGTTAACTTTAATTTGGAATTATAGTGGGGTTACAAAAAGCTTAATCAGTATAATTAAACGTGATTTTAACAAAACTCCATTCCAATACAAATCCATAACTTCGGCGATTGCGGTGCGTCGCTGATTCTGTGTAGAAACTTCAAGGTTACTCTTTTTGCGCACCAAGAAAGATTTATGCTATTCTGAAAATAAGAGATCACGGCGTTACTACTGTATTTGCTTACTTCTGCAATCTGCTGACTGTTTTGGACAATGCTATCCACTCAGTCACTGACTGAAACGACACGTGGCTGAGACAATGGTCTCCATTCGGAAGCTTTTCCAAATTGTCTAAAATACTACAAGTGAGTGTTGGAGTAGTTCTTTAATGAAGTCTCTGCGTTTCTTTGCTGCTTACATCTCCAGCTAATATGACACTAGAGGGTCAAGTCACATTAATGTGACGACTGGCCATGCTCGACGTCAAACTGCAAGAACCACTCACAGGCAGCACCAAGAGTGTCAGAGGAACATGGAAAACAGTATAGTCGTTTCAGTGCGGAAATAAAGCGATTTGTCAGACACCAAATGGCACAATCATTGCCTTTAGGGCCAAAGGTAGATGCATTACTTAACCAGCTAAGTTTGTAAAGTGTTCGCGTGCCGACTTCGTTAGAGTATACCGTTCATGGCAAAATGGCTTTATCCAAAATTAGCGCCAAGATAACTGTGATGCACTACGGGCCTTAGATGACAGGGATGTACAGGCGAAAAGGCGTGCAACTGTTGGCAACTGACCACCAGATGAACCAAGGGGCTACTAATAGTGTCCCCTCAACGACCATTCCGCAAACGTTGGTGCCTGCGGGCCTCCGCAACAGGCGCGTGGTTCATGCACCCATGCTAACTACTGTTCATCGGCGAAGAAGGCTGGACTTGGCAAGGCTGTACCACAACTTGACGTCCACTGTGTGGCGACAGGTGGCCTTTTCAGATGAATCACGTTTTATGCTCCATCGGACATGGCCATTGGCAACAATCGTTGTAAGAGCTCACTCCGAAACTGTCCAAGAGACAATGAAAACATATATTACGCTCAGGTAGGTGACGCCAGGGACAGCGGTCGATTGGAGAACACTGGATGGACTGGGTTTGCCTGACTAGTCTGCTCCAGCTGCATGTGATTATCTAAAGATAAATGAAGACGGTATGACGTTTATTAGCGATGCTGGTGTGTGCTGAAGGAATAAATTTATCCCAGACGGATGTCGTGGCGTGCAAAATATCCACAATAGGCCTATGTGCAGAAAGGGAGATTTTTCCGTCTAGACCACCAGAGCGAATATTCCAATCTTACGCAACCCTACTCTTGTAGCAATCACAGTGGCATTACATAAGACTGCGAAATGCATACACCCTGAGCCCAGGTCCTGCCGGCCGGTGTGGTCGAGCTGTTCTAGGCGCTTCAGTTTGAACCATTTGAGCCAGCCCAGGTCCGATTAATCTCATTGAATTGAGGAGTAAGGGGGGAGGGGGTTGAGCTGTCATGGATTTGGTGACTCCAGTGTTTTCGATGTCTCGTAGAGACACCGCCGTAATTAGGGGACGGAAGGATGGAGGAGGGGGGGGGGGCAGGAAAGAGAATGGTACACACTAAGAAGCAGATGTCTCTAATTTGCTAATTTGACTACACATGGGTGTATGGGTAGCAGGCTTTGTCACCCTTAAATTTGAGAAACCTCGGCCACTACCCTTTTATTACAGATAAAGCCTAAATTTCTTGGGACTGTGAAACGTCTGTTATTTCACTGATTGCATCCAGATGAGAGCGTTAGCTACAAATCGGACAAAGTTTGTAGGTAGGTCAGTAGTATTTGGTAGGAGAGTGACGTCTACGGAATAATTCTTCTATGTGATAGGAAAAGTCGTCTGCATTTGGAAACCAGGGGATGCCCCTCCGCGAAAAGAATCACACGAGATCAAGGAGAGAGACTATTTTATTTCTCGACATAATTGTGGCTCATATGCGACATTTTTCCGGTAAGCAGATTCCATCCCTGAATCGTGAACCCGGAAGGTCTGTAAAATACACGTCAATGACTACGATAAACTCTTAACGAGGCCCTAACTTTTTATGTAAATAATTTTCTTTAGGTGTGGAAATAGATTGGAATCAATCGTTATCAAAATTTCTGAACAACGTCTTTATATTACTTATACTGTTTTCCCCTAATGAAAAGCACGTTTGTGGGAAAGTGGATTATCCTGAGCCTCTTCTTAAATAATTTTTCGTTCCTTTCGTTCAAAGACTTGTTTGCGAAGCATTAGTCAGTTTTCGTTCCGCTGCAAGCGAATCAATAAGAAGACTACCCATAAATCATTGTGCGCAGCCCACCCGA